>NC_041382.1:341977263-342238671 GCF_002162155.2 Triticum dicoccoides
CATCGCCGGCGCGCTCGCCCGAGCCCGCCGCACCACCGCGCCGCCTCGCCGGAGCTGCGCGCCGGCCGCCGCCGCCCCGCCCCTCGACGGCCGCACCACCACCACGCCTCCCCGCCTCTCCTTCGGCTCCGGCGAGCTCCATCCCCGCCGTGAACAGTGCTCCCTCCGGCGAACCTCGATCGGCGTGCAAATATGGATCTGGGATATTTTCGTCTCGGTTGACTTTTCCCTTAGAAACCCTAGTCCATGTTGCATACTTTGACCTGCCGTAACTTTGCATCTGTTGCTTCGATTCATGCACATAGCATATCAAAATGTTCATCTCAGAGAGTACATCATTTCATTCCATTGCATCATTTTCATTTGAGTTCATCTTGATGCCCGAAATGCTGTTAGAAGAGGGATACTTGAGTTAATTGTCAGATCTGCTACTCCGTTTAGCACTTTTGTCATTTTTGCCATGATTATTGTGTGCATGATATGCCCATGTGCTCTACGTATGTTTTGTTAAGGGTTTTGTCATCTTTCCAGAGGTGCAACCCATGTATTTTTAGGATGTGTGTGGTGACTTGTGCAAGCTTGCAAAGTGGTGCACTTGTTAATTCTGTTTTCCGGGACTTAGTGATTTCACTAAGTCTTGGAGCTGTTCATCTCATGATGCCATATGTTCTTGTTGTTTCCTAGTGATCCGTGCCTCTTTTGAGGATGATCAGTAAGGGAGGTTTGTTAATATTGTAGTGCTCTATCCATCCATGTCTTTGTTTGCAATTATGGAGCACCCTAGCTTGAGTCAATCGAGCTCTACTTTTGCTACTTTGTGAATCTGGGCAGATTGTCAACTTGTTTGCAATTTTGCCGGTGATGTTGTAGTTGATCCGTGCATGCTATGCTATTGTTCTTGCCATGGCTAGCTTTCATTTTGTGCCTTCTTGATGGATGTATGATTGTCTTGCCATGACTTGCACCGTAGTGAGTGCATCGAGCTCGTAAACATGCCTACTTGAGTTATATTTCAGCATGTGTCAGTTTTTCGCTAAGTCTGAAAACTGATTATGTTTTTGCTATGTTCACATGCTTGCAATTGTATTTTCTGATCCCTTTTGGCTCAAGGTCACTAAGGGACTTTTGTTAAGCTCTTTGTGTAGCTCCATGCCATGCTTTACTTTGCCATGTTCAGATCCTGTAGAATGTAGTTTTGTTGCTCCGAAGAGGGCTACCTGATCTAAAATTCCAGACAAGTGTTAATTTCACAAAGTCTGAGATCTGTTTGCCATTTGCATTTTTGTCATGTTTGTTTGAACCTGTTAATGGATGAATTGGCCGTAGCTCAGTGCTAGACTTTTGTTACGCATCTTGTAAGAATCCCTGCCATGTATTGTGTTGTCATGTTTGGGTGCTGTAGCATGTTCATCTCATTGCATTTAGATGCCTACTTGCTGTAAATCGCAGACTGGTGTCATTTTTGAATCGCTTGCCATTTCCAAACCGTAACTCCGATTCCGGCGTTCTTTATATCATTTTCAAGCGATTTCATCTCATCTTTCCAGTGGCACACTTGGTTTTCCAAGTTGAGGCCAGGTTCATGCATTTCCTATCATATCTTGCATTTTGCATCCCTCATCGCATCCCGCATAGCATATCATCCTTGCACCGTGTTGTTTGAGTTTGCACGTGGTTGATTGTATCCTTGTTGCTTGTTTGTCTTGTTTGGGTAGAGCCGGGAGACGAGTTCGCTAACGAGGAGCCCGTTGAGTTTGCTTTTGAGGATCCAGTCAACTCTGACAACTGTGCAGGCAAGATGATCATACCCTCGAAATCACTACTATCTTTGCTATGCTAGTTTGCTCGCTCTTTTGCTATGCCATTGCTACGATGCCTACCATTTGCTTGCAAGCCTCCCAAATTGCCATGTCAAACCTCTAACCCACCATTGTCCTAGCAAACCGTTGATTGGCTATGTTACCGCTTTGCTCAGCCCCTCTTATAGAGTTGCTAGTTGCAGGTGAAGATTGGAGGCCGTTCCTTGTTGGAACATTTATTTACTTGTTGGGATATCATTATATTACTTTGTTATCTTAATGCATCTATATACTTGGTAAAGGGTGGAAGGCTCGGCCTATCGCCTAGTGTTTTGTTCCACTCTTGCCGCCCTAGTTTCCGTCATATCGGTGTTATGTTCCCGGATTTTCTGTTCCTTACGCGGTTGGGTTATAATGGGAACCCCTTGACAGTCCGCCTTGAATAAAACTTCTCCAGCAATGCCCAACCTTGGTTTACCATTTGCCACCTAGCCTTTCCCTTGGGTTTCGAGGACTCAAGGGTCATCTTATTTTAACCCCCCCCCCCGGGCCAGTGCTCCTCTGAGTGTTGGTCCAACCTAGAGCACCGTGCGGGGCCGTCCCTTGGCAACTTGGGTTAGATTGGCTCCCGTACGCTTAGCTTATCTAGTGAGCCCTGAGAATGAGATATGTGCAGCTCCTATCGGGATTTGTCGGCACAGCGGGCGGTGTTGCTGGACTTGTTTTACCATTGTCGGAGTTGTCTTGAATTACCGAGATACCGAGTCTGATCGGAACGTCTTGGGAGGAGGTCTATTCCTTCGTTGACCGTGAGAGCTTGTCATGGGCTAAGTTGGGACTCCCCTGCAGGGATTGAACTTTCGAAAGCCGTGTCCGCGGTTATGGGTAGATGGGAATTTGTTAATGTCCGGTTGTAGATAACTTGAACCTTAATTAATTAAAATGAATCAACTGAGTGTGTTACCGTGATGGCCTCTTCTCGACGGAGTCCGGGAAGTGGACACGGTGTTGGACTAATGTTTGCGCAGGTTGTTCTCTAGTTTCTCGCTCGTGCTTTGCCTCCTCTTCTCGCTCTCTTTTGCGAATAAGTTAGCCACCATATTTGCTAGTCGCTTGCTGCAGCTCCACCTATATTTACCTTGTCTTACCTACAAGCTTAAATAGTCTTGATCGCGAGGGTGCGAGATTGCTGAGTCCCTTTGGTTCACATATTACTATTACACCAGATGCAGGGCCTGATGATTCCGCTCGAGGAGACGCGTATGAGCTCAAGTGGGAGTTCGACGAGGACTCTCAACGTTACTATGTTTCCTTTCCCGATGATCAGTAGTGGTGCCCAGTTGGGTGTGAATGGGACCGTTGTCGCATGTTGGGTTCTCTTTTATTTTGGCGCCGTAGTCGGGCCATGAGTGTTTGGATGATGTAATGTTATTTATGTACTTGATTGATGTGGCGAGTGTAAGCCAACTATGTTATCTCCCCTTTATTATTTATATCACATGGGATGTTGTGAAGATTTCCTAACTTGCGACATATGCCTTCAATGCGATTATGTCTCTAAGTCGTGCCTCGACACGTGGGAGCTATAGTCGCATCGAGGGTGTTACACATCGGTTTGATCTCAACTGCGGTCCCATAAGCGAGCGAAAACGCAAGACGAAAGCGCGTTCCATTCGGTGAGCGACGTGCAGGGTCCAACGTGCTGGGGGTGCAATGCGAATGTGACAAGAGTGATGTACACCGTTCGTTCCTTATGAACTTGCATATTTCGAGTACTCCTTCTTTTTCTGAACACAGTACAGACGCAAACGCTCATACATACGCGCATACACTCACCCTATGAATGCACACATGCACACCCTACCCCTATGAGCACCTTCGAGAGACTGAGCTGGCATATCATCTTGAGATTTACGAAGTCACCGCCTCGTCATCGACATGAATGGTAGGGAGGTCTGGATGTCTACCACGTGAAACTCCGAAACTTTGCTCCCATACCACCCCACAACTCTCAAGGCTCCAGCCGTCCGTCTTTGCAAACTCTGCACAGCCAAAACCGATTGACTAGTCAACACCGGAACCACTGTTCACACCGGAACCTTCGCTGCTTGGCCTACGCTAGCTACTTGTCGGCCGGTCACCACTACCCCAAAACCATACCTCCTCTCCAACCCATTATCCCACCTTTCATATCCTAGCCCGCATCAGCCACCCCCTAGTTCACTATAAAGCCATGGTGCGCCACAAGATCACTTACTATAAAATGCTGACGCTAGAGCGCCGCGCAGAAATCACAGTAGCGGTCGGTGCCACAGACCTCCATTTCCAAGCTCGCTTTGCAGCAGGCCAATCCCTGAGTCCTCTAGAGCTGAGCTCCGAGGAGGAGGAAGCCGATCCAATGTTCATGTCGGAGGTCGCGGCGTAGAAGGCCCCCGATGCATATGAGACGATGGATGTCGACTTCGTACCGGCGTCCGGGTCCCCCATGGTGCAGGCGGACCAACGGTTCAACCTGGCAATCCTAAAGGAGCACCAGGAGGAAGAGGCTCAAGTCGATGCGAAGCGCGTGGATGCCGCTCTCATCCAGCCCTCCTGCAGGCAGAACCGGATGTCGCGGGCGTGAACCGGGCGGCGGAGGCTCAACTTGATGCGGAGTGCGCTGATGATGCTGCCACCGAGGCCCTCCTGCGGGTGGAACTGGATGTCTTGGACTTGAACTGGGCGGTGCAGGCTCAACTCGACATGGAGTGCACGGATGCTGATGCCATCGAGGCTCTCCTGCAAGCGGAACTGAACATCGTGGAAATGAACCGGGCGGTGCTCGCGTCCGTGCAGAGCGCCTGCACGCTCCGCGTGAACAAGTGGCTGGAGGCCGACGACAACCACGCTGCGGAGACACACGTCGGTAGCTCCGTCTGGTTCGCGCTAGTAGCCAAAGACGACGAGGCTGGCTTGTTCCATGAGTAGTGATAGTTTTTATTTATGAAGTTGATTTTAGGGATCTTTTGCTGTGTAAAAACATATTTATGCAAGTGGTATGACTTTCATCATTTGGGTCAGTCGATCATTGCGGTTGGATGAACATCCTACGTCTCCTAACCCTTTTCTTCTTCACCTCCTCTTCTTCCCCAACAGACCACCACACGGGCCACATAGATCTTCCCCAACAGGTGGTTGGATAAACATACTGTATGAACAAAAATTAAGTGTGTCAAAGGTTGGATGGCTAAGTTTGGTTTGATCACCTGTGGTACCATGTGTCAATGAAAAAGGCAAGCCGAGGCGCGTTCCCTTGGTTGGGTTTGCGGCATGCCAGACCGACTGTGTGAGGGTGCCGTGCGACCGTGACAGGCGTGCGTAAGTGTACCTCCTTTTCATTTTGAACCTGTAATCAGTAACATCTAGTTTGCAAGGGCGACTTTGATTTTAGTATGTACTGTGTTAAAAAGAAGGGCAGTGTACCCTGAGACCGATGCGCCAGGTGTCTTTGCCATGTCTTTTGCTTGTGTGTTGCATTTTGCCATGTCATCATATGCATTGCATCTGCATGTTTTTCAAAACTTGCATCCGTTCGGGTTTCCCAGCTTTCTTCGTTGTCCATTTTGGAATCGGACACTCTCACATGCACCCGCCGCACCTTTCAGATCTTGTTTCGTAAGCGAGAGAAAAACTGTCTCGGAATGGGCCGAGATTTGTCGGTTGGCCTTGGTACATCACCGTTAGGCCTCCTGTCAAATTTCATTCCATTTGGAGGTCGTTTGCTGCCCCAACGGTTAACCATGTAACTGCTAAGCCCTCCTTCTCTTTGCAGCCCAACACACCTTCACAACAGCCCACTAGCCAATCTAAACCCCCTCCATGCTCTTCGTCGTTGGATCACGATCTTGTGGGCGAAAACCGTACCTCAATAGACCTCTCCTAACTCCGAGAATCTATATAAACCCCCTCTCCCCGCGAAATTTCGGGCGAAACCCTAGCCTCCTCCTCCTCCCGCCGCCGGACACATCCGCCCCTGCCGCCGAACATGTCCACCACCGCCCTCCAGCCAACCACGTGCCGACACATCACCCCGCCGGACTTCTCTCTCCTCCCCACCACGCGGTCCCGCCAGGGCCCATCGCTGGCACGCCCGGCCCGGATCGCCTCCGCCGCCGAGCCACGCACCTCCTGCACCGCGCCGCCGCCGCCTTCGCACCACCGCCGCCGACCCGCGCCCTCACCGGTGCCCCGCACCACCGCGCACCGCCTCCCCTTGCCTTCTTCCCCGCAGAGCTACCGCACCCGCTCCAGATCCGGCCTTGTGGAGGTCCCGCACCGCCCCGCCATGCATGACCTCCGGCCACCACCGGGTCACCGGACTTCGCCGCCCCACGCCGCACGTTGCCGGATCTGGCTGCCCCAGCCATGGGTCTGCGCGCTGCACCCTCGTCCTGCCGTCGAATCTCGCCAATGCGAGGAGCTTGAGCAGGAGCCCTCGAGTGGGGGCTTTAACCGCGCCTCGGCCTCGCTCGCCCCGCATGGGCCATGGCCGAGAGCCAGCCTGCTCCGCGCCACCCCACCTCTCCCTCGTTTTGGGCTAGGCCCCCTATGGTGAGCCCATCACCATACCCTCTCTCCCCCTGCCTATCCGTTGCCCCAGGCATGTTATAATATCTTGCGCTCACTCTGCTTTCCATAAAAATAGCTAAGTCTTTTCTGTAAACAGCATCATGAATGCACCTTTATCATGTTGTAACTTTGTGCATGCTTGTCTTATGGTGATGATCTTGAGATGCAAATGTTCATCTCTCTGTGCTTTATGAGATGACGACTGTTGCATTCATGTTAGGGTTATTATTGACATGTTAATCTTCGTTGCAGAAGTGCTAAATGATATAAGCTGCTGAAGATTGTCGTAACTTGCTGATTTCTCTTTTTCATAGCATTTTCTATGTTTATCTCTTGAGCATCATGTCAATATGTTTTTGGAGCATATTCATGCCATCTTTACAGTGGTGCAATCCATGCATTTTTATGTGCCTTGTGGTGACTAGCACAAGCATGCAAAGTAGGGTACTTGTTGCTGCTGATTTCAGCAAAGTCTGTGTCTGCTACATTATGTTGCCATGTTAACTTGATGCTACAAGTGAATCCATGCATAATTTGGAGATGCTTAGTAAGGGTGTTTTGTAGATCTTGTTATTCTCTATCCATCCTTGCCCTTTTTTGAAATTATGACCTGATGTATCTTGTCATTACCATGCTCTCCAATTGCTAAATAATGTTGTTGTCAGTCTGTTAACAGTAAGTTCAGTTTTGCGATGTGAATAGCTAGTGTTCTATGCATCCTATGGCCATGTTCTTGACATGAGTAGTTGAAAAAATATGCCTTCTTGCTGTTGGTTACATTCACTTGCCATTATATGCTTTATGTTTAGTTAATGAAGCTCGCAAACATGTCTACTTGTCGCTATTTCTGCCATGTTCACTAAATCCCACTAAGTATGTGAATCTGTTATCATTTGCATTCTTGCAATGATGTTTTGAGCATGTTCCAGTGCTTTCTAGCAGTAGCTCAGTGTTCATGTTTTGTATTGCTTTACCTGTACATGGCTGCCATGTCCTTCGATGCCATGAAATGTTCATGTATCATACACTTTTGTCGTCTCAAATTATGCATCTTGAATCTGTTTCCAGCCTTGCTCTGTTTTTCACAAAGTCTGAGATCTGTTATGATTTGCTTACTTGCCTTGATGAATGTCATTGATCTTCAGGTTATATCGAGATGCTTAGTACTCATGTTTTGCCATGTTTAACCTATACTTTACTGCCATCCTTTTGTTTGCCACGATATTGCACAGTATTATGCTTGTTTCATTCCTCCAACATGTCAACATGTTATTTCTGCTCACATGTATGTCATGTTTTCACTAAGTCATAATCTGTGTTATAAAGTTGCCTTTTGCTTTGATCTCATTGGATTAATCCTGATGCCTATGAACTTGAACCTTGATGTTATTTGAAGCAAGTAACCTGTACTTTGAGTGCATGTCATGTTTATGCCCATATGTTTCCTGTAGCATGTTGTTTCCTTGATTGCAAAGTGCTTTGTTGCTGTTTTGGGCAGGTTGTGTTTGAAACTTGTTTCGTGTGTATGTGTTGAACCGTTGCTCTGTTTTGAGCATGTCCTATATGAAACTTGCTTGGTTTTGCATGTAGTTTCATCTTGCCTTGTTGAATCCTTGGTTTGCATGTGTGATTGATGTTTGAATGCATTTTGCATCAATGCCATGTTTAACTTGTTTTGCTCATATCTTCTAGGCCATAGCTCTGAATTAAATGAACTTTATATGTAACTTGACTAGAAAGACGCGTAGACCATCTTGGTGCACTTTAACTTGCTGCTTAGCCACTTCAACATAATGTGTTATTCAGATCTGGACCAATTTTGAAATTTCCATATGGGTAGTTTCCAGAATTGTTGTATGGTGTTTCCTACCTCATTTAAATTGCTTTGATGTGTTGTTCTTCTATGCATCATCTCTTGCCATGAGTAGAATCATGTAGCCTTGTCATGCATCATACTTGGATAAGGATCATGTCATGTTTATGTGTTGTGCGTTTACCATGTTGTTTGCTTCTTTCCGGTTGTGCTCCTTCTCGATAGTTCCTGTTTCGTTGCGATTGTGAGGATCTGTCCGACTACGTGGGATCGTCTTCTTCATGGACTCATTCTTCTTCCTAACGGGATTGCAGGCAAGATGACCGTCACCTTGGATCTCACTAATATCTTTGCTATGTTAGTTGTCTCGATGCTATCGCTATGTCGCGCTACCTACCACTTGTATATCAAGCCTCCCAAATTGCCATGATAGCCTCTAACCTTTTCACCCTTCCTAGCAAACCATTGTTTGGCTATGTTACCATGTTGCTCAGCCCCTCTTATAGTGTTGCTAGTTGCAGGTGCTGTTGCAGGTTGTTCCATGTTGGGACATGGATATCAAGGATATCATGGGATATCACAATATCTCTTATTTAATTAATGCACATATATACTTCGTAAAGGGTGGAAGGCTCGGCCTTTTGCCTGGTGTTTTGTTCCACTCTTGCCGCCCTAGTTTCCGTCACGCCGGTATTATGTTCCTTGATTTTGTGTCCCTAACACGATGAGGGTTTATGGCCCCCTCTTGGCAGTTCGCTTTGAATAAAACTCTTACAGCAGGGCCCAACATTGGTTTTAACATTTGCCATAATCATATTAAACTAAATAATTAATTGGCATAGGGCGTCATGAACCCGAGGAGTAATTTAACATAAACAGGGGGGCAGTGCTGATGGTGTTGGTCCCAAACAGGCAGCCTGCGGGGCCACCTCGGGGAAACCCAGAGGTCTGGTTTTACTCGTAGCTTGTCCCATCAAGTCGTGGCCTGAGATGAGATACGCGCGGCTACTATCAGGGTGTCGGCATGCAAACAGGTCTTGCTGGACTTGTTTTGCCATTTTCAAAATGTCTTGTGCACCGGGATTCCAAGTCTGATCGGAGGGTCCCGAGATGGAGGATTTTCTCCGCGGATCGTGAGCTTGTCATGGGCTAAGTTGGGACACCCCTGTAGGGTTTAAACTTTCAAGAGTCGTGCCCACGGTTATGTGGCAGATCAGAATTTGTTAATATCCGGTTATAGTGAACTTGAAGTAAACTCAATTAAAATACACCAACCGTGTGTGTAACCGTGACTGTATCTTTTCGGGGAAGTTCGAGAGGAGAACACGGTTGGGTTGTGTTTGAACGTAAGTAGTTCAGGATCACTTCTTGATCATTACTAGTTTGCGATTGTTTGCGTAGTTTCTCATCTTATTATTGTACTCGTAAGTTAGCCACTATATATTGCTTAGCCGCTGCTGCAACCTCACCACTTATCCTTTCCTACCCATTAGGCTTTGCTAGACTTGCTACCCATGATAATGGGATTGTTGAGTCCTCGTGGCTAACAGATTACTACAACAACAGTTGCAGGTGTAGGTAATGTGATGATCATGACGTGAGAGCGATGTTTATTTGTTTGGTAGTTCTTCTTCTGCTTCTTCTTCGTTCAGGGGATAGGTTCCTGGTCAATAGCCTGGGCTACCAGGGTGGATGTTGTTTGAGTTTCTGTTTGTGCTTCATCCTTAGTCGAATGTTGTTCTCATGTATGATGGTTGATGTATTCATGTGGCATTGTATGCCTTTTTATGTATCCCCAACTATTATGTAATGGTACGATGCAATGATATCCACCTTGCAAAAGTGTTTCAATATGCGGCTCTATCCTTGGTCCGACATTCGAGTTCCTCTCGGATAGGATCGCATATTGGGCGTGACAAGTTGCTATCAGGGCCTCGACCGACCATAGGAGCCGCCTTGATTGTTCTTAGTTGGCCGTTGTCGAGTCTAGAAGAAAACCATTTTTGGTGTCTAGTTATATCGAAGAGTAGGAATTCTTTTTACTCCTCAGCCCCTTCGTCGCTCTAGTAAGGAATCTTGACGTAGGTGTTTTGAATTTCTACTCTTCCCCTTCAATTTTTTTAGGATCACGCGGTTAGTTTTGATTCATTGCGATGTCAGCTCTTTTCATCCAGCACACTTCTCCGCGAGTTGATTCGACCCTCTTTGTCTTTTGCAAGATCAATCCTCGGTTCTTTCTCAACGACGTTGTTCCCCCATATGAAGTTGTCTTTCTTTTTCCCACCCGCCCACCCTTTTTCTTCTTGGAGCCGGAGTCAATAATCAAGTTTCCATCCTACTCATGCGAAGCCTTTGCATTCTTTCCACAATTATTTCAACCTGTGTTTTTCTCTTCAAGTTATTCGTCAGTTCCCCGTTCCAAGTTGCCTGTGTTTTTCCAGCCCTCCCACCCCTTTTCTTCCCGGAGTCTGAGCCTCTATTCGAGCATCAATTTCATCCATGTGGAGCCTCTCCAGTCTTTCCTCAATTGTCTCAACTGGTGAATTCTCGCCGAGTTAATCATTATTCGTCTTGTTTTCTTTCCGGTGGATCCAATTTAAGTTTTTTGTTGTTGATCATATTCCTTTCCTCAACTCAAGTGGTTCCCCTTGCTCATTTCTACTCTTATCGTCCCGGAGACATCTCAGAAGATTTGTGTATGCATTCAAATATTTTGAGGATATCACCTCATTCAAGTCTTTCAGTTGTTCCGGTGCATCAGCTCTCTCTCCAACAATCCTTGCGAACAATGCTTCTTTTTAGTGGGCCCTAACCCACAGGTCTTTTCCCAGGATTTTACCTGACTCTTATAATTTTGCAGAATTATTCTCAAATCCTTTTCGAAGTATGACGTAAGTATGGATTCCATCAGTCATATGCTTTTCCAAGATCGATTTCAAATTATTTTCATTGTCGGCTCAACCTCTTCGCTTTGCATTCTCCCGGAGTATCTCAACAATTTTTGGTGGTGTTCCTCGTCGTCATTCTCAACATTTGAAGACCGAAGAAGAGTTTCCTCTAAATCTTGTCCGTTCTCTCAAAGATTTGTGGTACTAGCTTCACGCTATCCTCTCAAATTATTCCGTTTGTCAGAAATTCTTTTCTTACCCACCCGGAGTATTTCAGGAGTTGTTTTTCTGTTTAGATTATCCGGAGGCCTTCATTTTAGAATATTTCTTCGTTCTAAGTTTTCAGCTTCATTTGTTCCCATATTTGTACCGGTGCTTCGTTCAAGCTTTCTTTAATCAGTTCGCGATCTCTTTGTTCTCTTGCATCTTGATTCACTCAAGTATTTCGTTAGTTTTCTAATTCCTCCCGGTGATTCATTCTCTTTATTCATTCATTTTCAAATTCTTACGGCGGTTCATTCATGATTCCTTCTCCTTTGTTATCATATAAATTCATTCGTTCTTCCGAAATCGTACCGATGATTCATGAAGAATTTCTCAACTTTTGCGCTATATCTCCCCTTAATATTTTCCAACGCGAATAAGTTGTTTAATCGATGAAGGATAAGCATAACGTAATTCTTATTATTCTTTCATAAAGTTGATTAATTCCTTCCTTCGGAGATTGTTCATGATGAATAATCTCTCGGTTCTAAGTTCTTCATATTGTTTCTTTTCCGGAGTTCCAAGTTTCCTCGGCCATCTCGTCACAAGCTCCATCTAAATCATCGCAAGGCTTAATCTTACTCTTTTCATCCTTCATTTCTATCTCACCATACTTTTGTTACCAGAGTTATTCATGGTGGTTCATCATGATTTAAGACATTCTCAAGTGTTCATCAAGATTCTGGTAGGCGAAGCTCAAGTATTCTACTTCTTGCTTCTCGAGGTTCAAGTAATTCTTCGTGTTCTTTTGAAGTGGAGTTTTGCATTTCTTCGTTCTTCTTAGCTATTCAATCATTTGGTAGTGGCAGAAATTCACCTCAAGTCTTGAGATGTTTACATAAGCCCACACAAATCAATTCTTTCGTTGTTGAATTTCCAATAACCATGTTCAATCCTTCCTTACAAAGATGCTTTTCAAATTCAATTGTGGTGGAAGATGTCATTTTCTTCTATGTTCTTTTCATTCCACTCTTTCGATTCTTCTGGAGGCATTGTGTTGTCCCTCTCGGCAAGTATCGTTCCATCTTGTCAAGTTCTCATTCTATTCCATTCCATGTTCAACTCGGACGCTATCAGAATTCTTTCGTTCTTATTCTTTTTCTATCTCTTTTGGCCAGAGTGGTCTCGAATTCATTCTTATTCCTTCAGCTTCGATTCTTGTCATGATCGTCGTTTCTCTTCTCTACCTAAGACCTCTCAACTTTGTCCATCTTCTCTCTTGCATTCTTATTTCACCTTATCATCTTTCTCTTCCGTCTCGTTCCTAAGATTGCGGGATGAGATCTTCTGTTAGTGGAGGAGAGTTGTAACGCCCCAAGACCGATGCGCCAGGTGTCTTCCAGTTATTCTCGTCTTTGCCATGTCTTTTGCTTGCATGATGCATTTTGCCATGTCATCATATGCATTGCATCTGCATGTTTTTCAAAACTTGCATCCGTCCGGGTTTCCCAGCTTTCTCCATTGTCCGTTTTGGAATCGGACACTGTTAGATGCACCCGCCGCACCTTCCAGATGTTGTTTCGTGAGAGGGTGAAAACCCTTCTCAAAATGGGCCGAGATTTGCCAGGTGGCCTTGGTACATCACCGGTAGGCCGCCTGTCCAATTTCGTTCCATTTGGAGGTCGTTAGATGCCCCAACGGTTAACCATGTAACCGCGAAGCCCTCCTTCTCTTTGCAGCCCAACACCCCTTCACAACAGCCCACTAGCCCATCTAAAGCCCCTCCATGCTCTCCGTCATTGTATCACGATCGGGTGGGCGAAAACCACACCTCAATAGCCCTCTCCTAGCTCCAAGAATCTATATAAACCCCCTCTCCCCCCGAAATTTCGTGCTAAACCCTAGTCTCCTCCTCCTCCCGTCGCCGGACACATCCGCCCCCGCCGCCGGACATGTCCACCACCGCCCTCATGCCAACCATGCGCCGACACGTCACCCCCGCCATCCTTCTCTCTCTTCCCGACCGCGTGGGCCCACCAGGGCCCATCGCCGGCCCTCCTGACCCGGATCGCCTCCGTCGCCTAGCCGCGCGCCTCCCGCACCACGCCGCCGCTGCCTTCGCACCACCGTCACTGACCCGCGCCCTCGCCGGTGCCCCGCACCACTGTGCGCCGCCTCCCCTCGCCCTCTTCCCCGCAGAGCCGCCGCAGCTGCTCTAGATCCGGCCTCCTGGAGGTCCCGCGCCGCCCCGCCGTCCATGGCCTCTGGTCACCACCGGGTCACCGGACTTTGCCGCCCCGAGCCGCCCGTTGCAGGATCCGGCCTCCCCGACCATGGGTCCACGCGCCGCACCCTCGTCCCGCCGTCGAACCTCGCCGCTGCCAGGAGCTCGAGCAGGAGCGCTTGAGCGGGGGCATTGACTACGCCTGGGCCACGCTCGCCCCGCGTTGGCCATGGCCAAAAGCGAGCCTTCTCCACGCTGCCCCGCCTCTCTGTCATTTTGGGTAGCCCCGCTATGGTGAGCCCAACACCATACCCTCTCTTCCCCTGCCTATCTGTTGCCCCGGGTGTGTTATAGTATCTTGCGCTCACTCTGCTTTCCCTAAAAATGGCCAAGTCTTTTCTGTAAACAACATCATGCATGCACCTTTATCAAGTTGTAACTTTGTTCATGCATGTCCTATGGTGATGATCTTGATATGCAAATGTTCCTCTCTTTGTGCTCTATGAGATGGTGGCTGTTGCATTCATGTTAGGGTTCATATTGACATGTTAATCTTCATTGCAAAAGTGCTAAATGATATAAGATGATGAAGATTGTTGTAACTTGCTGATTTGTCTTTTTCATAACATTTTGTGTGTTTATCTTTTGAGCATCATGTCAACATCTTTTAGGAGCATATTCATGCCATCTTTATAGTGGTGCAATCCATGCATTTTTATGTGCCTTGTGGTGACTAGCACAAGCATGCAAAGTAGGGTACTTGATGTTGCTGATTTTGGCAAAGTCTGTATCTGCTACATTATGTTGCCATGTTAACTTGATTTTACAAGTGAATCCATGCATAATCTGGAGATGCTCCAGGACTTTAACTTGTTGTTTAACCACTTCAACATAATGTGTTATTCAGATCTGGACCAATTTCGAAATTTGCATATGGGGAGTTTCCGGAATTGTTGTATGTTGTTTCCGGCCTTAGTTAAACTTGCTTTGATGTGTTGTTCTTCTATGAATCATCTCTTGCCATGAGTAGCATCATGTAGCCTTTTCATGCATCATACTTGGATAATCATCATGTCATGTTTATGTGTTGTGTGTTTACCATGTCGTTTGCTTCTTTCCGGTTGTGCTCCTTCTCGATAGTTCCTGTTTCGTTGCGATTGTGAGGATCCGTTCGACTACGTGGGATTGTCTTCTTCATGGACTCATTATTCTTCCTAGCGGGATTTCTGGCAAAATGACCGTCACCTTGGATCCCACTACTATCTTTGCTATGCTAGTTGTCTCGATGCTATCTCTATGTCTCGCTACCTACCACTTGTATATCAAGCCTCCCAAATTGCCATAATAGCCTCTAACCTTTTTCACCCTTTGTTACAAACCGTTGTTTGGCTATGTTACCGCGTTGCTCAGCCCCCCTTACAGCGTTGCTAGTTGTAGGTTGTTCCATGTTGGGACATGGATATCATGAGATATCACAATATCTCTTATTTAATTAATGCCCATATATACTTAGTAATGGGTGGAAGGCTCAGCCTTTTGCCTCGTGTTTTGTTCCACTCTTGCCGCCCTAGTTTCCGGCATACCGGTGTCATGTTCCTTGATTTTGCGTCCCTAACATGATGAGGGTTTATGGGCCCTCTTGACAGTTTGCTTTGAATAAAACTCTTCCAGCAAGGCCCAACATTGGTTTTAACATTTGCCATAATCATATTGAACTAAATAATTAATTGGCATAGGTCGTCATGAACCCGAGGAGTAATTTAACATAAACAGGGGGGCAGTGCTGATGGTGTTGGTCCCAAATGGGCAGCCTGCAGGGCCACCTCGGGGAAACTTGAGGGCTGGTTTTACTCGTAGCTTGTCCCATCTGATCATGGCCTGAGACGAGATACGCGCAACTACTATCAGGGTGTCGGCACACTGGGAGGTCTTGCTGGACTTGTTTTACTATTGTCGAAATGTCTTGTGCTCCGGGATTCCGAGTCTGATCGGAGGGTCCTGAGATGGAGGATTGTCTCCGCGGATCATGAGCTTGTCATGGGCTAAGTTGGGAAACCCCTGCAGGGTTTAAATTTTCGAGAGTCATGCCCGCGGTTATGTGGCAGATGAAAATTTGTTAATATCCGGTTGTAGTGAACTTGAAATAAACTCAATGAAAATACACCAACCGCGTGCATAACCATGACTGTCTCTTTTTGGGGAAGTTCGAGAGGAGAACACGGTTGGGTTATGTTTGAACGTAAGTAGTTCAGGATCACTTCTTGATCATTACTAGTTTGTGACCGTTTGAGTAGTTTCTCATCTTATTCTTGTACTCGTAAGTTAGCCACTATACATTGCTTAGCCACTGCTGCAACCTCACCACTTATACTTTCCTACCAATTAAGCTTTGCTAGTCTTGATACCCATCGTAATGGGATTGTTGAGTCCTCGTGGCTCACAGATTACTACAACAACATGTGCAGGTGTAGGTAATGCGATGATCATGACGTGAGAGCGATGTTTACTTGTTTGGGAGTTCTTTTTCTGCTTCTTCTTTGTTCAGGGGATAGGTTCCTGGTCGACAGCCTGGGCTAGCAGGGTGGATGTCGTTTGAGTTTCTGTTTGTGTTTCATCTGTAGTCGGATGATGTTCTCATGTATGATGTTTGATGTATTCATGTGGCATTGTATGCCTTTGTATGTATCCCCAACTATTATGTATTGGTACGATATAATGATATCCACCTTGCAAAAGCATTTCAATATGCGGCTCTATCATTGGTGGGACATTCGAGTTCCTCTCGGATAGGATCGCATATTGGGCGTGACAGGCATGGTTTTCCTTTGTGGGACTGATGGATATAAATCCTGGTTAGAAATGCGATGGCGGGGCGGCTAGTGGGTGTGTGGCCCATGGTCAGATTGCTGACATGCGTTCCCACATGCGAATGAAATCCCAAGCCAATTTGCGTTGAGCCGCGGGGCAGATCGAACGTGCGCTAGTCTGATGCGAACGCGA
Organism: Triticum dicoccoides; assembly: GCF_002162155.2. NCBI lineage: Eukaryota > Viridiplantae > Streptophyta > Magnoliopsida > Poales > Poaceae > Triticum > Triticum dicoccoides. The sequence goes on from NC_041382.1 coordinate 341,993,800, forward strand.
TTGGCATGCGGCGAGTGTTCCTTTTCCTCATTTTAAACTTGTGAAGGTAACCCCCTCAACAGAAAATTGTGAATATAATAACACTTGGTGGTTCTTTGCCTTCACGTAATACATCGATGGAAATCCCGATTATAATGACGCTGAATTTTGTAGTACTAAATCCGGTAAAAAGGCGTCCTCTTCGCCCCTCCGGCCGCAATCATTGCGCTAATCATATACTCCCCCATTTTTTAGAAGTATACAGGGCCTTAAACTCATATCAGGTACTACCAGTGTAAACATTAAAGTCGGCTTAAGCCAATGTTAAAAGTTAGCTTTTCTCTTCGTTTGGCATGTCAATTAATGCGTATTTTTTCCCCAATGCCCAACAAGCTAACCATCTCACTCCTCATTACTTGATTAAAGCAACACATGCAAACCAACCTTCTCACTTCACCATGCATGCAAGGGGATATTAATGTCCTTGGTTGCTAGTAAGAGGCAAACCTCATGAATTTTGCCTCGATTAGTGTTACTGGCCTTATATAGCTGCAAGTTGTAATTTTGATAGTGGCCTTGTATCCAAAAAAATGGAGGGAGTGACGATTTGATTTCCTTCCCCATTACGACGACGTCGATGATATCTCGATCATTGTGGCTTTGGCGAAGTGCGTTCAACGGAGCACACTGCTGAGGCAGAGCATGGTATGTCGTTTTCAAGTGTCGCCTGCAAGCCAAGACAACCGCCTTCTTTGCATCCAGGAAGTCTAGAACAATAGCGTCGTCCGTCTAGCTTAGAGCAAGTATAATAAGTCCTAGTGATTCGTCTCCAATGTATCTATGATTTTTTGCTTGTTCCATGCTGTCGTATTATCATTCTTGGATGTTTTACAATCATTTTATAGCAACTTTATATCATTTTTTGGGACTAACCTATTGACATAGTGCCTAGTGCCAGTTGCTACTTTTTGCTTGTTTTTACTTCACAGAAAATCAATACCAAACGGAGTCCAAATGCAGGGAAAATTTTCGGAGAATTTTTCTGGGCCAGAAGACACTGGATGGGCCAAAGAAGTACCAGAGGGGGCTCTAAGGGGAGCACAAACCACCAGGGCGTGCCCAGGTGGGTTGTGCCCACATCGGTGGACTCCCGCGCCGCATTTTCTCCCTATAAATACCCAAATATTCCAGAAACACTAGGGGAGTCGATGAAACACAATTCCAGCCACCGCAAGTTCCAGAACCACGAGATCTAAGCTAAACACCATCACGGAGGGGTTCATCATCCTCATTGGTGCCTCTCTAATGATGTGTGAGTAGTTTAACATAGACCTACGGGTCCATTGGCAGTATCTAGATGGCTTCCTTTCTCTCTTTTGATTCTCAATACAATTGTCTCTTGGAGATCTATTTGATGTAATACTTTTTGTGGTGTGTTTGTTGGGATCCGATGAACTTTGAGTTTATGATCAGATCTATATCCATGCATATTATTTGAGTCTTCTTTTGATCTCTTATATGCATGATTATTTATAGCCTCATATTTCTGCTTTGAATGTTTTGTTTGGTTAGGCCAACTAGATCATTTTTCTTGCCATGGGATGAGGTGATTTGTGATGGGTTCGATCGTGCGGTGTTCTTTCCTAGTGACAGCAGGGGCAGGATGACACACATGTATCGTTGCTATTAAGGCTAACAAGAAGGGGGGCTATTCCTACATGAATATATCTCTTCTACATCATGTCATCATTCTTATTGCATTACTCCGTTTCTCCATGAACTTAATACACGAGATGCATGCTGGATAGCGATGTGTGGAGTAATAGTAGTAGATGCACGCAGGAGTTGGTCTACTAATCTTGGACGTGATGCCTACATATTGATCATTGCCTTGGATATTTTCATAATTATTCGATCTTCTATCAATTGCCCAACAATAATTTGTTTACCCATCGTGTGCTATTTCTTTAGAGAAGCCACTAGTGAAATCTATGACCCGAGGGTCTATTCTTTATCACATTTGCTTTTCGGTCTATTATTTTCCTTTGAGATCTATTTTTATTAGCTTTTATTTTCAGATCTATAATTCCAAAAACCCAAAGATACCTTGCTTCACTTTTTTATTACTTCTTTTTTTCGTGTTTTATCGAGAGCTATTTATCCAATCTACCACAAATCAATCTATCTTTTTTACCATGGAGGGACTGACAACCCCTCTTACTCGTCGGGTTGCAAGTATTTGTTCTTTGTGTGCAGGTACCATTTACATAGTGTTGCTTGATTCTCCTACTATATTGATATCTTGGTTTAATAATTGAGGGAAATACCTATCGTAGTTGTACTGCATCATCCCTTCCTCTTTGGGGACATACACTCGTAGTTCAAGTGACATGAAAAGGAATTTCTAGCGCCGTTGTCAGGGAGACATCATCAACATCTATCAGGTTCCTAGTCACAAATCTCATCTCCTTGCAGTTTACATTATTTTCCATTTGCCTCTCGTTTTCATCTTCCCCACTTCACAAAAAAATTCTATTATTTTTCACCCTCTTTTTTATTCGTCGTTTTCTTATCAAATCTCTTATTTGTTTGAACTTGACACTATGAGTCATTTCAGTATGGCAGAAACAGATGATGGCCTAACTCCTAAAATTGGACGATCTGGCAATCTGGATGCTAAAACTTTTGTTTTGGGGCAAGGGAATGTTGAAAGTGCGTTATATCGACTAGAGGGGGGTGAATAGGAGATTTTTATGAATTCTTCACTGAGGAATTTGCGGGTGAGGAAATTCCTGAGTGAAGAACTACTTGCAGCGGAATAGTACTTAGAAGTAAACATAACAGAGCATGAGCATGGTCTTCATGATGAAATGAAAACAATCGCAGAGTACAGAAAGCGTAATCACAGGATAAACAGAATGAAGACAAACAGACTGAAGAAATTGAGCTGAGGAAATAGAGAAAGTCTTCATTCAAAGTCTTCAAATAGATATGAACAAGCACACAACACATAAATGAGGAAATGGAAGGGTTGAGGAAATGGAACCAGTTAGCTCGATGAAGACAATGATTTGGTAGACCAGTTCCAACTGATGTGACAGTTGTACGTCTTGTTAGGGCGGCTAGGTATTTAAACCTGAGGACACACAGTCCCGGACACCCAGTCTTGAACACGCAGCTCAGGACACTTGGTCCTCACCGTATTTCCCTTGAGCTGACAAGGACACAGTGAAGATTTTGAACGAGTTTCAGGTAGAACGCACATGAAGAATTTGTGAATAGAATGGGTTGAGTTTAGCATAGAGGGGGAAGGGTCCGATCACATTCACTTAGCAGAACAAGCAACTTGAAGAAATAGCAATAAGTGAATGTTGTAGAGGACATGAACTCATATAGCCAATGAAGAAAGGCGACGGAAAGAGTGAAGACAATGCAAGTTGAAAAACATCAGAGGAATTTCAAAGCTGAGGAAAAACTCAAATTGAACATTTTCAACTTTTGGTGGTGGCATGACCCACCGTATAAGAATGATGGTTTCATACACTGCGTACAATTGTTGTAGGGTTCCAAGAATCAAATTCTTCGTTAATTTCTTCATACTTAGAGTGTTATTCTTCATTGATTGAAGAAAAACGTTTCTTCATGTGTTGCACATCTAAGTCATCAATTTTGCATAAGTGTTAGGATGTGTGTCCTTTTCAAAGAACATTTGAAGATTCTAAGATATTTAGCTCACACTGCAACTTGCTAAATCTCTTCTCATCCAAGGGCTTAGTGAAGATATTTGCAAGCTGTTCTTTAGTCTTCACATGATCGATAGAGACGTCGCCCTTCAACACATGATCACGAAGAAAATGATGACGAATCTGAATGTGCTTTGTCTACGAGTGCTAAACTGGGTTGTGAGCAATCTTGATGGCACTCTCATTGTCACAGTAGAGTGGCACATTCTTCACGTTAACGCCGTAGTCCTTGAGAGTTTGCTTCGTCCATAGCAGTTGAGCACAGCAAGAACCAGCAGCAATGTACTTAGCTTCACTAGTAGACAGTGATACGCAGTTCTGTTTCTTTGAGGACCAATAGACCAAGGATCATCCGAGGAAATGGCATGTGCCAGATCCTGACTTGCGGTCCACACGATCACCAGCATAGTCAGAGTATGAATATCCGATGAGATCAAAAGCCGAGCCCTTGGGGTACCATAATCCAAGTGTTGGTGTGTGAGCTAGATATCGAAGAATATGCTTCACATCCTTATGGTATGATTCCTTCGGTGTAGCTTGAAACCGGGCACACATGCAAACACTAAGCATAATATCTAGCCTAGATGCGCATAAGTACAATAAAGAACCAATCATGGAGCGGTATACCTTTTGATAGAAGTCAATACCATTTTCATCAGTGCAAAGATGGCCATTTGTGGGCATAGGGATTTTGACTCCTTTGCAATCTTGCATGTCGAATTTCCTCAGTACATCCTTGAGGTATTTCTCCTGAGATATGAATATGCCATTGCGCTGTTGACGAATCTGAAGACCTAAGAAGAATTTCAATTCTCCCATCACAGACATTTGATATTCTTCACTCATCATATAGGCAAATTCATCACTGTAACGTTGGTCAGTACAGCCAAAAATGATATTGTCAACATAAAGTTGGCACACAAACAGTTCACCATCATAAGATTTAGTGAAAAAAGCTGGGTCAAGTGAACCGGGTTTGAAGCCTTTCTTCATGAGGAATTTCTTCAAAGTATCATACCACGCCCGTGGGGCCTGCTTAAGGCCATAGAGGGCCTTATTGAGTCTTAAGACTTAGTCAGGATGCTTTGGATCTTCAAAACCTGGGGGCTAAGCAACATATACTTCTTCCTCAAGCTTACCATTGAGGAATGCACTTTTCACATCCATTGGATATAAGATGATATCATGATGGTTAGCATAAGCAAGTAATATGCGGATAGCTTCAAGTCTAGCAACAGGTGCAAAAGTTTCATCGAAGTCAATTCCTTCAACCTGTGTTAGCCTTGAGCTACAAGTCGTGCCTTATTCCTCACCACAAGGCCATTTTCATCTTGCTTGTTGCGGTAGATCCAGTGTGCCGATGATGTTGTGCTTGCGAGGATCTGGATGTTTGACCAGTTACCAGACGTTGTTGAGCTCGAATTGATGTAATTCCTCTTGCATAGCTTGAATCCACTCAGGCTCCAGAAATGCTTCATCTACCTTAGTGGGCTCTGTGATAGAGATGAAAGAATAGTGCCCGCAAAAGTTAGATAAATGTGAAGCTCTTGAGCATGTGAGAGGACCTGGAATGTTGATGTTGCTGATGATTTTCTCAATTTGCACTTCATTTGCAATGCGAGGATGAGCGGGTTGTCGTTGAGGAATTTTATCAGTATTTTCTTCAGCACCATTTTCCTCAGGTGCATCAGCATGACGTTCTTCATGTTCTGGAATGACTTCTTCAGCAAATTCTTCGGTAGGAATGACATCCTCAGTAGCCTTGAACTTAATAGATTCCTCAGGAGGTATTTCATCTGTCACAGGAGGTAGGTGCTCTCTTTGCGAGCCATTAGTCTCATCGAACCGCACATCTACAGTTTCAACAACCTTGTGGTGATAGGTGTTGCAGACTCTGTAGGTGTGCGAGTCCTTACCATAACCGAGCATAAAACCTTCATGTGCTTTTGGTGTAAATTTAGAATTGTGATGAGGATCTCTAATCCAACATTTAGCACCGAAGACTTTGAATTAACTCACATTGGGTTTCTTGTCAGTGAGGGGTTCATATGCAGTCTTCTTGAAGAATTTGTGAAGATATACCCTATTGATGATGTGGCACACAGTATCAATTGCCTCAGGCCAAAAGCGAGGAGGCGTCTTGTACTCATCAAGCATAGTGCGGTCCATCTCAACAAGAGTCCTGTTCTTGCGCTCCACGACGCCCTTTTGCTGAGGAGTACAAGGAGCAGATAACTCATGAGTAATACCAAGTTCATCAAGATAGTCATCAAGACCAGTGTTCTTGAATTCAGTTTCATTATCACTTCTAATGTGCTTGATCTTCACACCAAAGTTGGTTGAAGCCCTTGAGGAAAATCGTTTGAAGACTTCCTGCACTTGAGTTTTGTAAGTGATGATATGCACCCATGTATATCGAGAATAATCATCAACAATGACAAAGCCATATAAAGATGCAACATTAGTAAAAGTGGCATAGTGAGTAGGGCCAAAGAGATCCATGTGAAGCAATTCAAATGGTCGAGTAGTAGTCATGATAGTCTTCGCTGGATGCTTGGACTTGGTCATCTTTCTAGCTTCACAAGCTCCACACAAATGGTCCTTGAGGAATTTGACACCCTCGATGCCAATGACATGCTTCTTATTTGCGAGCGTGTGCAGATTCCTCATGCCAGCATGACCAAGTCGTCGATGCCATAGCCAGCCTTCTGAAGCTTTTGTGAATAGACATGTAGCATGTTGTGGTCCTGTAGAGAAATCAACAATATACAAATCTCCTCTCCTAAAGCCTTCGAAGACTTTGGAATTGTCAGATTCCATGATCACAACACAATGATACTTGCAAATACAACAACCATATCAAGATCACAAAGCATTGAAACACACATGAGGTTGAACCCTAAGGACTCGACAAGGATGACTTTGTCCATGTGTCGATCGTTTGAGATTGCAACCTTACCTAGACCCAATACCTTGCTTTTGCCTTTGCCAGTGTAGGTGATATGCTTCAGATGTGATGGAGATAAAGCAGAGTCCATCAAGAAGCTCCTGTCACCAGTCATGTGATTTGTACATCCACTATCGAGGACCCACTCAGTGGCTTTGGGTTAATCATCCTGCAGATGAATTAGTGCAACTTACGAACTCATATACTTAAGCAGTGAAGAATATGGTATCAATTTCATCAAATCAATTTCATCAAGCAATAGAACAGATAAATCAGTATAAGGACGTGAGAAATGAAATTCATTCCTTCATGATTAGATTGCATCCTTTCAAGCATATGCAGGTCTCTAGCAAATTCTTCAAACGATTAAGTTCGTCTGGAGACCTGACCCTGCATAAGAGGTTAGTTCTTTTTCTTCACCACCCACATCTGAAGGGGTGGCAAAGAGTTCATCATTCTGTGAGCTTCATAAGAGAAAGGTGGCATAGATGCCAATCCACTTCGTTTCACATAAGAGGGGTTAGGATAAGCATAAGAGTAGGCAAAGAAATTCTTCGAGGACTTGTGAACATAATGATTTGAAGAATAATGCACATATCCATAATCCTTAGATCTTCCCTACAAAACAGACGGGTTAGCACGATGATGTTCATATGAGGACTTTGATCCTTTTGAGGAATTTGATCCTCGTGAGGAGTTTGGTCCGTACGAGGACTTGGATCCATATGAAGAATTTGGTCCATATAAAGAATTTGATCTGGGGTTCCTATTCTTCACAGATGGTCTCATGATGACATTCACCTAAAGATTTTCAAGGCACCTTTTGGGAACCCATATTTTCTTCACTGGAGAACCGTTCATGTAGTTAATGCCAACATATCTAGCAAATACTTCACCATTCTGATTCTCGAACAGTTTATAATTTGAGTCAAATGACTCATCAGAAGAATATGAAGATTCACATGTAAAGCCAGATAAAGTAGATGGATCCACTGAAGGTCCCTTTGCAGCAACCCATGAGGTTTTGGGATACTGCTCAGGTTTCCAATAGGTCCCATCAGCATTAAGTTTCCTCTCAAAGGCAATACCCTCTTTCCTAGGGTTCCTGTTGAGGATCTGCTTTTAAGCATGTCACAAAGAGCCTGATGCCCTTTGAGGATTTTGTACATGCCTGTCATATACAATTCCTTCAGCCCTGCATCATCAGTGATACTAGCAATGTCCTCAGATGAGGAATTAGTGATAGCAGAGGCAATTGAAGAATTTGCAGCAATGGAAGTATTTGAGCATCCAGGTGAAGAATTAGCAGTTTCACGTTCAATGCACTTCAAACATGGAGGAACGAATTCATCCTGGGTAGCACTGATCTGTTGAGCAAGTAATGAATCACGCTCCTCTGAAGATCTTCATAACTCACTCTTAGCTTCTCAAGATCTTGCTTTCTTTGAATAAATTCATAAGAAAGCTTCTCATGATCAGATAGGAGAGTGTTATGATGACCTTGAAGATTGTCAAACTTGGACTGAAGTCTCTGAAGATTTTTAGTCAAAATTTTAGTGCGATCCATTTCCTCGCCCAACATATCATCGCTTTTATCTAGCATGTTTGAACCTTTTCAAGAGCCTTTAGCAGTTTCACAGCAATCTTAGCAAGTTTAGAATAGCTGGGTTTGAGGTTTTCATTAGATTCATCCTCACTAGATTCAGAGGAGGGATATTTGAGACCTTTGAGCCTTTTGCCATGAAGCAATAGGTGGGAGCGTAGACCTCATCACCGTCATCAGTAGTGTTGGGGAGGTCCTTCTCTTCAGAGTTGAAGATGGACTTGCTGACGAACGCGATAGCGAGGGCCAGGCTCGCCACACCAGAATCTGACTCCTCAGATTCCTCCTGTTCCTCATTTTCCTCAGATTCAGCCTCAGAGTCCATTTCCTTGCCAATGAATGCCCGAGCCTTCTTGGAGCTGCTCTTCTTGTGAGATGAGGACCTTGAAGGTTTTGATGACGAGGATTTTGAAGATTTCTTCTTCTTTAAATCATCTGAACTGTAATCCTTGTACTTCTTCTTCTTTGATTCCTTTTCCCACTGAGGACAATCTTGAATGTAGTGTCCGGGTTTCTTGCATTTGTGACAGGGTCTCTTCTTGTAATCATGGGATGAGGAATCTGATCTCAAGTCACTACTTCTTGAGGATTTACCAAAGCGACTACGTTTTGAGAACTTCTGGAGCTTCCTCACGAGCATTGCTAGCTCCTGGCTCAGTTCTTCAGGGTCACCAAGGCTGCTGCCAGAGTCTTCACCGTCAGAATCAGACATTGCCTTGGTCTTCAGAGCCCGTGATCTACCATAACCTGGTCCATAGAGATCTCTCTTCTCAGCAAGCTGGAACTCGTGAGTGTTTAGTCTCTCGAGGATATCAACGGGATCAAGTGACTTGCAGTCTCCACGTTCTTGTATCATCAATGCCAAGGTATCAAATGAGGAATCAAGCGATCTCAGCAATTTCTTCACCACCTCATGGTCGGTGATATCAGTGACACCAAGTGCTTGAAGCTCATTTGAGATGTCAGCGAGGCGATCGAAGGTTTGTTGAACATTTTCATTATCGAGTCTTTTGAAGCGGTTGAAGAGATTGCAAAGAACATCAACTCGAGAGTCACGCTGTGTTGAGACTCCCTCATTGACCTTGGACAGCCAGTCCCAGATAAGCTTTGATGTCTCCAAAGCACACACTCTGCCATACTGCCCTTTGCTCAGATGGCCACATATGATGTTCTTCGCTTGAGAGTCGAGTTGCTCCAATCTCTTCACATCAGCAGCGTTGATGGTGGGAGTGACAAAGGGAACACCATTCTCCACAATGTAACAGAGATCGTTATCAATTGCCTCAAGATGCATGCGTATCTTATTCTTCCAGTAGGGGTAGTCCGTCCCATCGAAGGTTGGACACCCAGCAGAAACCTTGATCATACCTGCGGTCGACATAACTAAAACTCCAGGCGGTTAAACCAAAATCACACAGAATAAGGGAGTACCTTGCTCTGACACCAATTGAAAGTGTGTTATATCGACTGGAGGGGGTGAATAGGCGATTTTTATGAATTCTTCACTGAGGAATTTGCGGGTGAGGAAATTCCTGAGTGAAGAACTACTTGCAGCGGAATAAGTACTCAGAAGTAAACATAACAGAGCATGAGCATGGTCTTCATGATGAAATTAAAACGAGCACATAGTACAGAAAGCATAATCACAGGATAAACAGAACGAAGACAAACAGACTGAAGAAATTGAGCTGAGGAAATAGAGAAAGTTTTCAGTTAAAGTCTTCAAATAGATATGAACAAGCACACAACACAGAAATGAGGAAATGGAAGGGTTGAGGAAATGGAACCAGTTAGCTCGGTGAAGACAATGATTCGGTAGACCAGTTACAACTGTTGTGACAGTTGTACGTCTGGTTAGGGCGGCTAGGTATTTAAACCTGAGGACACACGGTCCCGGACACCCAGTCCTGAACACGCAGCTCAGGACACTTAGTCCTCACTGTATTCCCCTTGAGCTAAGGTCACACAGACCTCGCCCAATCACTCGTGGTAAGTCTTCAGGTGACTTCCAAAACTTCACAAACTCGGTCACTCGGCGATCCACAATTTCCTCTTGGATGCTCTAGACCATGACGCCTAACCGTTTGGAAGATGCATGGTCTTCAAAGGTAACAAGCGTCGGATCCACGCAGGATCAATCTCTTCAGTGATGCTCAATCACTTTGGGTTTGTAGGTGTTTGGGTCTGGGTTTTCCTCACTTGATGATTTTCACTCAAAGTCCTCGGAGGATGGGATGCTCTCAAATGATAAGTGTCAGTTTCTCTCGGAGTAGCCAACCAGCTAGTGGTTGTAGGGGGTGGCTATTTATAGCCTAGGGAGTAGCCCGACATGATAAGACATAAATGCCCTTCACTGATATGACCGTTAGGTGGGTAGATATTTTGGGACAGCTGGCGCATAGCACAACAACGGTCAGAATTTTGAGTATCAAATTCCTCGGGGCTATCATGTTCCTCACTATGTAGGCAATCCGCACTGGCGAATTCCTAACTCTTCAATCGGAACAAATTCCTCAGAGACCAGAAGAACATCGTCCCTGTCACTGAAGAAATTAACTGAGCTGCATGAGATTTTCAATGGCTTCACTCGAAGGGATTGGTAGGTGTAGGATTTGAGTTGAGCATCACTTGGAAATTTTCCTTAGTATTTCCTCGACCCCCTTTAACAGTACGGTGTTTCCTATGCCTCAAGAAAGAGAAAATGAAACTACGAAAACAAAAGTCTTCACGCTTCATGTTCCTCGAAGGAATACCAAGTCTTCAGGATTACACCAATTTCTTCACTTTCAAAGTCTTCAGAAAATCAAAGTCTTCAGTCGAAGAACTTCATTTTTAGGGGTCGACTTTCTTTGTAAATATCAAATTCCTTGTAGACTTATAGACCTGTGTACACTCACAAACGCATCAGTCCCTTAACCTATAAGTCTTCAATACACCAAAATCACTAAGGGGCACTATATGCACTTACGAATGGTATGGGAAAATAATATATCCAAGAATTTTTAATTGTGTTGGAAATTTGACTCTTGATGATACTCCTATACTTAAAAGAACTAAATCTTATGCGGAAGCTATTTCAGCACTTGTTCTCAAACTTGAAAATAGATTTATCTGTACCCATCCTACCCTACAAAGATTGATTTATTGGCTACCTATTATGAAGGATCCTAATGCTAAAAAGTTAGCTACCCTTGTTCTTATGAATGGATGTGATTACATAATACTGGAAGCTAGGGAAATTTTTGATTTTTTATGAGCCATGAAAAACCGGTTATAGATGAGATCCTTTATAATAGTGATTATATGTTGAGACATTTGCTTATAAATAATCAATTTTTTATGACAATCTTAAAAATGAATTCCCCATTTTAGATATAATCCAACAAGTTTTCAATGATTTTAATCTACACTATTCTTGGATTGTAGCCGGAAAACAAAGGGAATATGTTGATGGGCAACTTGATAATGCTAAAATTTCTATGAATAATGTGTTTCAAGTTTTATGCAAAACCTCTTTACAAGAACACATCTATGAAAAATAAAGAGAAATATGATAATACTTGAATCTATGTGTTACGCCTAGCTAGGGGCATAAAACGATAGCGTTTGTTGGGAGGCAACCCAATGAATAAATTTTATTTTTGCCTTTTGCTTTCCCTTCTTGAGTGTTTGCACAATTATGCTACTGTTATGATTGTGTTTTTATGTTTTAATTAGTTTTTGTGCCAAGTAAAGCCTTTGGGATCATGTTGGATGATAGTTGATTTGATCTTGTTGGAAAACAGAAACTTTTGTGTGCAGTAGCAGAATTTTAAAAAATCACAGAATCAACGAAGAATTCTGAATATTTTTACACAACATTGATATACAAATTTCCCACGTTTTTCTAATTTTCTAGAAGTTTTGGAGTTACATAAGTATACGAAGTTCTCAGATTACTACAAACTGTTCTGTTTTTGACTGATTCTGTTTTCTATGTGTTGTGTGCTTATTTTGATGAATCTATGGGTTGTATCAGGGGGGTATAAGCCATTATAAAGTTAGAATACAGTAGATATAATGCAAAAATAAAATATTAATGGGTTTGCAACAATACTTAGAGTAGTGATTTGCTTTCTTATACTAACGGATCTCACGAAGGTTTTGTTGAGTTTTGTGTGATTGAAGTTTTCAAGTTTTGGGTGAGATCACGATGGATGAAGGAATGAGGAGTGAGAAGGGCCTAATATTGGGGATTCCCCATGGCACCCCAAGTTATTATTCAAGGAGAAACAAGCAACTAAGCTTGGGGATGCCCCGGAAGGCATCCCCTCTTTCTTCTAACGACCATCGTTATTTTACTTTGAGCTATATTTTTATTCGTCACATATCATGAGTTTTGCTTGGAGTGCCTTGTATTATATGAGTCTTTTCTTGTTTTGCTTTTTGGTTTGTGTCATCTATCCTTGCTGGACACACCTATTTGAGAGAGTCAAAATTATGCTATGATTTATTAGAATTGCTCTATGTGCTTCACTTGAAATATTTTGAGCTATGGAATTACTCTAGTGCTTCACTTATATCTTTTTGAGGACGGTGTGCTTTAATATTTTTTGGAATAAATGCTCTCATGCTCCACTTAGATTTATTTGAGAGTTAGTAAATTTTTGAAGAAATTCTCTCATGCTTCACTTATATTATTTTGAGAGATGAAATTTTTTATGCTCATGTTCTTTACTTAGATTTGTTTGAGCTTGTCAAAAGAAACATATGAAATTAGTCCCAAAGTGATAGATATTCAAGAGGGATATAATAAAAACTTTCACGAAGATCATTGGACAAAATAAACTTGATTCCTTGTAATAGTATTGCGATATGATGATAATGATATGTGAGTCATGTTGGTGAGTAATTATGCTTTAGTAAGAATATTGGTGTTAAGGTTTATGATTCCCTATGCAAGAATGAAAGTCAATAGTTATGCAATGAAATCACATCCTACTTGTGGTGCATTATTCGGTGTTAGTTATGCTTAATGCTCACTTATGTGATTTTCCGTTTCATGGTTGGTTGATTCTCAATCTATTTGCTAGCCTCCACTTGTACTAAGTAGAAATACTACCTGTGCATCAGTTTTGCCATATGAGTCCACCATACCTACCTATATGCGGTATTCTCGTGCCGTTCTAAGAAAATTTGTATGTGTCATCTCTAATTTTTAAAATAAATTTTCCATTTTGTGTGCTCGTACCGCTCATGAAGCGGGAGGGGATGGCCAATAGTTTCCATGCTAGATGTGTTATTCTCAGGATGAGTGTTTATTCACTTGTCATTGCACGAGAGTACGACGGTAATAGGGATGCCCAGTCCCGAAATGGAAAGGAAATTTACTTTATGTTGTCAAATAATAAATTCCTTGGAAAGTATTGATATGGAAGACACCCATGGATATGGCTAGCCATGGATTGTGAAAGAATGGTGGGAAAATGAATAAACTTTATTTTCTGTTTGGGGACCGCCTATTATATATCTAGCATGGAAAGTGTTGGGAACTACTCGGTCGTTGTTGTTGATGGGAAAAGTATGCCTCTCAAAATCTTTATCTCTCAATTTAAGCTTTGAGATATGGCACCTCTACAAATATGTACTTCTCTCTACGAAGGGCCTATCTATTTAATTTATGCAATTTTTATTTTTAATTTGAGTCTCCATCTTCTCTTATAAAGCACCAACTAAGGGGCACTATGATCATACTTGAGCATTGGATGTAGCTAATATGCGAGTGTGTTTCATGAATGGATTAATGATTGAGCTTGAGTATTGAAATCTTCATGTCAAAGCTAAACTATTGCTTTGAATCATATAAAAGCCCAATTTCCATGCTACAAAAGAAAATAATATGTGATGAACATTTAGGCACCATTTGTAACACCCCGAGAATCATGCTACAGTGATCTCCCTCTAATAGTGGTCATGTCATTATGATCACTAAGCTAATTTTCCACTTGTCCAAAATCGAAGCCAAATTCCAATTTGAATTGCATGTCAAATATTTACTTCTTCTGTCATGCAATCAAAATAGTTCATTATTTGGAAAAAATTCTCTAAGTATTTGTCATGTTGTAACCAACCTCACCTAAATTCCCAAAATGCCACTGGGAATTATTTGAGTCATCCAGCAACAATTAAATTTGCCTTTCAATTTCCAAAAATAGTTAGACAACTCCAAATGGCCCCAAACTTTTTATGCCATCTAGTATTGTTGTGTTTGATTTATGTGCAAAGTTTCACAATTAATGAAAATTGTTTGCTAGCTCATTTAAATAGAAATAGTAGCGAAAGGCATAAGCAAATAAAAAAAGAGGAAAGGGTGTCAAGAGCTTGGGCTCTAGTGCTACAGAACCTAGGTCCAGCCCATCTCTCCCTTATCCTCCTCCTCACCTACAGGAGGCAGAGAACCTGTGTGTCGAGCACATCCATGCCGCCCTGGCCGTTGTTGCCACCGTGTCGACCATCCAGTGCACCCCCGATGAGGATAAGACCGCTCCCGGTCCTGTAGACAAACCCTATCAATCACTTATCCTCTTGCTCGTCCTCTCCCTCTTGGTTTCGCTCCCTCCCGAGCTCTCGTCGACGCGCTGTCGCCATCCTCGTGGTTACTGGCCTCCTCGGTGATCGGGAGGTTCTCTAGGAGCTCCGTCATCATCGACTCCTTCGCCTACCTCCGCTAAATCAAGCTAAGAGGCACCGTATGCTCAGGATCGAGATGGTTTCCACCATGGCCGTCACATCTCGCTGTCGAGCTTGACGCATCCGGCCACCCCCGCAGCTCATGACCTTGTCCACGAGCTCCGCGGTGAGCTCCTTGGCCGATTCCCCCCTTCTCCCCTTCGATTCATCACTGTTTGTCGTCATCCCCGAGCTCGACCATCCTCTACCCTGGCCGCGTTCGAGCTTCAGTGTACGCGCACGCACCATGGCCACGCCCGCTGCCCGTGGTCGCGCACCCTTGTGCCCCTCGTCGCCCGCGCCCTATGTTCGCTCCCCCTCGCTCCTGCATGACCGCCGCGTGGCCCCCGCCCCACTCCGTCGCGCCCGCTATAGTGCCCCGCTAGCCTGCCCGTGCGTTGCTGCTGCTACCCCACGCGCCTGCTCACAATCCCGCCGCCCGGGCCACGCCCCTGCTCCTGCTGCGCCACTGACGTCGCCGCCTGCTGTCGTAGCTGCTGCTATGCGTGCTGTAGCCTACTGCTATTGCTGCTGTTGCAATACTGCTCGCCATTGCAGGTGCTTTTGCTTGATGCTGATGCTGCTTGGTAGCGCCGCTGCGCTGCCTTGCAAGTTGCTCTGCTTGCTACCGCTGCAGGTCATGGCCGTGGTATGTGTGTGTTGTGTGCGTGCAATGTGTTTGTGCAGCATGGTGTGTGTGTTGTGTGTGTGCGTGGGAGGCAGGGCTGGCTCACTGCCAAGTGGGGCTGGCCCTGATTAGTTTAGGTTGATTAAATAATTAGTGGTCAGAGTAGTTAGACTAATTAGTACTTAGGATAATTGCTAGCCTATGTCATGTGGCCCCCTATGTTAATTTTAACCCCTCCGTTTTAGTTTAGCCATCAATTAAATTAAGTGCCAATGACATGTGGGCCACATCCCTTCACTATTTTCCCAGCCGTTTTGACTTGGTCAAACTCATATTAAATATTCCAGAAAATTCATGAAAATCGTTAAATCTTTCATAATTCCTAGAAAATAAACAGTAACTCCGATGAAAAAGTTTTATATATGAAAGTTTCTAAGAAAAATCCAACGAATCCAAACACACGGTTCGTTTATCTGTCACATGCCCCTAGCATGCTGAACATGGGATCGTCCCCTCTCTTTCGTCTGCCCGGAAAAGGCCAGACGCCAGGAAAACCCCTTAGGATGTTTTCCCTCTCCGTCTGCAAGGTCTAGTACCGCGTTAGGTCTCACCTAGCATAGCTTACTATCCTATCATGCTTTCCATTGCCTTTGTTTGTTCTGTTGTTTATTTGTTTCCCCTTCGTTGCTTTTGTTTCGGTAGACCCCGTTATCGCGATAGACCCCAAGACGGCTGATGATCAGGTGATCGTCTTCTTCGTTGAGGATCCGTACATGTCTACAGAGCTTCCAGGTAAGCAAAACCCCCTTGAGCGTTCCGATATCGCCCATTCCCTTCTCTCTTATTCTTGCATTAGAATCCGCTGCTACTACTACTATTATCCTATTTATGTTGCATAGCCTGTTTATTGTAACGTGATGTTGTTACCTACCTGCTTATCCTAAACTGTTTAGTAAAGGCTGGGTAGAGAACCATCAGAGACCCCCCACTTTGTCCCACTGCCCCGCTGGATTATCAAAAGACCCGATCAACGGGATCGAAGACCAGGCCCTGGCACCGCACATAACTTTCCCCTTAGTTGCTCGACACTACTGGGCTACTATCGAGTGCTGAGGGTGATACCTCATCAGCAATTGTGATGTTAGTCCATCGGTTATGGTCATCAAGGATGATTCCTCCTTCTCCACTCCCGATAACGACACTGTCGTACAACTCCTCAAGAGTGGACCTCGAGGGTGATTCCTCCATCGTTCACCTAGATGATAACATCAGGTGGAATTCCATTGAGGGTGATTCCTCAGGGTTTCTCTTGGTGTTAGACATACGGTTACTATGATTACTATGACTTTACACTGAGCCATGTTACTAAAGACAGGTCGGCCCCGAGGGGTACCCGTGCGAGCTTAACTTTGATTGATGTGGAGTCGGGTTGACCTAGAAGGTGCCCGCAAGATAATTACGAAGTATGGTCGGGCATTCTTAGCCCTTGCCGCGAGTCCTCGAGACGGAGCAATGGGGTCACATCGATCATGAGTCTCTGCTCGTTACCGCGTGTTCCTAATCCACTATGATTTGGATATTTGATCCGAGGGGCCTCTGTCCTGATAGCACTAACCATCACGTGGGCATAGTATGGGCGTTCTGCGTCGTATGCAACAGCCAAAGCTTAATAGACGTCATGCGACTGAGCGGTGCGTTCCGGGTTAGACTGGAATGCCTCGCCTTGTATAAGGGAGGCTAGGACTGCTCACCAGGTGCCCACGCAACGTGCAGGAGTTCCCGGGGCGATGGCCCAACACCCCTAGGGGCACAGGTTTAGACCGGCGTGCTGACCTCTCTATGAAACCTAGGTCG
Source organism: Triticum dicoccoides (assembly GCF_002162155.2). NCBI lineage: Eukaryota > Viridiplantae > Streptophyta > Magnoliopsida > Poales > Poaceae > Triticum > Triticum dicoccoides. The sequence continues at coordinate 342,011,262 of NC_041382.1, forward strand.
GGTTACGGCGTATCGTTGGGCCGAGGCCGGGCATGACCCAGTAAAGTGTGTCCGGATGGAGTTAATCGAGCGTGGTCGGTAAGTTGGTGCACCCCTCCAGGAAAGAAAACATCTATCGATAGCATGTCCTACGATAACGGACACTCGGAGTTGTATCCTAATCAATACAACTAGAACTGGATATTTGAGATGAGAAATGGATAGTATGGCTCTGGGATTGCTTTCTCGCAGGGAGTCGAGGAAGGATCTCTAGGCGAGGTTGATGACACTACTACTACTTTACTTTATGCTAGTCTGCACTCTTCTAATGCTGCAAGACCGCTTGTAAGGGCATATTTATCTCTTAGCAGTTTTGGTGATTGATGACAATGCTTTTGCGGACTAATCGTGTGCATTGAGCATTTCAGATATATCATGTCTATGCATAAGACGATTTGGTGCCCCTCAAAGACTATTGAAGATGGTGTTTCTGTATGTTTCTTTTCGGTGGTTTGAGTCATAGGAAAGCCGTACTATTAAGAGGGGGTCCGCGTTGGAAAGGTTTGTGTGGAATCAACACGTACAGATCTGTTCCTTGTTGCACCACCTTTGTGTTGGCCCTTTGGGGCATCCTCCGTTTCTCCATGCCTCTGCAAAATGAAGGACTCCTAGTGTTGCTGAACTGGGGCATGCGGTAGTACTGCTCTCTGGAGCGGTAGTACCACAGGCCCTTGCGGTAGTACCGGCCTCTGGCGCGGTAGTACCGCAGGTACTCATGGTAGTACCGCTCCTTAGGAGCGGCAATACCGTGGCCTCGGGCCAGGCTCAGCGGTCCGAGCGGTTGTAGGGGTGGATGTAATTTTTTACATCCGCGCCCTACACGATAGTACCGTGCCATGGGCGCGGTAGTACCGCGAGCTCTGGGCAGGCACAGCAACATGAGCGGAAGTTGGGGTGGATGTAATTCTTTACATCCGCGCCCTACGCGGTAGTACCGCTCCGGGCTTGCGGTAGTACCGTGTCGGATTTTTGCATGGATCAGAACTCAGCGGAAGTTGTCACGGATGTATTTTTATATGTCCGTGCCTTCCCAGTCTAGACCAATCCTACCTTGCGGTAGTACCGCAAGGGGGAGCGGTAGTACCGTGCCAGCGGTTCTACCACCCTCAGCTTCCTTGCCTCAGGTCTGGCCTAGCTTCTGCCGCGGCAGCAGTAGTACTGCAGGGCCTTCGGTAGTACCATGGGCTCGTGCGGTAGTACCACTTGTTGAGTGTGGTAGTACCGCTCGTCGTGGGCTGAGTAAGTGGATAACGGTTGGATTTGCTCTTTCACTATAAAAGGGGAGTCTTCTTCTCCGAGTTGACTACCTCTTCCACCCCCAAGCTCCATTGTTGCTCTAAGCTCCATTTTCACCCGATCTCTCTCCCTAGCCGATCAAACTTGTTGATTTCCTAGGGATTGGTTGAGAAGGCCTAGATCTACACATCCACCAAGATATATTTGATTCCCCCCACTAATCCCTCGCGGATCTTGTTACTCTTGGGTGTTTGAGCACCCTAGACGGTTGAGGTCATCATGGAGCCATACTCCATTGTGGTGAAGCTTCATGGTGTTGTTGGGAGCCTCCAATTAAGTTGTGGAGATTGCCCCAACCTTGTTTGTAAAGGTTCGGTCGCTACCTTCAAGGGCACCAATAGTGGAATCACGGCATCTCGCATTGTGTGAGGACGTGAGGAGAATACGGTGGCCCTCGTGGCTTCTTGGGGAGCATTGTGCCTCCACACCGCTCCAACGGAGACGTACTTTCCCTCAAAGGGAAGGAACTTCGGTAACACATCCTCGTCTTCAATGACTCCACTCTTGGTTATCTCATCCCGTTACTCATGCAAGCTTATCTTGTGTTGCATCCCTTGCTTGCTTGTTTACTTATTGTTGTTGCATCATATAGGTTGCTCACCTAGTTGCATATCTAGACAACCTACTTTGATGCAAAGTTTAAATTGGTAAAGAAAAGCTAAAAATTGTTAGTTGCCTCTTCACCCCCTCTAGTAAACTATATCGATCCTTTCAATTGGTATCAGCGCCTCATCTCTTTTTAAGGACTTTGTTGTCCGAAGAGTATGGTTGACACCATAGGCGGTGAGGAGGAGCACCCCGGTGTGATTCTGTCCTCGTCTACAGCCGATGGGGGAACCTCAGTCTCACGTGAGGAACTCAATGTGGCCTTAGACACATTTAAAACCTCCATGAAGGCCGAGGTCAAAGGATTTTCTTGATGGTCTTAAATTGTCCACTGCACCATTGGAAGTGGTTGATCCCACTAACAAGGTGACGGTTGCTAACTCCAACAAGGGGGGAAGCTTCTAGTGATAAAGTTTCTTTGTCTAGTGGTAAAAGTGGAAATGGCATCTTTGCCCATGTGGAACCTCCACTTACCTACGAAGGACCGATTCCCTCCACTCATTTAAATCATGCCGGTTATCCTTTTAAGATTGTGAAAAATGAGGATTTTGACGCTTGGGTCTATCGCTTTAAACGTCATTTAAATCATGTTAATACTAACCTTTGGAGAATTATTGAGCAAGGTTTCTATCTGCATGACCCAAGCAACTTCACCCCGAGAGAAGCCGCGGATCATCAATTCAACGAGAATTCTCTCTTCATCATCCAAGATGCAATCCCTCCCGAAGACATTGCGCATCTCCGACCATTCCCTGTGGCAAAGGAAGCATGGCACCATGTTGTTTCCCTTTACAAGGGAAGCGCAAGCATTCAACACTCCAACTATGAAGTGGTGCAAGATGAAGCCGATGAATTTGCTATGAATGAAGGTGAAGAACCTCGCGAGCTCTATCAGAGACTAAGCACACTCATGGTCTCACTCCGAGATCATGGGAGCAAGGATACAAATGACAGTTGGATCAAGCAGAAATTTCTCAAAGCCATGATGCCTTACCATAAGGCCATGTCCTCCGTCATCCATCAAAGGCCAGACTTCCACACCTTGTCCTCAAGCGAAGTGTTGGATGAGTTTGTGGCAATGAGTATCTTGGACAAGACCGCCGACAATGCAGTATTGCATTCTCAAAGAGCCAAGAAGCCCAACCTTGCTTTGAAGGCCAAGGCTAGTGTGGAAGAGGAGGAGGAAGATGAAGAAGAGGAGAGCAACCCTGAGGATACAAAATATGATTATCATGAGCACATGGCTCTCACTTCAAGGCAATTTTGGAGCAAGAAGAACTCAAGGCCCAACTTCAACAAGAGCAACTCAAGTGGCACCAAGGGAAAGCAATGTGTGAGGACTTGCTACAATTGTGGCAATGTGAGCCACTTCGTTGCGGAGTGCCCCTATGAGAAGAGAGAAGACAATGATAGCAAGCTCATCCAGAAGGACAAGGCCAAGCCTTTCCCCAACAAGAACCACTTCACCAAGAAGGCTCCTCCAAAGGGATTGGTGGCACAAGAAGAATACAATGAGGATGATGATGGCGAGACAGTTGCCATGGCCTCCGTGGCCATTGCGACAACACCACGGGCGTCCCTCTTCGACTCACCCAATGAGAACATCACCGTCAAGTGCCTCATGGCTAAAGCCACCAACAAGGTAACCCCAACATCAAAACTACCATCATTACTCATCCTTCTTTGACGGGTTGCATTGATGAAAGTGGGGGGTCCACATTGGAGGAAAATGAGTTTGACTCTTTTCTGAGTAAGCTTAAGGGTAAATCCAAGAAGCACTCCGTTGCTCTCTTGGAACAACTTGGTGAAGCCAATGACATGATCGAGGCTCACAAAGACACCATCTCTAAGATGGAGGGGCATAGTCGTGACTATGATGATGAGATATCGGATCTCTCTAATGCTCTTGAGGAAGAGCGTGGTCATCGCTTGGCTCTTGAGGAGTCACACAAGGATGACCATGCTAAATTAAAGAAAGATCTTGATCATGCTCTTGTTGTGTCTCGTGTGCTAAATTCCGAGAAGGCCAACCTTGGTGTTGATCTTGCTAGACTCAAGGAGGAGTTCGATATCCTTGACAAGGCTCACAAGGCCTTGTAGAGTACTCATGCTAGTCTTAAAGAGTCTCATGATCATCTCCAAGTGAGGCTAACCAAGGAGAAAGCCACTTTTCCTCATATGCTTTTAATTGATAATGCAAATGCTACTAACCCTTGTTTTGAGCATGTGCATCTTGTTGAGGAGAATGCAAAGTTGAAGGAGCAACTTGAGAAAGGCCTTGTGTCCTGCATACAAGGTGATAAGAACCTCAACAATCTTTTGAGAAATCAAAAGGAAGTTGTGGCCAAGGAAGGGATTGGGTTTGCACCAAAGTCCAAGAACAAGAAGAAGAATGGCAAGGCCAAATGACCTCCTCCTCTCATGCAAACTTTTATCAAAGAGGGAGAGGGTGCCTCTAAGGAGAAGAAGAACAATGTGAAGGGTGGTGGTGTCAAGAAGGGCAATGTCGCCCCTTCCAACAACGCCGGTGACTTTAACCCTTCCTATGTGTTATGACGTGCTAGTGATGGGCATGTTTATGCTAAATTTGTTGGTTCTCCTTATGAGTACATTGAATGGTCTATTTGGGTTACTAAGACCCTTGTCACTAACATCAAAGGACCCATTACAAAATGGGTACCTAAAACCAAGCATTGATCTTTTGTAGGTGTTTGCTTCCGGTGGGGGATCATTGTTGCTCGATAGTGGAGCCACTAATCATATGACCGGAAGCAAGGACTTGGTGGTGGACATGCAAAATATTCCATTTATGCCCACCAATGTCGAGTGGGTGATGCCTCGTCCTCTAAGGTATTGGGACTTGGCAAGGTTGTCATTTCTCATGATCTCACGATCGATAAGGTCATGCTTATTGAGTCCCTTGCATACAATTTACTTTCTGTTCGTCAACTTGCAATCATGGGCTTCGCCACTTTATTTGATATTGATATCGTGGCCCTTTTGTGGAGCAAGACTCTTAAAGTAGCCTTTGTTGGGCATGTCGAGAACGGTCTCTATGTGATTAACTTTCGGAGCGACCCACTAAGACCGCGACATGCCTAATGGCTAAAGTTGACGTGGGATGGCTTTGGCATCGCCGTTTAGCCCATGTCAATATGAGATCTTTGCAAAGTCTTCTCAAGGGGGACCATGTCCGTGGACTAACAAATGTCAGTTTTGCCAAAGATCGTGCTTGCAATGCTTGCATTGAAGGAAAGCTACATGAGAAGGCTCACCCTCCCACGACTATTATTTACTCAAAGAGGCCTTTGGAGCTCCTTCACTTGGATCTCTTTGGGGCTCCATCTTTTGATAGTCTTGGGGGTAGAAAATATTGCTTGGTGATTGTGGCTGACTATTCAAGATACACTTGGGTGTACTTCCTCAAGAGGAAGAGTGAGACCCAACAAACCGCTATTGACTTTGCAAATGAAGCTCAGCGTCAACACAATGCAAAGATCTTGACAATAAGAAGTGACAACAGCACCGAGGTCAAGAACTACACCTTGGATGAGTTTCTTAGTGATGAGGGGATCAAACATCAATATTCCACACCTTACACCCCTCAACAAAATGGTGTAGTGGAGAGGAAGAACCGGACGTTGATGGATGCGGCAAGAACCATGATGGAGGAGTTCAAGTCTCCATAAAACTTTTGGGCCGAAGCCATCAACACCGTGTGTCATGCATCCAATCGGCTCTACCTCCGCAAAGGCTTGAACAAGACTCCATATGAGATACTCACCGGTAACAAGCCCAACCTCAAGTACTTCCGGGTGTTTGGGTGTAAGTGTTTTATTCTCAAGAAAGGTGTTCGTTTGTCTAAATTTGAGGCTAGAGCTCATGAGGGCATATTTGTTGGTTAGGTTACAAACTCTCATGCTTACCGTGTCCTCAATAAGTCCACGAGACTTATTGAGGAGACGTGCAACATGGAGTTTGATGAGAATAACGGCTCCCAAGTGGAGCAAAGTGGTACTTGTGATGTAGGTGATGAAATTCCTCCCCAAGACATAATAAGAATGGGTATTGGTTTTATCCTACCCATTGAGGAACCCCTTGTGGCCGAAGGAGAAGGACAATGTTCCACTCAAGTGGAACCATCACCAACCCAAGACCCACACGCTTCCGAAGAACAAAGTGAAGGTCCTCAACCTCGTGAACAAGATCAAGGGCAAGAACAACCTCAAGATGGCGTTGAACCACCAAGTTATGCCCAAGGTCAAGGTCTCCCCTCCGAGCAAGTTCAAGATCAAGAACAAGCTCAAGACGATGCTCAAGATGATCAAGGAACCGCTCCTCAACTCTCTCCTAAGGAGGAATTGGAGCGTCGTGCCGCCAAGATTGCACCAAGCTATCTACCAAGGGTCATCTCATGACAAATGTGCTTGGAAGCATACAAAAGGGGGTAAGCACTCGTAGACAATTGGAAAACTATTGTGAACATCACGCGTTTGTCTCTTGTGTTGAACCCCAAAAGGTCTATGAGACACTCGAAGATCCGGATTGGCTTAATGCCATGCATGAAGAACTCAACAACTTCGAGCACAACAAGGTGTGGAGATTGGTGCCAAGGACAAGGCCAACGGAGAACCATAATATCATTGGAACCAAGTGGATATTCAAGAACAAGCAATATGCTCATGGAATTATTGTCCGCAACAAGGCTCACTTGGTAGCTCAAGGCTACTCCCAAGTCGGGGGTATCGACTACGGTGAAACCTTTGCTCCCATTGCACGCCTCGAATCTATTCGTTTGTTGATTGCCTATGCTTCTCATCATAACTTCAAGTTGCAACAAATGGATGTGAAGAGTGCTTTTCTTAATGGTCCCATTAATGAGTTGGTGTATGTCAAACAACCCCCCGGGTTCGAGGACCCCTATTTCCCCGATCATGTGTACCAACTAGATAAGGCACTCTATGGCCTTAAACAAGCCCCACGTGCGTGGTATGACCACCTTACCGAGTTGTTGCAAGATCGTGGGTTTGAAATTGGGAAAATCGACCCCACTCTTTTTACTAAGAAGGTCAAAGGGGAGTTGTTTGTGTTCCAACTATATGTTGATGACATTATCTTTGGTTCTCCTAACAAAGCTTTCAATGAGGAATTTGTCGCTGTCATGACCCCGAAGTTCAAGATCTCCATGATGGGAGAGTTGAAGTTCTTTCTCGGGTTCGAAATGAAGCAACAAAGAGAAGGAACCTTCATCAACAAAGCCAAATACACTCAAGACATGCTCAAGAGATTCAAGCTAAGTGAAGTCATGCCGGCTTCCACTCCAATGCCCCTCAAATACCAACTTGGCATAGATCCCAATGGTAAAGCGGTGGATCAAAAGGTATATCACTCCATGATTGGCTCCTTGCTTTACCTTTGTGCATCTAGACCGAATATCATGTTGAGTGTGGGAATTTGTGCATGGTTTCAAGCCGCACCTAAGGAAAGTCACTTTGTGGCGGTCAAGCGAATCTTTCAATATTTGGCTCATACCCCAAACTTTGGCTTATGGTACCCAAGAGGAGCAAACTTCAACCTTGTAAGCTATTCGGACTCCGATTGGGCAGGAGGCAAAGTGGATAGGAAGTCAATTTCCGGAGGGTGCCAATTCCTTGGTTGCTCTTTGGTGAGTTGGTCTTCCAAGAAGCAAAGTTGTGTGTCTCTCTTGTCCACCAAAGCGGGGTATGTGGCCGCCGGTAGTTGTTGCGCACAACTTCTATGGATGAGGCAAACTTTAAAGGATTACGGTGTCATTTGTGACAAAGTGCCTCTTTGGTGTGACAATAAAAGTGCCATCAAGATTTCTCTCAACCCGGTGCAACACTTCAAGACGAAGCATATTGAGATTCGGTATCACTTCATCCGGGATCATATTAGGCGAGGGGAGATCAAGCTCAACTATGTCAACACTCATGATAAACTTGTAGATATCTTCATGAAGCCTTTGGATGAAGCAAGATTTCGCGAGTTAAGGCATGAGCTAAATATCATTGATTTGAGCAATGTTGCTTGAACCCTTGCATACCCCACCATACTCAACTTGTTATCTTGTTTAGGTGTAAGAATGGACATAGGGGGAGTGTTGTTCTCTCAATGAACTTTCCCTCCCCCAATTATGCATAAATCAATCAACTCTTTCACATTCGCCATTCTTGATGGTACTTGTGCTTCAAAGACGAGTTTTGGTCATGGGCCCAAGGATAATTCTTCGCGGTGCCATACCAATTAACTCAAACATAGGTGGCTCCGGCCACCGCCCTCTCCTTGGAGAGGTTGTGTCTCGCGGTTGGTGTTTGTTGTCTTTTGCCCTCCCTTCTTCGTGTCGAGCTTGTGTTTGAGTTGCCTCGTGTGTTAGCTCGTTGGTGTGTCCGTTCGCTTGAAGGTTGCATTACAAAGGCTGTTTTCCTCTTTTGTTTGCTAAACGTGTATCTTCTTGGGTTCACGATACTACCGTGGCTTGCCACAGTACTACCGCAGGAGTTGTGCATGGTACTACCGCAACCAGCACGATAGTAATTTTTTACTACCGCTGGAAGAGCGGTACTACTGCTTCGCGTGCGGTACTTCCGCCCAGGCAGTACTTCTGCCTGGGCGGTACTACCGCGATGACCCGCGGTACTACCACACAGTCGCGAGCGCGTGGGGGTTAAGAGCAGGCAGGGGGAGTTCCAACTCCCCCATACCCATTCAACTCATCTTCCCCATGAAGTCTCTCTCTCTCTCCTGCCCAAGAACGGGGTCGGAGAACCTCGCCAGATCTCCGTCTCCGGCCGCTCTCCTTGCATTTCGTCTGGTGGGATCGTTCCCCACCACGTCCTCTTGCCATGGAACAAGGTTTCTACCCAAATCCCTCTCTCCTTGTCTCGTTGTGTTGTCTCTAGGTTTTTGGGGAGATGCATGTTGTTCTTGAGATTTTAGGCCTAATCTTTGCAAGAGTAGGATGTAGGAGAGTACTGATGCGTAGAGATGATATTTGGTATGTTGCTACTTGGTAGGTTTGATCAACCATAGTACCGCTTCTTAGGCACGGATGTTCTCAGATTACTTTTTGTTACTACCGCAACTCCCGAGCGGTACTACCGCTCCAGCCGTGTTCACCTCGTATGGTACTACCGCTCCTCAGGAGTGGTACTACCGCACGAGGCACGGAAGTAAAATTTTACTACCGCTCCAGGCGCGGTACTACCGTGCCATCCTGGCGCAGTACTACCGCGGCTGGAGCAGCAGTAAAATTTTAGTTTCGCACTCTTGTGCGGTACTACCGTTGAGTGCGAACCTCCCCTATAGCAACTACCCAATGCTATTTCTACTTGTTTCATTTGGTTTGTTGTGGTCTTTGCATTGATCCTTCTCGCTTTTCTTGCGTGTTCTTGTGTTGTGTGTCATAGGTGGTGGCTCCGGTTCCAGTGTCCTTTGTTCGAACCCCGTTCGCGACACGGGCTCGAAGCGTCTGCGCAACCAAGATGAAGCTCCAGAGGGCTCCAATGCCCCCCAATGCAGAACAAAGTCAACCGCAGCCAAGCACGAGGATCCAACAATAAGCATGGATGAGATGCCACTAGCTGAGTTTATCAATCGAAGGAAGATCAACCCCTACGTGAATCCCCGTGCAAACTTCAGAGGGAATGAGTTGTTCTAGACCAAGCAGTAGTATCTTATCTATCTGGATGTGATCAAGGCCAGGAAGAACCTCTATGTGGACATGCACTGGATTACATTCATCATATGAGGGAGGATAAGCACCGCACCTATTTTGGTGAGGCTTTGGACCTGGTGGAGCAGTTTGGGATTGAGGACTTGATCACGTTCCACCTGGACTTTGACCCTGAGATTGTGGCTCAGTTCTTTGCCTCGGTTCACTTCCACTCTGATGAGGAACAGACTTTGACATGGATGACAAATGGACAACAGCTGACCGCCAAGTGGAAGGACTTCATGGATCTGCTACATGTTCGTGATGAGGGGCTCGACAAGCTCGTTGGTGTTTGCCCTCATGCCAACTCTGAGTCTGCTAACAAAAACAAGCTCCATCCATACTATGTTGAGAAGAAGCATCCCAGTGGCAAGAAGACTTGGGTACTGAACCCATTCCTTGACATCATGTATCAGATCTTCCGCAACACCCTCTTCCCACGTATTGGTGACAAGGATAAGGTACATGCCTATCTCGTGGATATGATGCTCATTTGTGAGGAGGTGCATCGTGTTCAGACGCAACCACTTTATGTCTCACATATCATGTGGTTTGAGCTTCGGTTTGCGGTGTTCAATTGTAAGGTACCCATCTATGGTCCTTACCTATTTCACCTGATCTTGAAGACTTGGGGAAGCTCTATCCCAATGTTGAGTTTGAGGCCCCCGACTGGACCCGTCACGAGCCCATCAAGCTCTGCATCAATCCTAAGTGGGCTAACACCACTACCCGTGCTGAGGCAGTGGCTGCTCAGATGGACGTTGATGAGGATGAGATTGAGGAGGAGGAAGCGGATGAGGACAGCTCTGCTGGGTATGCTCCTCCCTCTACTGAGCCCTCACGGGCTAAGAAGCTGAAGGCCAAGATGAAGACCTTGTTCTGCATGCAAGCCAAGGGACAATATAGGACCCATGTTGCTTCCAAGGAGAGTCGCCGCCACGACAAGATCTTGAGGACATTTGGCGAGGAGATATCTAGTGGGTCTGAGAAGAACATCACTCCAGAGGTAGAATGGATGGCAAAGCAGGGCTACCAGTGGACTGAGTCTAAGGACGAGACCATCCCCGCTGCCGAGACCGACGAGAACCATGACGAGTGATTGCTCCATCTTGAGATACCACCTATGTCGTAGGTGTCCTCTCTGCCTTTTTGGTGTCTCAATGCCAAAGGGGGATAGAGTGTAGGGATTTGCGAGTCTTGTGTCGTGTTTGTTGCTTGTGTCATGTTTGCCCTCGTTCTGTTGGACCTCGTTTGCTTTGGTTTGGTTTGTCGTGAGTTGTTTTCTCTTATCATATGGTGTAAGACATATGCACTCTATTATATCTTATGCTTATACTATCTTGTGCTAGTTAATTTATGCTCTTATGTATTAGCTTCCCTCTCTGTTAGTATTAGTTACTCCTTTGCAAGATTTGCCTTGTCTATAAAATATAGGGGGAGTGTTGATCCTAGTATGTGTGTCGTGCAGTCCAAAGCACATCTCCAGAGTGCACACATCTAGGGGGAGCCCATCTATATTTTATATATGTTGGGTTTGCCTATGCTTTATTTCTTTTCCTATGTGCAAATCCCATATTGTCACCAATCCACCAAAAAAGGGGAGATTGTAAGGGCATATTTATCCCTTAGTAGTTTTGGTAATTGATGACAATGCTTTTGCGGACTAATCGTGTGCATTGAGCATTTCAGATATATCATGTCTAGGCATACGATGATTTGGTGCCCCTCAAAGACTATTGAAGACGGCGTTTCTCTATGTTTCTTTTCGGTGGTTTCAGTCATAGGAAAGTTGTACTATTAAGAGGGGGTCCGCGTTGGAAAGGTTTGGGGAGAATCAACACGTACACATCTGTTCCTTGTTGCACCACCTTTCCAATAGCCCTTTGGGGCATCCTCCGTTTCTTCGTGCCTCTGCAAAATGAAGGACTCCTAGTGTTGCTGAACTGGGGCATGCGGTAGTACTGCTCTCTGGAGCAGTAGTACCGCAGGCCCTTGCGGTAGTACCGGCCTCTGGTGCGGTAGTACCGCAGGTGCTCACGGTAGTACCGCTCCTTAGAAGCGGCAGTACCGTGGCCTCATTACAGGCTCAGCGGCTCGAGCGGTTGTAGGGGCGGATGTAATTTTTTACATCCGCACCCTACACGGTAGTACCACGCCATGGGCGCGGTAGTACCGCGAGCTCTAGACAGGCACAACAACATGAGCGGAAGTAGGGGCGGATGTAATATTTTACATCCGCGCCCTACGCGGTAGTACCGTGTCGGATTTTTGCATGGATCACAACTCAGTGAAAGTTGTCACGGATGTATTTTTATATGTCCATGCCTTCCCAGTCTAGACCAATCCTGCCTTGCGGTAGTACCGCAAGAGGGAGTGGTAGTACCGCGCCAGCGGTTCTACCGCCCTCGGCGTCCTTGACTCAGGTGTGGCCTAGCTTCTGCTGCGGCAGCAGTAGTACCGCAGGGCCTTGCGGTAGTACCGTGGGCTCGTGCGGTAGTACCGCTTGTTGATTGCTGTAGTACCGCTCGTCGCGGGCTGAGTAAGTGGATAATGGTTGGATTTGCTCTTCCACTATAAAAGGGGAGTCTTCTTCCCTGAGTTTGTCGGCATTCTGGGAACGGGGGTCCCTAGACTTGCCTGCTTGCGTCCCACGGCGTGGATGAGCCAGCAGGCCGTACGGCCCATCTTCACCAGCAAAGCACTCAAGACCCTCGCGAGGGGCCAAGCCTTGCGAGGCGGATGACTCAAGACCTCCTCCGGGGTGGCCTAGCTGGGCAGGCTCACGAGGAGCGGAGATATCAAAGCGGGGCGAACTTCACGAGGCTTTCGTGACGTGAGTCGTGACGATCGACACCAGGCGGGCACCAGCGCGCACAGCATCCTTGTTTCCTCTTTGGTCCAAAGGGGGCAAGTGCAGCCGCGGAGTACCAAGGCATCAGGCAAAGGTTGCCATTTCGGTGCAACAAGACCAAGACCAAGGACTGCAAGACGGAGGTCATCGTGGAGCCCGGAGCAGCGTCACCACCAGAACTTTGTGCAGGCGAAGACTACTTTTGTCAGGATAGCTTGTACTAGTTGTCCCCCTTCAAATTAGCCCGCCATTGTTGGCTCCCTTCCCGCTCGATATTTGGGAAGAGGACCGGGGGCCCTATAAATAGGACTAGCCACCACAGTGGAGAGGGACGGTCAGACACACAAGCTTACCGAGCCCAAGAACGTCTCAACCTCAGGAGGCCGTTCTTCCCTTGTATTGTTCATCATCAGCCCAAGAGGCAATCCACCACCACCACACTGGAGTAGGGTGTTACACCGCAATGGTGGCCCGAAGCAGTATAAACCCTGTGTCCATCTGTGTTGTGAGTTCGTCGAGTTCATCTGCGAGATCCTAGCAAGCTAGAGCATAGATCAGTTGGAGGGATAGACTTCGCGCGCACCCCAGTGTTCGAACCTTAAGGGTTTGCCGGGACCCCAACCCCGACATTTGGCGTGCCAGGTAGAGGTGCGCCGGAGCTTCTTCTCCGCCAATCAGCTCTCCAACGTTCACCGGCTATGATGTCTGGCTACCCAAGAGCCGGGTCCAACCGCTGGGCAGCCTGGCCGGCCGGGACGGCGCCGCCTACCCATGAAGATCTCGACCCCACACTCCAGGTGGCGCGGGCGTCACCAAGCTCCGCTGGGCATGGACAGCGCGGCCAGGCATCATCCACCCTCACCCCGCGGCAAGCACGAGCCGCGGCGAGAGCAGCAAGTCACGCTGCTGCAACGGCGCCGCACTCACGGCGGGAGCAAGTGAACATGCGGGTGGCACTCACAGTGGCAAGGGAGCTGCTGCGATGCAGACTGATGGAGAGCGGCCGGGACACGCTGCTCGAGCAAGTTGTTGAGCTCCTGGACGCAGCGGCATCAGGAGCGCCACCCTTCAGCTATCGACTTCCTCCCCAGGACAATGCAAGGTCGTGCGGCGAGCCTCACCACATCTGCGCGCCGTCGACTACGCCCGGGGGCTTTGCCAACGTTAGCACGGCCGGCGGCATAGGGGGATCCAATCCCCCCATGCCACCCTCGAGAAGCACGAGCGCAAGCGTCACCCCCCATGGTCCCAGCCAGATGCCGTATTATCATCCCTAGGACGCCGTCATGGGCGGAGCAACATGGAGTGTGGGGCACCCCGGCGAGGTGTTCGGGGTAACGGCCCCGGAGGCCTACGTGCCCCGCATGATGGACAAAGGGTACGCACCAGAGGACGACATCGGCTCGTTCGTTGGAGAAGATTGGGGAGAGGGGGCGCTAGGAGCCGAAGCCTTCCAAGAGCCAGCGGAGAACCACATCGATCGCACTGGCGACGACAACTATAGGGTACCGTTAACTTCTCAGGAACAGGCTTATGCTAACCATGGGCTACAGATGAATCGGGTTGCAGCATCGATCAACGACCCCGGCACGGCGGCACCCGTCTCAACAAGGGGGAGACGCTGGGGCCCGCCGAGAGGGAGCCAGGAGCAAGGCCCCTCCCCAAGGCACGCGAAACCAGGGGACACCCGCAGGTAGGCCCCCTGCCGGGGTGGCTTCAACGACCCTTCCTCCGGCATAGGACCCGTGGTCGCCGAGGTAACCATTGACATCCTCTTTCCCTCCTTTGCGCCATCCTGGTCTTCGGCCGGCTCAAAGGAGGTCAAGAGTGGTGCAAGGCGGGGCCCTCGTTTGGCGATATGAAGCAAGGCCAGTACCTATGAAGAAGGCCCGGTGCCTGTGAAGCTCGCCGCCCGTGACACTCTCACGTAATAATGAGTTGGGGCTATACATGCCCCGGAGTCTCAGGAGTTTTGGCCTCAGGCCCTTGGCTCCCTCCCACTCCTAGTGGAAAGCACTTAGCTCCGTGCCGGTGAGAAGACTTGAAGACCCGAAGACTAGACTAGGTGCCGGACGCGACCTTTTGCTTTGGATCTCTCTTTCTGTGGCTTTGCTTTCTGATTCTGGACTAAAGTTGAAGCTGAATTTTTATCGTTGCGCGCGGGGGTGCCTTTTCTCGTTAGAGTCGTTTCTCGCCTTCTGGATCTTGTTTGTTTTGGGACTCACGTCCGTCGCCTCTCCCTCGAAACTTCTCGCGAGCCGGACCGCGCAGAGCACGCGCTAGCACTATGCCTGGTGCTCACCCTTCACGGGGCCCCCCTTCAAACAGGGCGGCAAGCCCCGCAAGATTCTCCGGAACTTGTTGCCTCACGACCCAGCCCTAAGTAGGCGCTAACTAAGGTAATCCATGTCTGGAAACTCACCCACAGCTTCACAAGCTCACGAGGACACATACCCACATCGCATAGGAAAGTAAAAACTGCGATTCGTTTACATGAGGGGCTCCCCCTCTCAAAATGCTCTCACAAGTTTTCCTAGGGCCACGCCCAAGTTTTGCGTGCAGAATAAGACAACAGGAGAATATGGGATCACCCAGAGATATCGCTCGTTGCGTCGCCCAGGGACGCGTCGCTCGCATCGTTGTCGCCTTCGTCGGAATCGTCGCCGCCGTCGGCAACGCCCCCGTCGCCGTCGTTGACCACGTCACCTTCGTCTGCGACGACCACCACCCCATCGTCCTACGAGGTGAAGGCCCTGACTAACGCGTCGACATGATCCTCTGCCCAACGCGTCAAGTCGCCCCGAACGGCAATGGGCACAAGAGCAATGGCGGCATCAAAGTCGAAGTTGGGGTCGGCGTTTAGGAGGTGGTTGAAGACACGGGAGAAGGCGCGCTAAAGCAGGCCACAACCCCTCTCCTCCACAAGCTGCCGAGCTCTAGCAGATTGAGCCTCCAGGCGCATAACCACCTCGATGAAGAAGGCCAGGTGGCTGGCATAGTCACTCGAGTGAGGGGTCGGGGCGTTCTCGTCGCAGATATAGCCCAGGGCGGTGTTGGCCTTGTTTCGAAGATCTTGAAGCATGGGGCTATGCACGCGCTCCAGCTTCAGCGTTGGAGCACTTCTTCTCTGTTTTGCCGAGTGACGGCCTCGACATCATCAATTCGCCCCCGGAGGGAAAGCAGCTCGGCGCGAGCGGAGGCCAGGTCTACCTGCGCCGTAACCAGGGCGGCGGTTGTGGCCTCAGCACGCCTCTCGGCCTCGTCCAACCTGGGCCTGAGGGCGGTGGCCCTGCCCGCGCCCTCCTGTCCGGCGAGCTCCAGCCTCAAGCCGTACCTGCCCTCCAGATCGGCGCGAACCACGGCTACCCGGTGATTGATCTCTTCTTCGACTCCAGCCTCGCGGCCCCTGACGGCATCTTCAGCTTGAGCGACTTGACGCTCCCTCGTCTCCAGCTGCTCGAGCTCGAGGCTGCGCTCCACGGCCTCCAGGGCCAGCGCCTCCTCACGCTGCCGGATCTCCTCTTCCTCCGCAAGCGTCCCCCTCACCGACGCAAGGGTGGCCCCACGCGCCTCGACTTGCTGCTCAAGGGACGCACTCCAGGTCTGGAGCTCCCACGCGCGCTCCTCCGCTGCCTCACGGCGGCGAAGCTCGCGCACGGGCCTCGTTGGAAATCTTGAGGGACGCCTCGGCCTTCGCTTTCTCGAGATCGCGATGATAACAGCCAAGGTTGATGGCCACTCGCAGCTTGTGCCGCTCCTCCACCAACCGAAGACCTTTGGCCTCAAGACGCGAGTCGACGCTAGCAAGCTCTTCACCAAGGCGGTTCATCGCGCCCATCGCCTCTTGGAAGAGCTCGTGGCGGACCACGCTGCGCCCGCGCTCGAGCTCGAATGCTCGCCCCATCTCGTCCTCCACCTCGGGGGCTGCGTGTGGAGCATCGAATGACGCGCCATCTCCCGGTTGGGGGCTGGGGGCTGGCGCAGCCCCTGGTGCCGGTTGACCCTCGCGAGGAGCCCGGACCGAACAAGGCCCATTGCTTGAAGGAGGCTCCAGCATCGAGGCTAGCCATCCATTGATCGTGACCAAGGGAAGAGCCGCTGGCACGCCCGCTGCGCTCCAAGAAAGGCCGCGTAGGAAGGACGGCGAAGGCACAAGCTTGGGGCGCCCTGACAACGGACTAGCTCCCAAGGCTGACCCCACGCCACGGGCAGCGTCCGAGCCTGAAGCACTGGAGCTTGGCAGGTACGATGGGATGAGAGGGAGCTGCTTCTCTGAAGGTTTCGCGGCCTTACCAGAAGGGAACCTGAGGGGGCAATCGTCAGGAAGGGAAGGCGGCACATACAAGATCACCGAGGAGAGGTACTTACTCGTCGATGGCGATGTACTTCCATCGCTTCAACGACCCGAAGATGTTGTTGCCGCTGGGGGATCCCTTCCTCTTGCGGAGCTCCTCGAAGTCCACACAAAGGCGACCGAAGCGCTAGACGTGACGGCCGGTGCGCGGCGGAGCCGAAGAAGAACCGAGAGGAAAGGCTTCAGGGGAGCCCGGCTGCGGCGAACATCATGGCTCTTTCTCGCCGCGACCTCCCGAGGCTCCTGGAGCCTCGGCCTCGGGAGCCGCATGACGCATCTCTTCAGCGACTGGCGCCTCAAGAGGGGCGTCGGAAGCTCCCAAGGGCGACGCTCCTGGGTCACTACTCGGCACGTGCTCCTCAGCACCTGAGTAGTCGGCCCCTGTCGTAGCTCGCTCCCCCGCACCATCACCTGGG
Organism: Triticum dicoccoides; assembly: GCF_002162155.2. Classification (NCBI taxonomy): domain Eukaryota; kingdom Viridiplantae; phylum Streptophyta; class Magnoliopsida; order Poales; family Poaceae; genus Triticum; species Triticum dicoccoides. The sequence continues at coordinate 342,028,556 of NC_041382.1, forward strand.
GTAAGCTCGTCACCAGCGACAAATAACGGGACCACGATGACGGGATTCTCGCGGGGTCCCTCCAAGCCAATTGGGTGCAGCCCCCACTCATCGAAGGAAGGCATGGTCTCGACGAAGGTAACCTTGTTCTTGCTGCGGTACAACATGCAGCTCTTCCTGGGCATCTCGTCCGGCAGAGAGACACCAGATAGCACCGTGAGCATAGTTTGCCGCGCAACAAGAGGAAGCCCCTCCTCCTAAAACCTCATGTTGTCCCGACTGCTGAGCAAGTCCCACATCTGGCGATAATGATGCTGAAGCAGGGCAACTCGACGCCTGACGAACTCCCTCACCACCATGGGCGCAGTCACACCAAGGTCCTTCAACCACTGCAGCCTCGCCCAGACGGGGGCAAGCCAGGGGCTCGTGAGCCTCTGGTGACCCTAGCCGGAGTTTGGAATGGCAGGCCCCATCGGAGCTTGGAGTAGAGGGTTGAGCACGCCAGCATCAAAAAACACCCATCGCGTGCGTAATTCGCTCGGAGACGAAGGAAGCTCGAAGTCGATCCCCATGCCTGTCGCAAGAAGAAGTCGCGGAGGAGTGCCACGGAGGGGGTGATGCCCACCATGGCCTCGCACACGAAGGCGAAGACGGCAAGAAGGGTCACAGATTGAGGGTCGAGATGAAGCATATGGATCTGATAGTGCTCAAGCACCGCGTTGAAGAAGGCGGAGAAGGGAGGAAGCAAGCCAGCCCAGAGGGCGTCAATGAAGATCGGGATCTCGGTGACTGCCCGAGCCATGCTAGAGCGAGACGCAGGCTAGGCCGGCGTATCTCCCCACTCGTTAAAGCTGGAGGCGAGCATGGGGCGAACCTTGCCCATGGCCTCATCGTTGAGCACCCGAGGCCGGCTGAGCGCCGGCTCGAAGGATGGGGGGGACAGTTGGCGAGGACAGAGGTTTCTTCCCCTTGTCGGCTTGCTTCGGTGCCATGACGGTGAAGCGGGCGAAGCGTTGGTCAGATTGAGGAGGCAAAGCAAGGCGATGAAGAAGCAGGGAGGTTGGAAGATTGGAAGAGCCAGGCGCGGCGAGGGAAGAATAACTGTGCAAGAAGCGGGGCCGCATAGCCAGGCGGATTCAAAGGCAGCGTGGGGAAGCGGAGACGCCCACGTCCAATCAACCACCACGCGTCAACCGAGGTCACATTCTTTTGGGGCCCGCGGTGCTTCGAGCTTGACCCTTCGCTTCGCCGCGAAGCCAAGCCCACGCGCACCTTGGGCCCGGGGCTACTATCGGCGTTCTAGGAACGGGGGTCCCCAGACTTGCTTGCCTGCGGCCCATGGTGTGGATGAGCCAGCAGGCCGTACGTCCCATCTTCACCAGCAAAGCACTCAAGACCCTCGCGAGGAGCCAAGCCTCGCAAGGCGGACGATGCAAGACCTCCTCCGGGGTGGCCTAGTTGGGCAGGCTCACGAGGAGCGGAGATATCAAGGCGGGGCAAACCTCATAAGGCTTTCATGACGTGAGTCGTGACGATCGACACCAGGCGGGCGCCAGCGCGCACAACGTCCTTGTTTCCTATTTGGTGCAAAGGGGGCAAGCGCAACCATGGAGTACCGAGGCATCAGGCAAAGGTTGCCATTTCGGTGCAATAAGACCAAGACCAAGGACTGCAAGATGGAGGTCATCGTGGAGCCCGGAGCAGCGTCACCACCAGAACTTTGTGCAGGCGAAGACTACTTTTGTCAGGATAGCTTGTACTAGTTGTCCCCTTCAAATTAGCCCGCCATTGTTGGCTCCCTTCCCGCTCGATATTTGGGAAGAGGACTGGGGGCCCTATAAATAGGACTAGCCACCACAGCGGAGAGGGACGGTCAGACACACAAGCTCACCGAGCCCAAGAATGTCTCAACCTCAGGAGGCCGTTCTTCCCTTGTATTGTTCATCATCACCCCAAGAGGCAATCCACCACCACCACACTGGAGTAGGGTGTTACACCGCAACGGTGGCCTGAAGCAATATAAACCCTGTGTCCATCTGTGTTGTGAGTTCATCGAGTTCGTCCGCGAGATCCTAACAAGCTAGAGCGTAGATCGATTGGAGGGATAGACTTCGCGCTCACCCCAGTGTTCGAACCTTGAGGGTTTGCTGGGATCCCAACCCCGACAGAGTTGACTACCTCTTCCACCCCAAGCTCCATTGTTGCTCTAAGCTCCATTTTCGCCTGATCTCTCTCCCTAGCCGATCAAACTTGTTGATTTCCTAGGGATTGGTTGAAAAGGCTGAAAGTGCAACTATCCCTGGGTGGTTTTGGTAATTCCAAACAACATATAGCTCATTGATGTAATACTATTTCAAGATAAATATTTCAGGAAAGCTCAATGATTGGCATGGCATGGATTAGAAATGTGGACCCCTCAAAAAGCTAAGGACAAAATATTGGCTCAAGCTCAAGCTCAAGACTCTACATTTTACCTTTTAGTGATCCATGATCACATTGAGTCCATACGAAAATCCAACACTATTAAAAAGGGATGAGGTGTTGCTTAATGGGTTACTTGCTCAAAATGCTTAGTGATATGCTCCAAAACCCTCAACCACTTTCTCATATCCACATATGTTCCAAACCAAAAGTCAAACTCAGCCCCACAGAAACTTTCCATCTGGCGCCACCGAGTTCAGTTGACATAGCCATTGCCACAAAACCCTAGTCACTTCGGTCTTACCGATAGGGATCTCGGTCTCACCGAGATGGGATTGCAAATTCTCTATTTCCCTTCATAACATTTCGGTCTAACTGAGATGAGTGATCAGTCCCATCGAGTTCGCAATGCAAACTCTCTGTTTCCCCTTCGTAACGTTTCGGTCCAACCGAAATGAGCGAATCGATCCCACCAAGTTTGCCTGACCAACTCTCTGTTTGCTTATTACCAAAATCGGTCCCACCGAGTTTGTGTAATCGGTCTCACCAAGATTATGTTATGCCCTAATCCTAATAAAATCGGTCCCACCGAGTTGACATGTCGGTCCCACCGAAAATCCTAACGTTCACATTATGAACTAAATCGGTGTGACCGAGTTCTCTGATTCGGTCCCACCGAGTTTGCTAAATTGTGTGTAACGGTTAGATTTTGTGTGGAGGCTATATATACCCCTCCACCCACTCTTCATTAGAAGAGAGCCATCAGAACATGCCTACACTTCCATCATACATTTTTTGAGAGAGAACCACCTACACTTGTGTTGAGATCAAGATATTCCATTCCATACACATAAATCTTGATCTCTAGCCCTTCCCAAGTTGCTTTCCACTCAAATCATCTTTCCACCAAATCCAATCCTATGAGAGAGAGTTGAGTGTTGGGGAGACTATCATTTGAAGCACAAGATCAAGGAGTTCATCATCAAAACACCATTTATTACCTTTTGGAGTGTGGTGTCTCCTAGATTGGTTAGGTGTCACTTGGGTGCCTCCGTCAAGATTGTGGAGTTGAACCAAGGAGTTTGTACGGGCAAGGAAATCACCTACTTCGTGAAGATCTACCCTAGTGAGGCAAGTCCTTCGTGGGCGATGGCCATGGTGGGATAGGCAAGGTTGCTTCTGTGTGGACCCTTTTGGGTGCAGCCCTCCGTGGACTCGCGCAACCGTTACCGTTCGTGGGTTGAAGTCTCCGTCAACGTGGATGTACGATAGTACCACCTATCGGAACCACGCCAAAAATCTCCATGTCTACATTGTGTTTGCTCCCTCAAGCTCCTCTATTTACCTTCATGTGCAATGTTTTACATTTCACTACTATACTCTTAGACTTGCATGTGTAGGTTGTTTACTTGACTAGTGCTAAGTTGCTAAAATCTGGCGAGACTTAAAATTGGGAAAAGGATAGATTTTTATTTGGTCAAGTAGTATAATCACCCCCTCTAGACATACTTTCGATCCTACAAGTGGTATCAGAGCTTTGGTCTCCTTTTTCCTTGATTTCCATACCTTTTGGTGACCATAGCCTTGGTTTCAAAACCTAGGAGAGTATGGCATCTAGCGAGGGAAATTACCACCGTAGAGGTCCTTACTTTGATGGTACTAATTTTGCTAGTTGGAAGCATAAGATGAAAATGCATATTCTTGGACATAACCCCGCCGTTTGGGCTATTGTGTTCATTGGCTTACAAGGTGAATTCTTTGATGGGAGAGAACCAAACCGTGAAGCTAGCGCGGAAGAGTTGAATATGCTACAATACAATGCTCAAGCTTGTGATATTCTCTTCAGCGGATTGTGCCCCGAAGAATTCAACAAAATTAGCCGTCTTGAGAATGCAAAGGAAATTTGGGATACTTTGATTGATATGCACGAAGGTACCGACTCTGTCAAGGAATCCAAATTGGATGTGCTTCAAAGTCTACTTGACAAGTTCAAAATGAAGGATGGTGAAGGTGTCGCTGAAATGTACTCTAGGCTTGCTCTCATCACAAATGAGATTGCCGGCTTAGGAAGTGAAGAGATGACCGATAGATTCAGCATCAAGAAGATCCTAAGAGCCTTGGATGGAAAATATGATATCGTGTGCACATTGATCCAAATGATGCCCAATTACAAGGATCTCAAGCCAACGGAAGTCATTGGAAGAATTGTTGCTCATGAGATGTCACTTAAGGATAAGGAAGAGCTCCACAACAAGTCAAGTGGTGCTTACAAAGCCTCATGTGATGCTCCCACATCATCAAGTGAGAAACAAGCCTTCAATGAAGAATTGAGCCTAATGGTGAAGAATTTCAACAAGTTCTACAAGAGTAGAAGCAAGGAAAGAAGTTCCAAGTCAAGGTCCTACAATGACAAAAGGTCTTCAAGTCGTGAACGTAATTGCTACAATTGTGGAAGACCCGGACACTACTCCAATGAGTGTACGACTGCCTACAAAAGAAGAGAAGATTCTCCCAAAAGGAGTAGGAGAGAAGCATCACCACCAAGAGGGAGAAGGAGTAGAGATGACCGTTATGAATGAAGAACACCATGGAGAAGCAAGGATTCGGAAAGGAAGGACAAATCATCAAGGAGCTACACAAAATGAAGACATCAAGCTCATGTTGGTGAATGGGTATCCGGCTCTGACTCCGACAATCACTCCGAGAGAAGTTATCACTCCAACTCCGAATATACTCAAGATGAAGGTTTTGCCAGTCTAGCACTTGTGTCAACCAACTCCTACGACATATTTGAGTCACCAAATGAAGGAATTGGAAGATGCTTCATGGCTAAAGGCCCAAAGGTATCACACACCGAGTATGTTGATTTCAATAGTGATGAAGATGATTTGCTAGGTGATGATGATTTACTTGTTGACAATTCTAGTGATGAAAACTATGATGAACTTTTTATTAATCATGCTAATCAAGAGAAAATGAATGACGATGATAAGAAGGAGATTGAGCGTCTAACTAAAGAACTAACCACTCTTAAGTTAGCTCATGAAACTACCTTGGAAAATCATCAAGAGCTTTTAAAGACTCATGAGAAGTTACGCTTCGAAAAGCTCAACCTTGATCAAGAGCATGAGTTCTTAAAAGCGATCAGTGATGATCTTCGCAAGAAAAGTTCTTCTTACATTGCCAGGCGCTTACTCTTGTCTACTTACATGCCTCAAGTTAAATCTAGCAACAAGAGTAAGAAAGATTCTTCTTCTAGTAGTGACAATGATCATGCTAAACCCAATGATGTTGCTTCTAGTAGTTCTCTTGATTCCACTAATTATTCTCTTAGCCAAGTTACACTTGAGTAAGAAAATAGCTTATTGAAGGGAATTATAGAGAAAGGTGTTTACAAGAGCCTTGCCAGAAGTAAGTAATTTGAGGAAATTGTACGCAAGGAAGGAAGACACTGGAAGAATCAAGGTGTTGGTTTTGAATAAAGTTTAATGCCAATGGAGTTGAGTGGGAAGAAGATCAATACCCAAAGACAAAGTTTGTTCCTCAACAAGAGAAGTATGATCCTACTTCTTTCCAAGGAACACAAGCTCAAGATGATCTTCCACTAGAACACAAGCAAAAAGTCAAGGACAAGCTTTAAGAGGAGATTGATGCATTTGAGGAAGCTCCCAAAGCCTTGGTCAAGTGGGTTCCCAAGACTACATCAAGTTCTACTTCATCAAGTACGACTACAACTCCAAGGATTCCCATCAAGATGGTGTGGATCCCGAATAAGAAGAACTAGAGAGTTCTTGAGGGTGACTCCGCCAACATACTTCACTCATATCATTTTGGCGAGGACAAGTGCAAATAACTTCCACATCTTGCACTAGTTCAAGGAGTCACAAATCCTTTTGTTGGTAAGACAAGGGACAAGGTAACCTAAATCTTTCATGGACATCATCCTATGTGAACATCACTCTATGTCTATGGATATCCTTGTTTGTTCCTTGTGGGACTAACCCGTGTAGGTACTGAAAGTGCGACTCACTCTAATGGATTGCTCCAAATGATCTACACCAACATTGAGCATCTACATCTTCAACACCTACATGAAGTCATCATTGACAAAACCCAAGGTTAGTTCATCCCTCTTAGGGGGGATACCAAATCTAGGGGAGCTTTACCGCTGAAGATGCTAGTCGTTGATAGAACTAGGCTCTCCCCTCTATCTGGCATTTCTGCAGCCCAGTCCACATATACAGCCTTCCTTTGATAATGTTGCATATGTAGTGTAGATCCTTGCTTGCTGAGTACTTCGGATGAGTACTCATGTTTGCTTTGCTTTCTTTTCCCCCCATTTCCATTTGATGCAACCAGATGACGGAGCACCTGAGACCGTTGCCCCCACCGATGACTACTACTACCCCGAGGGTGCCTACTACTACGTGACGGACGCTGGCGACCAAGAGTAGTTAGGAGGCTCCCAGGCAGGTGGCCTTGCCTTTTCGATCGTAGATGCTTTTGTGCTGGCCTTCTTAAGGCAAACTTGTTTAACTTATGTCTGTACTCAAATATTGCTACTTCCGCTGACTTGTTTGTATTCGAGCCCTCGAGGCCCCTGGCTTGTAATATAAAGCTTGTATCATTTTAATTTGTGTCTAAAGTTGTGTTGTGATATCTTCCCATGAGTCCTTGATCTTGATCAAACACATTTGTGCGTATGATTAGTGTATGATTGAACCGATGGCATCACAAGTTGGTATCAGAGCCGACTGCCTGTAGGAATCCCCCTTCCACACTCCTTGGCTGAAATTGAGTCTAGTCAATGAAAAACTTTTACTAACATGGTTGTGTGGCTTACGGTCCCATGTCGCCATTGGGTGGTATTACGATCTTTTATTCCTCGTCTATACTACGGGACTCTGTTCTCTCTTCTATTCGGGTTAAATGAATTTACTAACTACATTAGGTTCTCGTAACGACTTTCCCCGGAGAGCCCATTCATTCCGAATGGTTGCCTGCTTCACCAGAAGACTTCGAAGATACTCTCCGGTCTACTCCCAAGAACTTGTGTTCATTTCTTTTGCAATCCCTTAACACCGTTGAATCCTTATGGATAACTGCGTACCCTTGCCGTTCATACTTCCATACCTAGTTGTTCTTGTTATTACAAGATACCCGAAAGTATTCTCATACTTTCGAGAATCCTTTTTTCGACTGCCTTGCAGCTCTTTTCCGCCTGAATAACCATACGAATAATTCCTTACACTTATCGGGGATTCGTTCATCCCCAGTTGATCATATTTCTCACAAAATTCTTTGAATGCAATTTGATCGCCCGAAGGTCCTCTGCAGCCTAATGCTCCCGAAAGTCTTGTCTGCCTGCATTATGGTTAAATCCATATGTCCGACAATATTCATTAACATCCTTTGTCATTGTCATCCTGAGCCTATTGATTCATTATGTTATGATTGCTCGCAATCATCAGTCGAACCCTGGAATTTGACCTTCCTTCTCATACGTCATTCTGGACATGAGTTGGATCTTGGCCAATCGTGTTGTAATTGATTGTCCACCTAGTTCCCTTCAACTTGAATGTCGAATTATTCATATCTTTCTATAATCTGATGCCTTCCCATTCTTTCCTTCTTCTGATTGAGTACTGATATTCGCATCAGATCCATTAAGGACCGCTGAATCCTTTGTTGGGTTATTATCTGGCAATGTCATTCGTATTCAAAATCTCATGCGCTCTTCCCCTGATACATATTGCCTTCGGTAAATTGTATCCTCTGCTTATTGTAAACCATGATCTGCTATTGAGCTGATGTTATATGCTCTGGAAGTTAGTGGTATATGTTCCTAAGATACCCCTACGGGTTGAACCTATGCCTTCCCTAATACGTGTGAACTCGAAAGAGATGTGAGTCATACTCTTCTGATGCTTCACCAGATAAATCTTTCGCACTACAAATTCTTCGAAACCGAGGAGTAAATGAAAGGTTATGCATTGAAGAAGTGGGAGTCGACCTTGAACCTTTGTGTTCATGCCCATGGACCCGATGTAGAACTTATCATGGAAGTTTCTCATAAAAATATTTACCCCTTGTTATAAGTTCATCTTGTATCAGTGGTTTGATCATTCATAATCGTGGTTCTGACCATAGTTTCTCCTTAATTCCATTTCCCGGACAAGTTAAAATACTTGTCTCCTCCAAGTCATTTCACCTATCCAACCTCTAATTTGATCTACCTTCAAGTATTGCCTCATGTTATCTCGAGGATATTGTGTCATTGCACTACCTCTTGTAAATTCTTAATTGGAGTGATACTCCGTCACATCATTCCTAGCCTGATCGGCTATAGCATTATCGTGCTAATTTTAACTGTTCTACCTGGTCCTTATTCCAGGAGCACAACTTTTTGATGATGAGCGAAGCTTACGTCGATCTTCCTCCTCTTATCATTCCACCTTGAAAAACAAGCTTCAATCCGAGCTTGTGTCGTATCCGTGGTTACAATAGCCTTCGCTTCATCATTCCTTTTGCTTGATGTCGTTGCTGCTTGATGGAATCTTCATAAAGCCTCTCAACAAAATTTGTCGTGATCACCATCAATATACTGCCTTGATCTAAGATATCAATCGAGTTCATGATGAGAAATACCATCCTTGCCCCTCGATGATTTGTGTTATCATCAACAACATTCTTGCATTCTCCCCAACACAAACTTGTCATATAATTTTGGTAATACATCCTTTTTGACATGTCGATGGATTGCTGTTGAACCAATGGGCCACCTTCTCATCTTTTCCAGGATAAAATTGCATGGGATGTTCTAAAAATTCCCGATGGATCCTTTGTGTTCCCAAGGTCCGACCTTTACCTGATGACCATGTCAATGCTATCCCGAAGCATGACTCTGGTACTCCGAATATCCACAAGAACATTAGAGGTGCAATGCTAAATGTTTCTTGATCACTTATCCAAACACCGTTGTATGGGTAAATCTCATAAATTACCCTATCATGTATATAAGGCTCCACTTTTCCTTAGGAAAGATATACTCTTGATACACTGGTATGAACACTTTGTCCTTTCCATTGGTCTGATTAATCTACTAATCACAACTTTCCCTTCCATTGTTTTGTTTAACCTTTCTCGTGATCTATATGAAATAAGCAATAATATTTCCCTGCTTATGAAAACACCTTGGTGTACAACCCTGTCAAGTATAACCTCGTTACTACTGTTGATGACATGTCGATAACCACCGATGGACGAGAACTTTGCCTATTGGTTTGCCTCGTCTTAACGAGCAGGAAAATGGTTCTTTTCGTCCCTCGCCCTTGGTACCAACGTTGTTGCCAACATAACTGACAAACTACCCCCTGACATGCCTTGCTATCATGACCGTGCAAGATGTCAGCGCCCTTCCTAGTTTTAACCCACATGGTGGGCCCATAACCCATAGTTCCATAGGATCGAAACCCGACTCTCCTGTACACCCCTGTTTCTAAAAGTTCTTCCTCATGCTTGGCTTCGTATGTAGATCACGAGCCACCTTCCTAGAGTTGATCTATCCTGGTTTCAGCCGCAATACTTGTTCCGTTGCTCTAACCCCCCTTCACACTCTACTTCAGGCATCGGACGATTGCTTAACCATTTGAAACCTTCGTACCCTCTTATAATGCTCTCAGTGTGTTTCTTGTAGTCAACTCAAGAGATACTTTATGCTTCTTCCCCTGAGTTAACCGTCCGATACTCAATCTTGTTAGAATCAATCATTATAGAGCTTCCCCTCTTATCTTTTCATAAGTACGGTGAATATCCTAAAGGAAGGATGAGAACTTCATCATGGTGACCTGAAGCAGAGAAATGATGACATGAACATAAGGGATCAGCTTCTTCGAGAAGAGAAACCAAGGCCGAGAGAGTTAGAATTTCGTAACCAATCATTTCCCCTTAACTCTACCTCCCAAATCTCGGGACGAGATTTCTTGTAGTGCAAGAGATTTGTAACACCCCGAGAATCATGCTACAGTGATCTCCCTCTAATGGCGGTCATGTCATTATGATCACTAACCTAATTGAGTATTTGTAATGTTGTAACCAACCTCACCTAAATTCCCAAAATGCCCATGGGAATTATTTGAGTGGTCCGGCACTAATTAAATTTGCCTTTTCAATTTCCAAAAACAGTAGACAACTCCAAATGGCCCCAAACATTTTGTTCCATCTAGCATTGTTGTGTTTGATTTATGTGCAAAGTTCCACAATTAACGAAAATTGTTTGCTAGCTCATTTAAATAGAAACATTAGCGAAAGGCATAAGCAAATAAAAAAGGGAAAAGTGTGCCAGGCGCATGGGCTCTAGTGCTACAGAACCTAGGCCCATCCCATCTCTCCCTTATCCTCATCCTCACCTACAGGAGGCAGAGAACTGCTACCTCTTGAGCACTGCATTGGTTTTCCCTTAAAGAGGAAAGGGTGATGCAGCAAAGTAGCGTAAGTATTTCCCTCAGTTTTTGAGAACCAAGGTATCAATCCAGTAGGAGGCCACGCACGAGTCCCACGCACCTACACAAACAAATAAATCCTCGCAACCAACGCGATAAGGGGTTGTCAATCCCTACACGGTCACTTACGAGAGTGAGATCTCATAGATATGATAAGATAATATTTTTGGTATTTTTATGATAAAGATGCAAAGTAAAATAAATGGCAAAGGAAATAACTAAGTATTGGAAGATTAATATGTTGGAAGATAGACCCGGGGGGCATAGGTTTCACTAGTGGCTTCTCTCAAGAGCATAAGTATTCACGGTGGGTAAACAAATTACTGCTGAGCAATTGACAGAATTGAGCATAGTTATGAGAATATCTAGGTATGATCATGTATATAGGCATCATGTCCGAGACAAGTAGACCGACTCCTGTCTGCATCTACTACTATTACTCCACACATCGACCGCTGTCCAGCATGCATCTAGACTATTAAGTTCAAGAAAATAGAGTAACACTTTAAGAAAGATGACATGATGTAGAGGGATAAACTCATGTAATATGATATAAACCCCATATTGTTATCCTTGATGGCAACAATACAATATGTGCCTTGCTGCCCATACTGTCACTGGGAGAGGACACCGCAAGATTGAACCCAAAGCTAAGCACTTCTCCCATTGCAAGAAAGATCAATCTAGTAGGCCAAACCAAACTAATAATTCGAAGAGACTTGCAAAGATAACCAATCATACATAAAAGAATTCAGAGAAGTTTCAAATATTTTTCATAGATAAACTTGATCATAGACCCACAATTCATCGGTCTCAACAAACACACAGCAAAAGAAGATTACATCGAATAGATCTCCACAAGAGAGGGGGGAACTTTGTATTGAAATCCAAAAAGAGAGAAGAAGCCATCTAGCTAATAACTATGGACCCGAAGGTCTGAGGTAAACTACTCACATTTCATCGGAGGGGCTATGGTGTTTATGTAGAAGCCCTCCGTGATTGATGCCTCCTCCGGCGGAGCTCCAGAACAGGCCCCAAGATGGGATCTCGTGGATACAGAAAGTTATGGTGGTGGAATTAGGGTTTTGGCTCCGTATCTGGTAGTTTGGGGGTACGTAGGTATATATAGGAGGAAGGAGTACGTCAGTGGAGCAACAGGGGGCCCACGAGGGTGGAGGGCGCGCCCAGGGGGTAGGCGTGCCCCCTACCCCGTGGCCTCTTAGTTGATGTCTTGATGTAGGGTCCAAGTCCTCTGGATCACGTTCGTTCCGAAAATCACGTTCCCGAAGGTTTCATTCCGTTTGGACTCCGTTTGATATTCTTTTTCTGCGAAACTCAGAAATAGGCAAAAAAACAGCAATTCTGGGCTGGGCCTCCGGTTAATAGGTTAGTCCCAAAAATAATATAAAAGTGTATAATAAAGCCCAATAATGTCCAAAACAGAATATAATATAGCATGGAACAATCAAAAATTATAGATACGTTGGAGACGTATAAAGCATCCCCAAGCTTAATTCCTGCTCGTCCTCGAGTAGGTAAATGATAAAAACAGAATTTTTGATGTGGAATGCTACTTGGCATAATTTCAATGTAATTCCTCTTAATTGTGGTATGAATATTCAGATCCGAACGATTCAAGATAAAAGTTCAATATTGACATAAAAATAATAATACTTCAAGCATACTAACTAAGCAATTATGTCCTCTCAAAATAACATGGCCAAAGAAAGTTCATCCCTACAAAATCATATAGTTTAGTCATGCTCCATTTTAGTCACACAAGAATTCTCTCATCATGCACAACCCCGATGAAAAAGCCAAGCAATTGTTTCATACTTTAGTAATCTCAAACTTTTTTAAACCTTCACGCAATACATGAGCGTGAGCCATGGATATAGCACTATGGGTGGAATAGAATATAATGATGGGGGTTATGTGGAGAAGACAAAAAAGGGAGAAAGTATCACATCAACGAGGCTAATCAATGAGCTATGGAGATGCCCATCTTGGGAATATTATTACCAACTTGGGAACCACTTTTTCCTCCATAAAGAATACTCAAGTCCTGCAACTAAAATTTCCAAGCTTATGCATGTTCCTAAAAATAAGGGTGAATCCTCTAGTAAGGAAACTGTGGATCTCAAATCTATAAGTATTCATCCCAATCCTTTTGCTATCATTAAGGAACCAATTGTTACAAATGATTTTTTTGCTATCATTAAGGAACCAATTGTTACAAATGATTTTTTTTTCTATGATTAGTGATTGGAACTCTCCGGCAAGTCATCAACAGGCATAACACATTCCAAGGAGGCATGCTTCCCGGATTCCTTGCTGGCATCCTTGCTAGCTCTCTTCTTTTTCTTGCTTTCCTTGGAAGGACTAGTGGCTTCCGTGGCCTCTGCCGTGACTGGTTCCCGGTACACCTTGTCCACGCATATGATTGCGTCTCTCTCATACGAAGGGATGGAAATGACACCTATTGGCCCTGGCATCTTCAGAGTGTTGTAGGCATAGTGGGATGCTGCCATGAATTTGGCCAGGGCTGGGCGACCAAGGATCCCATTGTACAGCAGGGGGAGGTCGACCACATCAAACACGGTCTTCTCAGTCCAGGGCTGGGTTGAATGTGTAAGTAGATGGCCAACAGACGTGTCGCAGCTCACAAGTGAAAGCAGTGCACTCAACCTCAAAAGGAGGTACCCGCTCTCACTGGGCGCGGGCTCGTCGATGTCAGGGCCATTTCGCCTATCGGACTGGCAGTGGGTGTCGAGGTGTCGTTCGATTGTGACACGCGCATCTTCCCCTTGCCTGTCTTCCAGGACTTGCCGTTGGTCTCGACGTGCTTGAGGACCGGATGAATCCATCGATACAGCATCAGGTTCTTGGTCACATGGCTCTGGCTATGGCCCCTGCATTGGCTGCCACGTAGAGGACTGCACCGTGGGGGTGGCCCCATCGGTACGGCCAGCGGCTCTGGCCGCTTTCATCGCCTGTGGAGACCTTGACGGGCCTGCTCACTGTGATCCTCTTGCATCAGCGAACCAATCAGGCTCTGAATGGTGGCTGTCCACTCATCCATCTCATCGGCCACTGGCGAGAATCTCAACAGGAGTTGGGCCCGCGCCATGGCCTTCGAAGCAGTGCTTGGCACGAATGACGACGTAGACCGTAAGGTCGCCTGGCTTCTGACGGTGCCGGTAGTGGTAGCGCCATGTTCTCGTCATTGTGAGCCAGTCGCCAGGGTGGCGAGGTGATAAGGTGGATGTGCTTGGGGATCAGCGGCTCCATACGGCGCGCCGGCTTGGTCGGCTCATTCCGGGGGTGGCGCATGTTCTATGGCCGCGCCCGCAACGGGGGCAGCCGGAGGGTTGCGGTTCGCCCCAGGGCGAGCGCCATCGCTATGGCAGCGTCCTCCGATGGGGAAGAGAGGTGGGGACAGAATGATTTCTCCTCCTGCACTTGTGGAGCGTGGTCGCTGGAATGCTGCTGATGTCGTCCTCCTTCGGTGTCTCCTGCTCCCACTTTAGCCGCAGTGGAGGTGGTGACGACGCCGCATGCGCCAGCCACATCGCCCGTGGCGTTCACGTCTCCGCACATTCCCGCGGCCCCCCGTGGCGTCGGCGGCAGCATGCGATGGGGCCTTCGAGGTGGATGGGTGAGTTGCAGCAACGGGCTTCTTCTTGGGTGCCATGGATGAAGGAGCCGTCGATGAAGAAAATGATGATGAAGATGATGCATTGTGTACGCTTCTCGGATTCATGCAAATGCTTCCCCCTACCTGGCGCGCCAAAGATGTCGTGGGAAAACACGGCCACCTATGGGGCCATCAGCCCCTTGTGGTTCGGCAGGGGGAAGAGCACATTGCACAAAGAGCAGAGAGTGTAGCACAACACAATAGAGATCACACAGGCAGTTTTTACCTAGGTTCGGGCCGCCGCGAGGCATAAAACCCTACTCCTACTTTGGTGGATTGATTGGGGGACCGTGGTGGAGACACAATGCTCTAGCTCAGCAAGGATGTCTCGGGACGAGAGCAGCTACGCGCGTATGAGTGTACAGTGGTCCGAATCCGTTCTAAGGTTGCCACGGCCCTCCTTTTATAGATCAAGGGGTCACCACAATGGCAAATCAGTCATTGTGTACTGATTAGATAGCAAACAGTGTTATCATACCTAACTCTGTACACAGGACAAGGCGCATTAAATGTTCCGCTTAGTGTCACATCGTAGAGCAGCCCGGCAAGTCTTGCTGGGTTGTTTGGCCACCTTATCGCCTCCTGCGTGACATGTCTCAGGACAGGTGTCATTTGGAGGTGATTTCCTTAGGAAGTGGCTGCCACGTGCCAAATAACAGCCACTTAGTCACTTGGGGGCTCGACACCACACGGATCAATGACTTGCGTTGTTGCGAGGTGGAGCAGCGGAGTCTTGTAGGCTAGTCCGCCCTCGTCGTACCCGGCAGGCCTGCCGAGACGGTCTTGAGACTCGTCTTTGGGGCAACCTCGACCTCGCCAAGCTCACCTGCCCGGCAAGGGAGGTTCTTCCTTAGCAGTGTCTTGCTTCTTTAGCTTGGCCTTGGTCTTCTTGATCCGTCCTTTCATTTCTCAAAGAGTTGGTTTCTTCTGCTTGGTCTGGTCTTGGACGTTGCAACCTTGCCCTTGAGCCTGTGTACAGTCTTGGCAACATACCTGGGGTCTGTTGCACCGACAGGTGGAACCCACAAGGAACATGGCCAATTTAACCAGTCGACATAGTGCCACACAAACTATTTGGTTGGTTAACAGAGTGCAATCCGATGTTGAATGGTGAGCAAGTGATACGTCCATTTTGCATCATGTTTTCCTACTATCATTTATAGTGTTTCTATTCAATATAACACTTTGTGGAGTAATTCTAATGTCTTTTATCTCATAATATGCAAGGTTTACACAAAGAGGGACATTACCAACAGCTGGAATATGGACCCCGAAAAAGCTATGTCAGATATACATATTCTACACATCTCCAAATGAGCTGAAATTTTACGAAGATTTATTTTGGAATATATAAGAATTATTCGAGAAAATAAATACCAGAGGGGGTCACCCAGCTATCCACTAGGCATCAGGGTGCGCCTGCCCCCTGTCGCTCTGGTGAGTAGTGGGGCCCCTGGCCAGCCTCCAATGCCCATCTTCTGGTATATAAGCCAATTTGCCCTAGAAACAAATTAGGATAGGACTTTTCGGGATGGAGCGTCGCCGTCTTGAGGCGGAACTTGGGCAGGAGCACTTTTGCTCTCCCGTGGAGCGATTCCGCCGGGGATACTTCCCTCCAGCAGGTGGAAATCAAAGCCATCGTCATCACCAACAACCCTCTCATCTTGGGAGTACCATCTTCATCAACAAATTCACCAGCTCCATCTCATCTCAAAACCCTAGTTCATGTCTTGTGTCCAATCCTTGTATCAAAACCTCAGATTGGTACCCATGGGTGACTAGTAGTCTTGTTTACATCTTGTAGTTGATGCTAGTCAGTTTATTTGGTGGAAGATTAGATGTTCAGATCTATTATGCTATTTATTATCCCTATGATCTTGAGAATGACTATTATTTGTGCGCAGTTGCTTTTGTTCTTGAGGACATGGGAGAAGTCTTGTGATAAGTAATCATGTGAATTTGGTATTCGTTCAATATTTTGATGATACGTATGTTGTGATTCCCTTAGTGGTGTTACGCGAACGTCGACTACATGACACTTCACCATCTTCGGGCCTAAGGGAATGCATTGTGGAGTAGTTATTAGATGATGGGTTGCTACAGTGATAGAAGCTTAAACCCTAGTTTATATGCTATTTCGTAAGGGGCTGATTTGGATCCATATGTTTAATGTTATAGTTAGATGTTATCTTATTTCTTCTTTCGTACTTGTGGATGCTTGCGAGAGGGATTAATCATAAGTGGGAGGCTTGTTCAAGTAAGAACAGTACCCAAGCACCAGTCCACCCACATATCAAATTATCAAAGTAGCGAACGCAAATCAAACCAACATGATGAAGGTGACTAGATGAAATTCCCATGTGTCCTCGAGAACGTTTTACGTATTATAGGAAATGGTTCTGGAATGTCCTTTGCTACAAAAAGGATTGGGCTATCTTACTGCATCTATTGTTACTATTGTTACTTGTTACAAATTACATTGCTATCAAACTACCTGTTACCGATAATTTTTGTGCTTGCAGAAAATACCTTGCTGAAAACCGCTTGTAATTTCCTTCTACTCCTCGTTGGGTTCGACACACTTACTTATAGAAAGGACTATGATTGATCCCCTATACTTGTGGGTCATCAGCAAGTGACCGGATAATCACCGCAAAACGTATATAGTGACCATAATGAGCGCATTCTGAAGTTTGGTGACCGTATTACGCTTTTCGCTTCAAATACACTGAATGGCAGTGTATTTATCTCTTCTCTCGCTCTCTCTGTGGAGCCGAGTAGGCGAACGTCCCACTTCATAAATTGGCGCACGCCACCCCATTATTGTTATACTGGTTTCCTAAGAGCAAACAAGCATTCGTGTCTACCGTACAAACTCTAGATGTGAGTTATGAATGCTATGAAGACGAATATAAATATTTGATTCCACTTTATGCGCAATTTTTCTCTGTAGGCCCTCCAAAAGAACATCTCTACACGTTCTCGCATGTTACATCTAACAACTATGCAATATAGCACCACCACACTCTGACACAATAAATCATATGTGTTTTTAGTTTTACTAGATCTCATATTGTTACTTCAATTATTCAGTCTGTGTCGTGGAGGAAGCACGATCACCTATGGGGAAGGGTTGCCCCTTTATGGTTCGGCGGGGGAACGATCACATTGCATAAAGAGCAGAAACAACACAGCAGCGCGGCGATGGACAACTCTCTTTTACCCAGGTCTGGGCTGCTTTGCAGCGTAATACCCTAATCCTGCTCTGGTGAATTGATCTGGAGGAACACGAAGACACGGAGCGCTCGAGCCCGGCAAGTGTGCCTCAGGGAAAGTAGCTACACGTGTACAAGTATTGAGAGCTCAAAAGTTCGAACCCATTGCTAGGTAGCCTCAAGCCTCCTTTTATAGCTAAAGGGGCAACCACAGTGGCAGAATAGTCATTACAACATGATTAGATAGCTAATAGTGCTATCGTACCTAATTATGGTAGTAAGGACAAAGTGCATTAAATGCACTGCTAGGTGTCATGCAGAGGTTGAAGCCCGACAAGGTTGCCGCGCTGCTTATCCAACTACCTCTTATTAGCGTGACACGCCATCAAGATGGGTGTCAATAAAGTTAATCTCTTCTCCATTATGTTGCCATGTACCCGACAGGATCCACCTAGCCACTTGAGAGATCGACACCGCACCGATTAGTGATTGGCGTCTAATGAGGTGGAGGAGTGGCATCCTGGTGAAGGTTTGAAGGCATGGAGCTTGCCGGGCTCCACCTCGTGGTCTTGTTTTGATCATGGTAGCTCCAGAGGCCAGCCCTCGGCAAGGAAGCTGCCGCGTGCACTGATTGCCAGGAAGCCGCGGCTGCTGAGAAGGCTGGGAAGGGTGATGGGCCGTACTGCAAGATCCATCGGACCAAGGGCCACGACCTTCAGGAGTGTCATCAAGTTGAGCAACTCGTCAAGAAGCAGAAGGCTGAGTACGAGAAGCGAGATAAGGAGAAAGACCAAGCTGGCATTGGTGGGAAAGGCCGAGGCGGCAGAACAGGCCGCTCTAGCAAGGCTCCTCAGTACCAACTTGGGCATCCAACTTGTCTCGGATGTGATGCCTATATACATGATCATACCTAGATATTCTCATAATTATGCTCAATTCTGTCAATTTCTCAGCAGTAATTTGTTTACCCACGGTGAATACTTATGCTCTTGAGAGAAGCCACTAGTGAAACCTATGGCCCCCGGGTCTATTTTCCATCATATTAATCTTCCAGTACTTAGTTATTTCCTTTGCCATTTATTTTACTTTGCATCTTTATCATAAAAATACCAAAAATATTATCTTATCATATCTATCAGATCTCACTCTCGTAAGTGACCGGGTAGGGATTGACAACCCCTTATCGCGTTGGTTGCGAGGATTTATTTGTTTGTGTAGGTGCGAGGGACTCGTGCGTGGCCTCCTACTGGATTTATACCTTGGTTCTCAAAAACTGAGGGAAATACTTACGCTACTTTGCTGGATCATCCTCTCCTCTTCAAGGGAAAACCAACGCAGTGCTCAAGAGGTAGCAAGAAGGATTTCTGGCGCCGTTGCCGGGGAGGTCTACGCAAAAGTCAACACACCAAGTACCCATCACAAACCCTTGTCTCATGCATTACATTATTTGCCATTTGCCTCTCATTTTCCTCTCCCCCACTTCACCCTTGGTGTTTTATTCGCCCTCTCTTTTCCGTTCGCCTCTTTTTCGCTTGCTTGTCGTTATGGCTTATCCCCTATCTTCTCCATTATCTCCCGAAAATTAAGTTCTTAATTTTAAAGGGAATGAGAAAATTTAAAAGATGCTTGGTATAGGATTTGCAATGCTCAAAATAGATCTACCAAGAAGTAATCCACTTCCGTTCTTCTCCGCAATTTTTACGTAGGCACTTCTCCTTGGTACAGATATATCCTTGATACCATTATAGGAGGGAATTTCTTGGGTAGCCATACTTTTGATTCTTATAATGCTACGATAGATTTGTTTGGATCACCCCCTCTTATGATTAATTGAACTATGTTAACTTTGGAGCATGTAATACAAAGACTTGAAATAACTGAAAATAAAGTTGCTACCGTAGAGCGAATTGAAAATTTATATAAAAAGATCCAAAACCGAATCAGTCAATATGGATCTAAAGTAGGAGTCACTTTGAAAAATATTAAGGAGAAGGAACCCATAGTTAATGAGAAAATAAATCAGGATTCCACTAGAACCGATAAACTTGAGAATATCATTACCAACTTGGGAACCGCTTTTTCCTCCATAAAGAATACTCAAGTCCTCCAACTAAAATTGCCAAGCTTATGCATGTTCCTAAAAATAAGGGTGAATCCTCTAGTAAGGAAATTGCGGATCTCAAATCTATAAGTACTCATCCCAATCTTTTTGCTATCATTAAGGAACCAATTGTTACAAATGAATTTTTAGATCTTGTGCCTAAAAGTTTGATAATTAATAAAAAGAAAGAAACTCTTAAGGATGATAGATGCCTCATTGAAGAATTGCCTACCAAAGATGGCAATACCTAGATCTATCCTTGCTTTTTATGCCTAGCTAGGGGCGTTAAACGATAGCGCTTGTTGGGAGGCAACCCAATTTTATTTTTATTCCTTGCTTTTTGCTCCTGTTTAGTAATAAATAATTTATCTAGCCTCTGTTTTGGTTGTGTTTTTTGTGTTTAATTAGTGTTTGTGCCAAGTAGAACCGTTGGGAAGACTTGGGGAAAGTCTTTTTAGTCTTGCTGTAAAAAACAGAAACTTTAGCGCTATTTAGTTAATTCTTTTTGAAGATGATTAATAGATAAATTCCTCACGTCCAGAAATTTATTTTATAATTTTGGGGTTCCATATCTTGCGTTAGCTACAGATTACTACAGACTGTTCTGTTTTTGACAGATTCTGTTTTTCGTGTGTTGTTTGCTTATTTTAATGAATCTATGGCTAGTAAAATAGTTTACAAACCGTAGAGAAGTTGGAATACAGTAGGTTTAACACCAATGTAAATAAATAATGAGTTCATTACAGTACCTTGAAGTGGTGTTTTGTTTTGTTTCGCTAATGGAGCTCACAAGATTTTCTACTTTAAGTTTTGTGTTGTGAAGTTTTCAAGTTTTGGGTGAAAGATTTGATGGATTATGGAAAAAGGAGTGGCAAGAGCCTAAGCTTGGGGATGCCCATGGCACCCCAAGATAATCTAAGGACACCTAAAAGCCAAAGCTTGGGGATGCACCGGAAGGCATCCCCTCTTTCGTCTACTTCCATCGGTAACTTCACTTGGAGCTATATTTTTATTCACCACATGATATGTGTTTTGCTTGGAGCGTCTTGTATGATTTGATCCTTTGATTTTTAGTTTACCACAATCATCCTTGTTGTACACACCTTTTGAGAGAGTCACACATGATTCGGAAATTATTAGAATACTCTATGTGCTTCACTTATATCTTTTGAGTTATATAGTTTTTGCTCTAGTGCTTCACTTATATCTTTTAGAGCACGTCGGTGCATTTGTTTTATAGAAACTATTATTCTCTCATGCTTCACTTAGATTTTTTGAGAGTCTTAAATAGCATGGTAATTTACTTAAATAATCCTAATATGCTAGGTATTCAAGACTAGTAAAAACTTTCTTATGAGTGTGTTGAATACTAAGAGAAGTTTGATGGTTGATGATTGTTTTGAGACATGGAGGTTGTGATATCAAAGTTGTGCTAGTTGAGTAGTTGTGAATTTGAAAAATACTTGTGTTGAAGTTTGCAAGTCCCGTAGCATGCACGTATAGTAAACGTTATGTAACAAATTTGAAACATGAGGTGTTGTTTGATTGTCCTCCTTATGAGTGGTGGTCGGGGACGAGCGATGGTCTTTTCCTACCAATCTATCCCCCTAGGAGCATGCGCGTAGTGCTTGGTTTTTGATGAATTGTAGATTTTTGCAATAAGTATGTGAGTTCTTATGACTAATGTTGAGTCCATGGAATATATGCACTCTCACCTTCCTATCATTGCTAGCCTCTTCGATACCGTGCATTGCCCTTTCTCACATTGAGAGTTGGTGCAAACTTCGCCGGTGCATCCAAACCCCGTGATATAATACGCTCTTTCACACATAAACCTCCTTATATCTTCCTCAAAACAGCCACCATACCTACCTATTATGGCATTCACATAGCCATTCTGAGATATATTGCCATGCAACTTTCCACCATTCCATTTATCATGACACGTTCATCATTGTCATATTGCTTTGCATGATCATGTAGTTGACATAGTATTTGTGGCAACGCCACCATTCATAATCCTTTCATACATGTCACTCTTGGTTCATTGCTTATCCCGGTACACCGCCAGAGGTATTCATATAGAGTCATACTTTGTTCTAGTATCAAGTTGTAATCATTGAGTTGTAAATAAACAGAAGTGTGATGATCATCATTTTCTAGAGCATTGTCCCAAGTGAGGAAAAAAGGGAGAAAGGCCATAAAAAAGAGAAGGCCCAAAAAAATGAGAGAAAAATAGAGAAGGGACAATGTTACTATCCTTTTTACCACATTTGTGCTTCAAAGTAGCACCATAATCTTCATGATAGAGAGTCTTTTGTTTTGTCACTTTCATATACTAGTGGGAACTTTTCATTATAGAACTTGGCTTGTATATTCCAACAATGGGCTTGCTCAAATGCCCTAGGTCTTCCTGAGCAAGCAAGTTGGATGCACACCCACTTAGTTTCTTTTGTTGAGATTTCATATATTTATAGCTCTAGTGCATCCGTTGCATGGCAATCCCTACTCCTTGCATTAACATCATGTGGAGAAGACAAAAAAGGGAGAAAGTATCACATAAACGAGGCTAATCAATGAGCTATGGATATGCCCATCAATGATCTATGGAGATAGCTAATAGTGCTATCGTACCTAATTCTGGCAGTAAGGACAAAGTGCATTAAATGCACTGCTAGGTGTCGTGCAGAGGTTGAAGCCCGACAAGGTTGTCGCGCTGCTTATCCAACTACCTCTTATTAGCGTGACACGCCATCGAGATGGGTGTTAATAAAGTTAATCTCTTCTCCACTAGGTTGCCATGTACCCGACAGGATCCACCTAGCCACTTGAGAGATCGACACCACACCGATTAGTGATTGGCGTCTGATGAGGTGGAGGAGTGGCATCCTGGTGAAGGTTTTAAGGCATGGAGTTTGCCGGGCTCCGCCTCGTGGTCTTGTTTTGATCATGGTAGCTCCAGAGGCCAGCCGGGGCGGCTTGGTCTTGGCCCCCAAGCGTGGTCTCGGCCTTGCCAAACTTGCCTGCCCGGTAAGGGAGACCTTCTAAGGGGATTATTGAGTCACTTTGATCTTATTAATGCATTCCTTAATCTCACTAAGAGCGGTTTCTCTAGCTTTTCTTATGTCATGCATTGGTACTTGATGTATGATCGGACGCATGCCTGTACACATGTCTAGGCAGCAAACACAAATATTTGTTGCACCGACAGTTTGCATACATTAAAATTGCGTTGAAATGTATGCCTAGTATCATCTAGTGATATGAAAGGTCGGACTACACACACACGCGCGCGCGCGCGTGCGCAAAGGGCCCATTACACATTCAAGCATTTCACATCTTCTCTAGCTATCTATGTCAAACCAATTGTGCTAAACTACCCTACCTACTATGCGGGAAAAATCCCGCCCTCTCATGTTTAATCGGGTTTGTATCGATGGATCGTGCAAACCAACAAAACTATGGTCCCTTTCACTGGGCCGCCGTGTCATGTACTCCTCTGTCGTAAGAGTGGAGCGCTCGCTTTCATAAATGTTATAGTCCCTTTCACCAACATGTGGGACATCAAGCAACCGGGTCCACGCGCCATGAACCAAATAATAGTGTGCAACAGCAGGGGGACGCACCCCGATCTTGGTGTCGTGGTAGAAATGAGCAATGAGGCATCAAATCACAAAGGTCCACCTTTCCTACAGTTAAGTTGGGGGGCAAAGTGATGCTAAAAAAATTGGAGGGACGAAGCAACCATCATTTCACTCTTTGTTGAATCTGCTTCTCCCTCATCTTCTTCAAGTTAACCACGTGTTGCTTCTGTCGTTTCTTCTGCCTCATGTGGGACATGGATCGACTTGGTACATCACTGACACATGGGACCGCATGTTAGCAAACCGCGAAGCCAACCTCCTCTAAAATAAAAACCTCCCCCGCCTTCCGCGTGGCAAAATCACCTCCTTTTTACTAATCTTGATATATATTTTTAGATCAATATAATCTAGATTTGTATAGATAACACAAAGGAGCAAAACCAAGTGGTATTCTTAAGGGCGTCCACAATGTGTAGCCAAATGTTAAAATAGCATTTGGCATCGGTGGGAACCACTGTGGAGCGTGCTGCCAAAGACAAAAAAGAGGGAACTGAAGCTCCCTAATTGATTGACTGAAGGAATAGAAACATGCAAACCCCTTTCCTCTTTCTCCCGTGCTTGGACGCATGCATAGAGCACAGAGTCTACTCCCTTGTCCCTTCTATCACAAATCACAAAGCAGTGAGGCGTCAACTCACAAAGCATGGACGAAGCAACCATCATTTCACTCTTCGCTGACTCCGCTTCTCCATTATCTTCTTCGAGAAACCACCTTAATCGTAGTAAGAGCATGGTTAATAATGTAGCCGACTGTTGCCCGTAAGTAGATGCCACCTCACTTTAAGCCTTCTTAAAAAATACTCATATAATAGGTTGTCTCTAAGCATTTAATATTTCCTAGAGCAATGCATATGATTGGAAGAGAGTTGCATCCATACTACTTTTTATTAATCTATGTGCTATAGCCAGGCTATAGAATAAGAGCCCACTTCACTCCCTCTCCTTTCTTCTCACTCCTCCAAGTAGGATTTTAATGACATGACCATATCTTATAGCCTGCTGACTAGGTGATGTCGCTTGAACTATGTCGGTATTTCCCCAAAGAGAAAGGGATGATGCAGCACAACTACGATAGTTATTTCCCTTAGTTCTGAAACCAAAGTATCAATCTAGTAGAAGAACCAAACAACACTATGTAAATGGTACCTGCACACAAAGAAAAAATACTTGCAACCCGACGCGTAAGAGGGGTTGTCAATCCCTCCACGGTAAAAAAGATACATTGATTTGTGGTAGATTGGGTAAATAGCTCTAAATAAAAACACAAAATAAAAGAAGTAATAAAAAGTGCAGCAAGTTATTTTTGGGTTTTTGGAATAATAGATCTGAAAATAAAAGCAAATAAAAATAGATCTCAAAGGCGAATAATAGATTGAAAAAGCAAATATGATTTCACTAGTGGCTTCTCACAAGAAATAGCACACGGGGCCATAGATTTCACTAGTGGCTTCTCACAAGAAATAGCACACGGTGGGAAAACAAATTACTGTTGGGCAATTGATAGAAGATCGAATAATTATGACGATATCCAATGCAATGATCAATATATAGGCATCACGTCCAAGATTAGTAGACCGACTCCTGCCTGCATCTACTATTATTACTCCACACATCGACCGCTATCCAACATGCATCTAGTGTATTAAGTTCATGGAGAAATGGAGTACTGCAATAAGAATGATGACATGATGTAGATGAGATCTATTCATGTAGGAATAGCCCCCATCTTGTTATCCTTAACAACAACGATACATGTGTGTCTTGCTGCCCCTTCTGTCAGTAGGAAAGAACACCGCACGATCGAACCCATCACAAAGCACCTCTTCCCATGGCAAGAAAAATCGATCTAGTTGGCCTAACTAAACCAAATATTCGAATAAGAAATACAAGGCTATAAATAATCATGCATATAAGAGATCAAAAGAGGACTCAAATATTATTCATGGATATAGATCTGATCATAAACTCAAAGTTCATCGGATCCCAACAAACACACCACAAAAAGAGTTACATCAAATAGATCCCCAAGATACCATTGTATTGTAACATCCCAATTTTCAATTTGGATGTTATACATAGGTCATCATATGCATATTATATTTTATTTGCATTTGGTTGTGATCCTAGAAATCTTAAGCAACTCAAGGACCCAAGGAGAGAGTTGGAGGTTTCGCTAAAATTTCATATTTGAATTTATTTCAAATTTGAATAAAGGATCAATTTGATTTTAATATTTTCCCTCCAATTATTTTCAATAACAAAAATAAATGAGAGAAGATAATATGACTTCTTCAACAAGAGAGAAATATTGGAGGAGAAATTTTAAAATCAAATTCTATTTTATTCATTTTTTTGCTATTTTATTTGAATTAGAAAAAATATGCATTTTTGAAAATTGCATTTTTAGGTCAGAAAAATGTTCATCTTGTCCTAAATATTAGGTTTGGATGGTGAAAATTGTTTCTGGTATTTTTTTTGATTTTTTTAAATTTTATTAGGAATTTTCTTTCGGGCGAAATTTATTTTTAAAAAATCTTTTCGGACCGACCCGGCCGAAGGCCCAGCCGACCCAGGTCGAGCCGCCACCTACCCCGCGCGCCCGCGCCGCCGTGGCCGAGCCGGAGTCCAACTTCGACTTCGTCGGCTGCCTTGCCCCCTCCCCAAGCCACCGCCCCTCGCCCTTTATAAGCCGAGCCTCCCTCTCTTTCTCACCACTGCCGCCCACCGCCTCCCACAGCAGCAACCGCAGCCGGAGCCGGAGCTGCCGCTCGCCGCCGCCGCCTGCGCCGCCTCCCAACGCCGGTAACCACCACCTCCGCCTCGCTAGAGCCACACCGGATCTCACCGTTGACCTCGCCGCCAGTTTTCTACAATTGACCGGTAAAAATTGTTCGGTTTTGTTTCGGTTTGGATTAGATCGGTTTTTTTTACTAGGTTAATTAGCGAACATTCACCGGTTAGATAGTTTTAACGAATGATTTTCGTTTGTTAGTTCCTGTTAGCGAACGTTCGTTCGGTGGTTTTTCTATTTATTTTAATTTTTGGCCAAGGACCTATCCGTGAATACTTTCATCACAGATTAGTCCCAAAACTTCAAACCCTCGTTACTTTTTGCTCATTTGTCCAAATCCAGTGAAACCAACGCCAAAATCTTCATCTTGTTTCCCTCTTTCCAGATAATAAACTTGAACATGGTTTTGACTGTTTAAAATTTGGATTCAAGAAGATTTGAATTCAAACTTCTTTTGATCGTAGTTTGAGTTTCGTAACTCTGTTTCGATTGATTCTTTTTGCAAATCGAAGCTCTTTACTTGAACTTTCAGTTTGGATATTTTCTGTTGAGTTTTTCCTTTGCATATTATGCTTGAGTGCTTATGTATGCTATTGTTTGTTCACGATAGAGTTTCCGGAGTGCGAGGCTTGCTACTACAAATCGCTAGGGTTTTTAGACCCTTATTACCCAATTTTTATGCATTAGTATCAACCCTCAAACATTACATGAGTAGGATCTATTAACATGTGGGTATTGGTAAGTAGTTGAAGAGGAAGAACCTATTGCCCTTTTATTTCAAACCTTGGGAGTCACTACATTATGCTTATATTGCTATGCTATGCTCGTACACATAGATTGGTTTGAGAGATTCATGAAGATGTGAGACTTATTATTAATTAATTGTTAACTTAAGGTGGCTAATTTAATACACATATGTGTGGATTGGTTGGGGCACCCTGGAGCACCTAGTGTTTGTCCGGACACCTGGAGCAATCCAGTGTTGTCCTAGGATATCCCGGAGTACCCGTGTGATCATCCTATGGTTCGCCACCCAGGCTCAAAGGGATCATAAGATTATTCATGCTAGAAACTTCCGTGTGCGGCCACATGTCATTATGGGCTCTGGCATAGTTGAGTAAGTTGTGGGAATCCTTTCCATGATGGGCTAGCAGGTGTAGGGGATTGTAGGTGTACCGGCCTATCTATCGGTTATGGGGACCTCTTTAGAAAGACTGTGTCTCGGTCATCCATTTCTCAAACACCATGTAGTGCGAGAAATACAACGGAGGAGATCGAGTCTTGTGGGGAAAAGTGCGCAAACCTCTGCAGAGTGTACAAACTAATCATGATTAGCCGTGTCCCCGGTTATGGACATCTTGAGTATCTGGTTCTTGAATTATTATGTTGATCTCAACACTCTACTTAATTAATTTGTTGGGTAGTTAAATTTTAATTGGGATTGAGATGGGGTTACCGTTCTCAATGTTTTCAACAAATTTGGTAGTTAAATAAAATATATTCCTTTGTTGTAGGAAAAAACTAGCTTTATGCAAATGATAACCATAGAGCCTCCACCAGCCATATATGCATGTAGTGATAGCTGTTATTTGTTCATTGCTCTATAGTGTTATTTTCCCAGCATATTCCATGTGCTGACCTACACAGGCTGCAACGTATTATGTTGCAGAGTTTTCGGACGAAGAGTAAGGTGCGCTAGGGCGTTGTCATGCACTCAGTTTTGTCATGGAGTTAGATGGACTCTACTACCTTCAAAACTTCCGCTGTTATCTTATTTAGATGGCCTTCAACCATATTATTGTAATAAGTTCTCTTTTGACACATTCGATGTAATACGTGTGTGATTGAACTCTGTTATAAATCCTCGAGTATTGTGTGTGTCAGCAATACCGATCCAGATGACACTTAAGCACAGAGACTTGACCATCTAGGTCGGGTTGCTACATGTATTGAGAATAAAAAAAGAGAGAGAAAACCATATAGCTACTGCCTACGGACCCGTAGGTCTAGGATGAACTACTCATGCATCACCGGAGAGGTACCAATGAGGATGATGAACCCCTCCGTGATGGTGTTTAGATTGGATCTCATGGTGCTGGAACTTGCGGCGACTGGAATTGTGTTTCGTCGACTCCCCTAGGGTTTCTGGAATATTTGGGGATTTATAGGGCGAAGAGGCGGTGCGGGAGGCCACCATGGTGGGCACAACCCACCTGGGCGTGCCTGGGCACTACCTAGTGGGTTATGCTCCCATCAGAGCCCCCCTTTGGTACTTCTTTGGCCCATCACGTGTCTTCTGGCCCAGAAAAATTCTCCAAAAAGTTTCACTGCGTTTGGACTCCGTTTGGTATTGATTTTCTACAAAGTAAAAAACAAGCAAAAAAATAGCAACTGGCACTGGGCACTATGTCAATAGATTAGTCCCAAAAAATGATATAAAGTTGCTACAAAATGATTGTGAAACATCCAAGAATGATAATATAACAACATGGAACAAGCAAAAATTATAGATACGTTTGAGACGTATCGGCATCCCCAAGCTTAATTCCTACTCATCCTTGAGTAGGTAAATGATAAAAACAGAATTTTTGATGTGCAATGTTGTGACGCCCTCGATTCAATCGTACACTAATCATACACACAAATGTGTACGATCAAGATCAAGGACTCACAGGAAGATATCACAACACAACTCTAGACACAAATTAAAATAATACAAGCTTTATATTACAAGCCAGGGGCCTCGAGGGCTCAGATACATAAGCTTGAATACAAACAAGTCAGCGGAAGCAGCAATATCTGAGTACAGACATAAGTTAAACAACTTTGCCTTAAGAAGGCCAGCACAAAAGCATCTACGATCGAAAAGGCAAGGCCTCCTGCCTGGGAGCCTCCTAACTACTCCTGGTCACAGGCATCCGTCACGTAGTAGTAGGCACCCTCGGGGTAGCAGTAGTCATCGGCGGGGGCAGTGGTCTCATGAGCACCGTCATCTGGTTGCATCAAATGGAAAAATGGGGAAAAGAAAGCAAAGTAAACGTGAGTACTCATCCGAAGTACTCAGCAAGCAAGGATCTACACTACATATGCAACATTATCAAAGGAAGGTTGTATATGTGGACTGGGCTGCAGAAATGCCATAATAGAGGGAGAGCCTAGTCCTATCAAAGACTAGCATCTTTAGCATCTTCAGCGGTCTTGCAACATTAGAAGAGTGCAGACTAGCATAAAGTAAAGTGGTAGTAGTGTCATCAACCTCGCCCAGAGATCCTTCCTCGACTCCCTGCGAGAAAGCAATCCTAGAGCCATACTATCCATTTCTCATCTCAAATATTCATTTCTAGTTGTATCGTGCCCATTACCGCAGGATAGGCTATCGATAGATGTTTTCTTACCTGCAGGGGTGCACCAACTTACCCACCACGCTTGATTAACTCCGTCCGGACACACTTTACTGGGTCATGCCCGGCCTCGGCCAAACGATACACCGCAACCCTACCTAGGCTTAATAGAGAGGTCAGCACGCCGAAGTAAACCTATGCCCCCAGGGGTCTTGGGCCATCGCCCGGGAACTCCTGCATGTTGCGTGGGCGGCCGGTGAGCAGACTTAGCCTCCCTTATACAAGGAGAGGCGTTCCACTCTAATCTGGCGCGCGCCGCTTAGTTGCATGACGTCTATTAAGCTTTAGCTGATGCATACGACGCAAAACGCCCATACTATACCCACGTGATGGTTAGTGCTATCAGGCCAGAGGCCCCTCAGATCAAATATCCAAATCGTAGTGGATTAGGAACACGCGGTAATGAGCAGAGACTCATTATCGATGTGACCCCATCACCCCGTCCGAGGACTTGTGGCAAGGGCTAAGAATGCCCGACCACGCCTCGTAATTATCTCGCGGGCACCTTCCAGGTCAACCCGACTCTACATCACTCGCAATTAAGCTCGCGTGGGTACCCCTCGGGGCCGACCCATCTTTAGTAACATGGCTCAGTGTAAAGTCATAGTAACCATAGTAAGAGTGTGTCTAACACCAAGGGGAACCCTGACGAATCACCCTCGATGGAATTCCACCTGATGTTATCGTCAAGGTGAACGAAGGAGGAATCACCCTCGAGGTCCACTCTTGAGGAGTTGCACGATAGTGTCGTTATCGGGAGTGGATAGGGAGGAATCACCCTCGATGACCATAACCGATGAACTAACCTACAAGGTTAACATCAGAAGTGTTGATGAGGTATCACCCTTGGCACTGGATAGTAACCCAGTAGTGTCGAGCAACTAAGGGGAAAGTGATGTGCGGTGCTGGGCGCTGGTCTTCAATCCCATTGATCGGGTCTTCTGATAATCCATCGGGGCAGTCGGGACAAAGTAGGGGTCTCTGATGGTTCTCTATCTAGCCTATACTAAACAGTTTAGGATAAGCAGGTAGGTAACAACAATAGGTTATAATAAACAGGCTATGCAACAAAAATAGGATAACAGTAGTAGTAGCATATTCTAATGCAAGCATAAGATAGAAGGGATTGGGCGATATCAGAATGCTCAAGAGGGGGGTTTGCTTGCCTGGAAGCTCTATAGACATGTACAGATCCTCAACGAAGAATACGATCACCAGATCATCAGCCGTCTTGGGGTCTATCGTAGTAACGGGGTCTACCGAAACAAAAGCAACGAAGGGGAAACAAATAAACAACAGAGCAAACAAAGGCAACGGAAAGCATGACAGGACAGTAAGCTATGCTAGGGGTGACCTAACGCGGTACTACATGTTGTAGACGGAGAGGGAAAACATCCTAATGGGTTTTCCTGGTGTCTGGCCTTTTCCGGGCAGACGAAAGAGAGGGGACGGTCCCATGTTCAGCATGCTATGGGCATGCGACATATGAATAGAGTGCGTGTTTGGATTCGTTGTATTTTTCTGAGCAACTTTCATATATATATAACTTTTTCATCGGAGTAACAGTTTATTTTCTATGAATATCAAAGATTTAAAGATTTTCATCAATTTTCCGGAATATTTAATATGAGTTTGACCAAGTCAAAACGGCTGGCCAAATAGTGAAGGGATGTGGCCCACATGTCATTGGCACATAATATAATTGATGGCTAAAGTAAAATGGAGGGGTTAAAATTACCATAGGGGGCCACATGACATAGGCTAGCAATTATCCTAAGAACTAATTAGTCTAACTACTCTGACCACTAATTATTTAATCAAACTAAACTAATCAGGGCCAGCCCCACTTGGCAGTGAGCCAGCCCTGCCTCTCACGCACACACGCACCACACTCACACACACCACGCTGCACACACACAGATTGCACGCACACAGCACACACATACCACAACCATGACAGCGGTAGCAAGTAGAGCAGCTTGCAAGGCAGCACAGCGGCGCTACCAAGCAGCAGCAGCAAGCAAAAGCAGTTGTAGTGGCGAGCAGTAGTGCAAGAGCAGCAGTAGCAGTAGGCTGCATCGCGCATAGCAGTAGCTATGATAGCAGGCGGCGATGTCAGCGGCGCAGTAGGAGCAGGGGCGAGGCCCGGGCGGCGGGATCGCGAGTAGGCATGCAGGGTAGCAGCAGCAGCGCGGGCAGGTTAGCGGGGCGCCATAGCGGGCGCAGCGGACTGGGGCGGCGGCCACGCGACGGTCATGCAGGGGTGAGGGGGAGCGAACATAGGGCGCGCGACCACGGGCAGGGGGGTGTGGCCACAGCGCGTGCGCGTACACTGAAGCTCGAAAGCGGCCAGGGTAGAGGACGACCGAGCTCAGGGACGACGGCAAACATCAACGAATCAAAGGGGAAAGGGGGGGAATCAGCCAAGGAGCTCACCGCAGAGCTTGTGGACGAGGTCAGGAGCTGCGCGGGTGGCCGGATGCGTCAAGCTCGACAGCGACATGCGACGGCCGTGGCGGAAACCATCTCGATCCCGAGCGTACGGTGCCTCTTAGCTTGATTCAGCGGAGGTAGGCGAAGGAGTCGATGATGGCAGAGTTCCTAGAGAACCTCCCGATCATCGGGGAGGCCAGTGGCCGCGAGGATGGCGATGACGCATCGACGAGAGCTCGGGAGCGAGCGAAACCAAGAGGGAGAGGACGAGCAAGAGGATAAGTGAGGGATAGGGTTTGTCTACAGGACCGGGAGCGGTCTTATCCTCATCGGGGGTGCACGGGATGGTCGACACGGCAACAACAACGGCTAGGGCGGCGTGGATGTGCTCCACGCACATGTTCTTGATACGTCTCCAACGTATCTATAATTTTTGATTGTTCCATGCTATATTATATTCTGTTTTCGGCATTATTGGGATTTATTATACACTTTTATATTATTTTTGGGACTAACCTATTAACCGGAGGCCCAGCCCAGAATTGTTGTTTTTGCCTATTTCAGAGTTTCGCAGAAAAAGAATATCAAACGGAGTCCAAACGGAATGAAACCTTCGGGAACATGATTTTCGGGACGAATGTGATCGAGAGGACTTGGACCCTATGTCAAGACATCAAACAGGAGGCCACGAGGTAGGGGCGCGCCTACCTCCCTAGGCGCGCCCTCGACCCTCGTGCGCCCCCTATTGCTCCACCGATGTACTCCTTCCTCCTATATATACCTACGTACCCCCAAACTACCAGATACGGAGCCGAAACCCTAATTCCACCGCCGTAACTTTCTGTATCCACGAGATCCCATCTTGGGGCCTGTTCCGGAGCTCCGCTGGAGGAGGCATCGATCACAGAGGGCTTCTACATCAACACCATAGCCCCTCCGATGAAGTGTGAGTAGTTTACCTCAGACCTTCGGGTCCATAGTTATTAGCTAGATGGCTTCTTCTCTCTTTTTGGATTTCAATACGAAGTTCTCCTCCTCTCTTGTGGAGATCTATTCGATGTAATCTTCTTTTGCGGTGTGTTTGTTGAGACCGATGAATTGTGGGTTTATGATCAAGTTTATCTATGAACAATATTTGAAACTTCTCTGAATTCTTTTATGTATGATTGGTTACCTTTGCAAGTCTTTTCGAATTGTCAGTTTGGTTTGGCCTACTAGGTTGATCTTTCTTGCAATGGGAGAAGTGCTTAGCTTTGGGTTCAATCTTGCGGTGTCCTTTCCCAGTGACAGTAGGGGCAGCAAGGCACGTATTATATTGTTGCCATCGAGGATCACAAGATGGGGTTTATATCATATGGCATGAGTTTATCCCTCTACATCATGTCATCTTGCTTAAAGCATTACTCTGTTCTCTTGAACTTAATACTCTAGATGCATGCTGGATTGCGGTCGATGTGTGGAGTAATAGTAGTAGATGCAGGCAAGAGTCGGTCTACTTGTCTCGGACGTGATGCCTATATACATGATCATACCTAGATATTCTCATAACTATGCTCAATTCTGTCAATTTCTTAGCAGTAATTTGTTTACCCACCGTGAATACTTATGCTCTTGAGAGAAGCCACTAGTGAAACCTATGGCCCCCGGGTCTATCTTCCATCATATTAATCTTCCAGTACTTAGTTGTTTCCTTTGCCATTTATTTTACTTTGCATCTTTATCATAAAAATACCAAAAATATTATCTTATCATATCTATCAGATCTAGCCTTGCCAGGGCGGCCTGTTCTGCCGCCTCGGCCTTTCCCACCAACACCATCTTGGTCTTTCTCCTTATCTCGCTTCTCGTACTCAGCCTTCTGCTTCTTGAAGAGTTGCTCAACTTTATGACACTCCTGAAGGTCGTGGCCCTTGGTCCGATGGATCTTGCAGTACGGCCCATCACCCTTCCCAGCCTTCTCGGCAGCCGCGGCTTCCTGGCAATCAGTGCACGCGACAGCTTCCTTGCCGGGGGGGCTTCGGCCTTAGCCTTCACTAATCAGTGTGGTGTCTTCACTAATCGGCCTTAACCTTGGCGTCCGATGGTTGTCACGGCAGAGGCCACGGAAGCCACTACTCCTGCCAAGGAAAGCAAGAAAAAGAAGAGAGCTAGCAAGGATGCCGGCAAGGAATCCGGGAAGCATGCCTCCTCGGAATGTGCTATGCCTGTTGATGACTTGCCGGAGAGTTCCAATAGCAAGAGATCCAAGGTTGCCTCACCCACTATGGAGAAGGTCCCGGCAGGGCTGGCTGGCGCTGATGGTACCTTTACGATCAGTGCCACCCTCGATGACAAATAGGAAAGCACGCCTGTTGCCTTCTTGCAGGCGAATGTCGACGTGTTTGCCTGGCAACCATCTGACATCCCCGGTGTTCCCAGGGAGGTAATCGAGCACCACCACTACAAAAAAAAGACACATCCATGACATTTTGGGCCGAATAAAATTTTTCTGTCATGCTTATGACACTTCTATGATGATAATTGTGACAAAACCCGGTATCATCATATATGTGGTGGCCTCCTACTTCTATGACGGAAAATGGGCTTTTCATCCTAGGTGGGCCGAAGACGCAGCTGCATAACATTCTTTGGGTCGTCCATGACGGGAAACCCCGTGGTAGAAGCGAGGGCGATGAAAATATCAGGGGAGTTCCCGGTTACGGTGGGTGGTCGGGGGCCAAGCGATGCACGTTTCTCTCGTATGTACGCGCGTGTGTGCGAGGCGTTGCGCTCTAACTGAACCCAAGTGAGGCGTTGGGCTCTAACTGAACCCGAGCTATTGCACTAGCTATGTTACTGAACCCGAGCGATCGATCCCTTGCTGTTAACTGAACCCGAGTGATTCCTTCGCTATTGCTGCTAACTGAAGCCGATCGATGCTGCCTCTGGATGAACAATGAGCGTTGTTGGGGGGTTTGGATGAATAGTTCCCGGTGGGGGTTGGATGAACAGGACCCCGTGGTGGTAGAGGTCGTTGCCGCTAGATGAACAGGACCCCGATCGAGCCGGTTGGGGGTGGATGAACAGGACCCCGTGGAGGGCTGGATGAACAGGACCCCGTGGAGGGCTGGTTGAACTGTAGCCGGTGGAGGGCTTGATGAACAGTAGCCTGTGGAGGGGTGGTTGAACAGGACCCCATAGAGAGGGTTGGTTGAACAGTAGCCGCTAGAGTAGCGGTGGAGGCTGGATGAACAGGAGCCCATGGATGAACAGTCGCAGGTGGAGGCTGGAGGAGGTCGATGGTGGGTGAACAGTAGCCCGTAGAGGCTGGAGGAGGTCAATAGTGGAGATGAATAGTATCCTATGGAGTCCCACTTTGCGGTACGCCACACCCCTCCCGATGAACAGGACCCCCGTTTCGACCGTAGCGCTCCAACACAAGTCCGTTTTCTGTGTTTTGCGGTACGCCACACCCCTCCCGATCAACAGGACCCCGTTTTGACCGTAGGAGGTCCAAGAGAAGTTTGTTTCCTTCATTTTGCGGTACGCCAGACCCCTTCCGATGAACAGGATCCTGTTTTGACCGTGGCCGGTCGAACACAAGGCCGTTTCCTCCATTCTCTGGTACGTCAGGCCCCGTTTCCATCGGATGTTCCATCCAAGCCGGTTGCCTCCTGATGAACACCATGTATTCCGTTGCCTTCCCATGAACGCGGCGCATTTTGTTGCCTCCCAATGAACATGACGACGACGCAATTTCTCCGTTCTGATCCAGCCATGTACACGAGCCCTGGCCATACGTATGCGTGAGTAGGCGTTCGAGACTCCGCCCGTATGTACGTACGTGGCCGTATTTACTTTATTACACCTTAGACATTGTACGTACGTGTACATGCTACGTGTGCCCCTCTACTACGACACGTGTGCACCTCTACTACGACACGTGCCCTTCCTTACACGGCCACGGTTCATCGCTGCAGCCTCCAGACAGACCAATCGACCAGTATGTACGTACACGTTCGCGGCCAGAATGACAATGCTATGTATGCTTCGACCAGGTGGGTCCCGACTCTTAGGCACTTCCTTGCATGTGAAGATGTAGCTGGTGGGTCCCAGCAGTCAAGGTGCAAATCATTTTTTTGCCCGTAATATGGACTCACTTCCTTGCGTGCGAAGATGTAGTTGATGGGTCCTAGCAGTCAGGGGGAAACGTTTTTTTCGCGAAATACAGTGGCCCGTCTGGTGGGTCCCTGCTGTCAGGTGGAGGAATCATTATTTTCCGCGTAATAAGGAGGTACTTCCTTGCTACGGCTATGGACCCAGCTGTCAGCTTCTCCACATACAGTACTCTTCCGATGAAAGTCGTTACTTGACCACGTTGACCACGTCGCGCCGAGAGCACCAGGGCGGAGGACGACGGCGAGGCCTAGGAAGGGGATGACGTGGAGCCGGGGAAGACGCGGCAGTGGAAGCCCACACAGAGAGGAGTACGAGGGTTCACTGGTTCGGCTGTGGTGTGAGCCTGCCGTCGCCGCAGAATAACAGGGGGTGTGGGTGAGTGGATGGCCTGGCCAACGGTGGGAGTAGTAGGGGCGGTGAGGCCTCCACGGCATCACAGCCGGCCACGGGAGGCAGGAGCACGCGGCACGACCAGCGCTGGTTTGGGAGGCTGGAGCAAGAAGACCAGAGGTTGAAGAAGCACTACGGCCGTTGGATGGACATCGTACGGTCACTAGATCTAGAATCGTTCGTATTGACGAAGTTGACAAAGCCCTTTGTCCCATTCATCTTAGTAGGACCACAAGTCAGCCTCCCACTATGGTGGGTCCCAGCTAGCAGGGGGAGTATTCATTTTTTGTGCGTACTAAGGAGGCACTTCCTTGCGTGCGAAGATATAGCTGGTGGGTCCGACCTGTCAGCGGGGGAACGTTTTTTCACGAAATACAGAGGACCTTCCGATGGGTCCCAACTGTCAGGTGAGGAATCATTATTTTGCGCGAAATAAGGAGGCATTTCCTTGCATGCGGTGGTGGACCCAGCTGTCAGCCTCTCCACGTACAGTCCACTTCTGATGGATGTCGTTCGTTGACCACGATGACCACTTCGCGCCGAGCGCATCCAAGGTGGTGGACGATGGCGAGGCCCCGGATAGCAACAAGCTAGAGATGGGAATATGCGGGAGTGGAGTCGCAGACAGAGAGGTGTACGAGGGTTAACTGGTTCTGGTGCGGTGTGGTTCGACAGTCGGTGGAGAAGAACAGGAGGTTTGGAGGGGTGGAGGGATGGCCTGGCCGGCGGTGGGGTAGCGCTTCACAGCGAAGCATGCTAAGCAGAGCTGCTAGCAGCAGGAGGCGGGAGCAGGTAGTCCCGGCAGTGCTAGAGGAAGAAGAAGAGAGATTGAAGATGGATGTCGGTCGATGGATGTAAGTCCAACGGCTAACGATGTCAGAATCATTTGTTGACTAAGTTGATAACGACTTGTGTTGGCTTCGACCTATTAGCCCACACCTCCAAAAATGTGGCACGTATTCAACCCATTTTTTCAGAATTTATAGTCAATTTGATCTCTTTTTTTAGAATTACAGTCCATTTGCTGGGCTGGGTGAACAAATAATGTAGCGTACATCCGGCCCATTTATTTTTTTTCCTAAAAAATCACAGGGCCTTTGCACTTTCTCAAAATACATGATTTTGCTAGGCTCATTCTAATTATAATGTTGGGTTGGGCGCACCAATGTATCAAAAAATAAACAGGGGCTGAGAATTTTGTTATAATAAATATATTTAGATAATAAGTGATTTATTATTACATTGGTCCTTAAATCTTACCAAGCTTTTGTACACAATCACCAGGATTTTCGTTGCCAAAAAAATCCAGGATTTTATTGTTAAGAAATTATTTTTATAAGTTAATAAGATGTGGGATATTCTTTTCTTACATATGTAAGTATCTGTTAAATATATGATGACAATAACAATAATATATAATAACATATAGAATAATTTAAATATATATTATATAGTTAGAAGGGAAACATAAGTTGGACCAGGCGTTCCTATTCTTATATATAAAAATAGAACAGACCTCTGCGTTTTAAAAAAACATAAATTGGGTTGTCGATGTTTTAGGAAAAATAAAACCTCGGATGGGAGGTCCATAGGCCTGTCGACACATGACGGCCCTCAGAAAAATACAAAACCGGCATGTCGTGGGCTGCCCATGTTAAAAAACAAAGCCTAGACAGGGCAGCCCACAACCCAGCTGATACTTGTTGCCCCAGTGATAATAAATGATACCTGCAAGCTCCCCGGCTTCGTTGTGAATTTATCTCCTTTAGTAACTACGTTGAAGCACCTAAAAAGTAACTATGTTAACAAACCCATGGGCCCCAACGTTAGTATAGCATTAGGAGGAAGTTTTTTTTCAATGAGGGACTTGCTTGCGTACGGCCATTGACCTGGTGGGTCTCGATTGTCCGTCTCTCCACGTACAGTCCTCTCCAGATTTCTCTCGTTTGTTCAGCATGTTCACAACGGCAGACATCGGTGTCGCGGCGAGCGCACAAAGGCACAGGAGGAGATCGGACCACCTAACGCATTGCCTTATTAGTAACAAAATTACTGAACTAGCCCAGTGGCCAAGTGACACTACCCGACAGCTATTCCGCCCGGGTTCGATTCCTCCTGGTGTAGGGAAAATATCTCCAAATTTTTTGCCTCTGCCATTATTGACATGTGGGTCCCCATTGTCATCTACGCACACCGCATCCAACACATGCCAAAACTTCGTCCCTCGTTTTCTCTGTTTTTCGCACACTCGACATTGTGTGGGCATTTTGAAAATAGCATATCTTTTTGACTATGCATCATCTGAAGATGTGATATGCATGAATGTTGATCATCATGATGTTAACTGGCTGGTAGTTCCATTTTTGACCATGAATCAAACTTACAACATGATGTTATCCCTATTTGAAAAGGCTGTGTTAATATAAATGCTCTGCCTTTGAAAGTTGCAGTTTCTTCTCTGAGAATCACACTGTCTGCACTTTTATACTCCTATGAAACTACATTTTTAAGTGCTAAAAATAAATCTCTAGAATTCATAAAATACTTCATATGCTCAATACTGCAAATCTGAAACTCAAAAGACATTCATATCTGAAAGTACTCTCAAAATACACAACACAAAACACAATTCACAACCTGCAAATACTGACAACCCTAAGATCCTCCTGACAATTCACAACCTACCCGACTATTGGGCTGGGGGGTAGTCCCCTCCTATTCCTCGGCGGCAGACAGCTGCCCCGTGAGACGATGTGAACGGAGAGGGAGAGGATGGCGGGGAAGCGTCGTCCGGCCAACTGCTTTCCTCCTCTTGCAGTTGGGTTCGGTCGACGAAGACTCCACCGGCTCGCTTTGGCATGACACCCTCACAAACGACACCCTGTAGATGCTTGTTCCTTCAATCTCTGGTGGATGCTCCATCTGGGATCGATACTCCCACCACCGCTCCCTCACGACCAGATTCGATGAATGTGTTTTCTCCATGGCCCATAGGAGCAGCTCTATGTACTCCCGTGCGACTCCCTTCGGGAGTATCGCCGCCTTTTTCGCTCTGTTGCAGATATTTGGCCATGGATGTCGCTGTCGCTGCTAGTTGGTCCTTGTTGTCAAACCAAGACTGTATCTCCAACATCCTAGCTAGCTTCACAGGGTCCCCATCTGCGATCCTCATGTATCGGTTGTACTCCTCCATCGATCTACTTCTCCACAGCACCTTCATTCGCCGGTGCTGGTTTTTGAATGGAAGAGGAGAGGAGCAGCGCTGGTTTTGGATTAGAACGAGAGAGGAGCGACATTGGTTTTGGATTGGAACAGGAGAGGAGGGGTGGTGGTTTTGAAATGGAAGAGGAGGGGAGCGGCACTGTATTTAGATTGGAACAGGAGAGGAGTGGCGGTGGAGAGGAGAGGAGCGGCGCTGGTCTTGGAAGTATTTTTTGTTTTGCGTATTTTGGGTCAAAGTTTGACCATGTACTGTATTTGACAAGCAAAATTTGAATGCATGTCACCAAAATTGTATCGTATGGTTCGTATCTGAATGTACTTTCGAATTATATTATTTTTGCAATGTGTAACATATATTTTATTTGTGAAAATCATGGTCAATTATGACCCAGAATAAAGGGGAGACTTGTTAATGTGGGGTCGCTTTCTTAATTGAAGGGTAAATTAATTTTGATTTTGATCCAGTCACAGCGCGTCAGCCCTCTTGTCCAATCCTAAATCGATGCCACATGCTCCTCTCCCTCTTGTCCATTGCAAAGCCACCTCCTCTCCTCTCCATCATTTGCATTCTAAAACCACCATCTCGCCTCTCCCTCTTCTCCATTGGAAAACCACCTCCTCTCCTCTCCATCATCTCCATTCCAAAACCACCATCTCGCCTCTCCCTCTTCTCCGTTGTAAAACCACCCCCTCTCCTCTCCATCATCTCCATTCCAAAACCACCATCTCGCCTCTCCCTCTTCTCCGTTGTAAAACCACCCCCTCTCCTCTCCATCATCTCCATTCCAAAACCACCATCTCTCCTCTCCCTCTTCTCTATTGCAAGACCACCATCTCTCCTCCCATCTTCCAAAGATAGCACTAGACCACTCAGAAGGACATCTATGGAGAGGATGCAAGAATGAATCAGGTAGATCGCCGACAGCGACCAGGCAAAGTTAGCCAAGTTGAAGGAGATCCTTACTTGGTTTGACAATGAGTGGGAGATTTCAAAGACGGTGAGGGCCATGTGGCAATGTATGCGAAAGAGCGAGACGGCGGCGATGTACTCCTCGATGGCAGTCATGCCGCAGTCCTTTGAGTTCATCGAGTATCTCCTCTGGGCGATGGAGCAGACAGATTCGCCCATGGAGAAAGTTAGGCGGAGGTGGTGGGCGTACAAGTCGAAGGTCAAGAACCCAGAGGATAAAGAATCGATCGAGTACGGTGTGCCGTTCGTGAGGGTGCAGACCCAGGCGGAGCCACATGAGTATTCGTTCTCCCACCGCAAGAGGAGGCCGGATGGCGCGACATCGCTTCCCCGCCGTTCTCTACGGTTCCCTCGATGCTTGCCTCGTTTCAACGGTGGCGGTAGGGTTTAAGGTAAGCTTCGCACTAACCTAATCTTCCATATGCTCATGCTTACAATCAGTGTGACAGCTAATGAAAATCATGCTTACAATCAGTCTCCGAGTACTACGCCAATCACCCTAAAATAGCTCTGGACCTTTGGGTCAAAGTTGTGGCACTGTGTACAAATAAAGAAAAATAGATTGGTGCTTCTTCAGAAAAGAGTACTCCCTAGAAAACTGCCAATATAAGCTACTAGTATTTGGTTAGAGGATTTGCTGCCGAGAAAGATCCGTCCATAGAGAGCGCCACACATCCCACTGGTGGTGGTGGATGCCAATGCGTGCATGGAGCATGGTTGGTGTTGGTAATTTTTACTTTGCACACCTCGCACTCTGCATATATGCCGATTCCATCCGTACATTTGTGTAGTTCCACCAAAATGCAGCTCAATAACCCTATTTGCATAGATAATGAAAAGGTGTGATTACATTATAGTGGCACTAGTTGATGAAACATACACTAATAAATAGAAGAAAATATTGCGATAGTATCATAGTATGCCATGCTGCGAGGGCGAGATTGGCCATGCGACGCCTCATACTGGAAATCGACCCAAGTCTCCCCGATACACCTTCTACAAGTGATGAACATCAGTGTACACTGGTAGTACAAGGAGGGTCCTTGAGACATTCCAATCTCTATTTTTGTGCAGATCAACTAAAATTAAGCACCCAAGTTTGCAGAAACGCTTAAACATTAACAATGGGACTATTTGATGAAACATATACTAACAAAGAGAAGCACTTTCTTTATCTACATTGGAAATGAAATGATAGAGAGGACACTCGCTCTATTTTAACTGTATTATTACTTCATTTTATCAGTGGCACTAGGGTCGAGCAGGTGGCAAACGAGGTGTACCGTGCGTCGCAGGGATAGAGGCCGGGGGTGCTTAGACTGGGATGCTGAAGCTGGCTCTTTCAGTCCCTATCTTCCCCCCTGATGTTTCTGTGGTAGCATTCGGGTTGTAATCCAAACTTGGTCGATCTGGTGCTGCGTCCACCTACCTGCCTAGCTTATGTGGCGAACTTGTCTCCTGCTAGTACTTAGTCCGTTCTAGTAGTAGTTGCATAACTGCCCGTTTACACTGAGATGTTGTCAGATAATTGTTCTCTATGGTTGGGTTTCTTTAATGAAATCAGAGAAACCCCCTCTTTCGATATATAAAAAAATCAATGGCACTAGCAGTGCCAAAACATTGCCTCAAATTAATAGTGCCACTAGATTAAGGTGCAAAATGATAACATTATTGTTTTATCATGGCAGTGCCAAAACAGTAGCAGAAGAGCAGACTCAACATGCAAGATCTTTGGCAAATGGTCATACCAAAAAGGAACATACCTCATGATGGGAACCATATCTGCAGTCAACGCCATCATAGAAGGGATGACACCAGTCACCAACATGGATGATTCAATTCATGGGACATTTTGGTGCAGTTCAACTAAAATGAAGCGATGTCCCATGAGCTAGCAGCTTCTTCTTCATTTATTTTTTAAGAAAAGGGTTCCGGCCCCGGTTCCATTTTCCATCAGAAAACGAAACCCACAGAGCTTCTTATTCATTAGTTGCAATAAAATTGAGCAACATCAAGGTTGGTTGTGAAGCTCCTGGAATGTTCAACTATAATTTGGATATCATTTGTGCAGTTCAACTAAGATCAAGCGT
The DNA here is from genome assembly GCF_002162155.2 of Triticum dicoccoides. Lineage (NCBI taxonomy): Eukaryota > Viridiplantae > Streptophyta > Magnoliopsida > Poales > Poaceae > Triticum > Triticum dicoccoides. The sequence continues at coordinate 342,071,569 of NC_041382.1, forward strand.
GAAATGTATATCTATGTTTGAACAAAAAAGGTGGAAAGGAGGGTGACTAACAAGTGACGAAACATAGTACATCAAATGAAAAGAAGCATGTTCCTTATCTGAATAGCAATCCTACAAGGACAGTAGCAATTTCTAAAGCAGCAGCATTGCTAGATATTAGTGTGGGCATCAGGATTAACTATGACAAACGTTAAATACGGCATTACTTTAATGGTGCAAATGCTTCATTTCACCAGCAACATAACATTAACAGCTGCTACAGAGTTGGTATTTGGGCACGGGAGAGTAGGCGGACCAGGACAATTGCATTTCTAACGAAAAGAAGCAACTTGTCTTAATGGGAAATTTAGCAGGACATGAAAAAAGTGCCATTGATTCATATTACTGGAGGCATTACATTGAAAACAACATTGGTTTAACGTGTCCTTACTTTTAACAGTGCGACTGCTACATTTTACCAGTGGCATTACATAAGAGTGGCTCGAGGCAACAAACATCAGAACAGGATATCTGGGTTGGTCCCATTTTTTCGGTATAGCCACCTTATACTGTGTGAGGCTAGCAAATCTAGTGCTGGACTTACTCTGTTGACTTGTCCCCCAATCCCCACTTTCTTTCCTTTTTCAACCAATAGATCGGGTTTATATTTAGTTTGTACTGTGTTTCCCTTTATTTCCCTACTAGACCAAGAGACCAGTTGGATAGCCAGTCTCTGCTATTTTCGCCCCCATTATTTCCTCTTTCGACCAAGTCCTAGATTCAGGTAACAAATCTTCCCCCACCCCCACCCCCTTTCTTCCTTGTTTGAACCAAGTAGTACTAGATTCGAGTGCATGAACTAGTTTTACCTCTTAATAGTAAAAATTTAGGTGGCTTTCGAACAGCCGATCGATCCTATCTACGAGTGGGCCTGAGCAATAGTAAAAGATACAAATGCAGCGATATCAGGAGCTCGGGAAGCGGAGCAAGGCCGGTTTCGAAGGAAGTTATACCTGAGGGTCACCGGGATGTCGCTAGGTGGGCGGCGGAAGGCCAGATCTTCCCACACTACGGCAGTAAGGAAGAAGGGGGCGGAGGCCCTCCCTAGCCAGCGGTGCTTGGGAGAGAACGGCAAGGCACGCTGATTGGGACGCGCCAGCACTGGGTAAGAGTCGTCGCCAAGGACGACCGCGTGGATGTTGCACCTTCTCACCTTCCCCGGCGAAGAGGATCCGGCTGGATCTGTGACCAGTGGTGAGTAGAGAGAGTGTGGCCACCGCTGTCGTGTTTAGATCTGGAGAGGACGAGACAGTGTGAAGAGAGCAACACTAGCAAGCAAGCGTGGAGGCTCCTGCCTATATGGTCGAGTACTACTAGGTTTCTTTTGTCTACCAGAGCCGGCTTGACCTCGTCAATGACTGTCGAGAAGTCTTCATGCACGTGCTCCGGAGGCGCAGTTGTCATCATTTTGATCTGAAGCACCGGATTATAACATATAACATGAAAAAAGGCCACATGACAAGAAACCATAACCTCACTGCCCAAAGGAGACAAGAACATGAATCCCAATGGACAAACTAGACGAGGATCAAGGCTCAAATTAAAGATAAACTCGTAGAAAAGGGGTCCATCGATAGATGTCCTAATTAACATAGCCGGCTTGACCTAGATGGCAGCCGAGTAGTCTTCGTGCATGTGCCCCCAATGACCAGCACCTTGGAGGAACTCAGTTGCCGTTGTTTAACCCTCGCAGTGATCCTAAGCACATGAAACCTAATACTGCGAGATGACAAGAAACCTTTTTTTTAGATTTCTCATCAGAACTACAACCCTGTACAACATAGTCTGCACGATATGTAGACGATAGCCAATCCAGGCGTGTCTGCTGGAGTCTGGTCACATGCATGGACGAACTGATCTTCCGTGTCATGTAGGGATCGTCCAGGCACCAACGTCTGTAGAACACTTCTCTAGTACTACTATGGCTCGTCTCTTTCTTCTATTAACTCACCCGACTTGCGGGGCCGGGGAGTGTGCCTATGGTCGGTTCTCAATTGCGGTCCCACATGTGTGTGCAAACGCAATATGACGCGCGTTCCATTTGAAGAGCGGCGTGCCAAACCGACCGACCGTCTAGGGTGCGACGCGAACGCGACGGGCGTGTTGTATACTTTGTACATGTGTACCGTTGTTTTCTTGAGGCTTTGCTCCATGGCGCAATCCATGGATACAAAATTAGTATAGTGTACTATTTAAAAGTCAAGGGCGGGCTTTTCCCACGCGGTAGGCGGGGCAGTTCCGCTTAGTTGGTTCGATAGAGACACGAGAAGATGAGGGAGTAGACTGCTGCAAACGTAGGGCTGTCTGATTTGACAGCGAGTTACTACTGGACAGGTGGGGCCCCGTGATTTGACTTGCCATGTAACACCCTCGATGCGGCTATATCTCCCACGTGTCGAAGCACGACTTAGAGGCATAACCGCATTGAAAGCAATGTCGCAAGTGAGGTAATCTTCACACAACCCATGTAATACATAAGGGAATAAGATACATAGTTGGCTTACAATCGCCACTTCACACAATTACATGAATAAAGCATTACATCAACCAGATACAATCAGGGTCCGACTACGGAACCAAAATAAAAGAAGACTACCCCAAATGCTACACAGATCCCCGATCGTCCCAACTGGGCTCCACTACTGATCAACTAGAACGAAACAACATAAAGGACAAGGTCTTCATCGAGCTCCTCCTTGAGCTTGGTTGCATCACCTGCTCGGTAACATCGGCACCTGCAAACTGGTTTTGGAAGTATCTCTGAGTCACGGGGACTCAGCAATCTCACACCCTCGCAATCAAGACTATTTAAGCTCATAGGTAGGGTAAAAGGTATGAGGTGGAACTGCAGCAAGCGACTAGCATATTTGGTGGCTAACATACGCAAATGAAAGCGAGAAGAGAAGGCAAAAGCACGGTCGAGAAACTCTGATCAAGAAGTGATCCTAGAACAACCTACGTCAAGCATAACTCCAACACCATGTTCACTTCCCGGACTTCGCTGAGAAGAGACCATCACGGTTACACACGCGGTTGGTGCATTTTAATTAAGTTCAACTTCAGGTTTTCTACAAGCGGACATTAATAAATTCCCATATGCCCATAACCGCGGGCATGACTTTCGAAAGTTCATAACCCTGCAGGGGTGTCCCAACTTAGCCCATCACAAGCTCTCATGGTCAACGAATGATATTCCTTCTAGCGGGAAGACCCGATCAGACTCGGAATCCCGGTTACAAGACATCATCGACAATGGTAAAACAAGTCCAACAAGACTGCCCGATGCGCCGACATCCTGATGGGAGCTGCACATATCTTGTTCTCAGGGCAACACCGGATGAAAACTACGTACAGCAAAAACCAGCCCTCAAGTTTCCCCAAGGTGGCGCCGCAAGTGGCTCTATTTCGGACCAACACTTAGACAAGCACTGGTCCGGGAGGGTTAAAATAAAGATGACCCTTGGGCTGGCCTAACCCAAGGGAAAAAAGCTAGGTGGCGAATGGTAAAACCAAGGTTGGGCCTTGCTGGAGGAGTTTTATTCAAGGCGAACTGTCAAGGGGTTCCCATTATAACCCAACCGCGTAAGGAACATAAAATCCGAGAACATAACACCGATATGACGGAAACTAGGGCGGCAAGAGTGGAACAAAACACCAGGCATAAGGCCGAGCCTTCCACCCTTTACCAAGTATATAGATGCATTAATTAAATAAGAGATATTGTGATATCCCAACAAAATAACCATGTTCCAACAAGGAACAAGCTCCAATCTTCACCTGCAACTAACAACGCTCTAAGAGGGGCTGAGCAAAGCGGTAACATAGCCAAACAACGGTTTGCTAGGACAAGGTGGTTAGAGGCTTGGCTTAACAATATGGAAGGCATGATAAGCAAGTGGTAGGTATCGCAGCATAGGCATAGCAAAAGAGCGAGCAACTAGCAAGCAAAGATAGAAGTGATTTCGAGGGTATGGTCATCTTGCCTGAGATCCCGCAAGGAAGAAGAACGAGTCCATGAAGAAGACAAACAGACGTAGTCGAACGGATCCTCACAACGCGATGTTATCGGAACTAACCCGAAGAAGCAACACCGGAAAGAAAGCAAACCACATGGTAAACAACCATCACATAAGCATGGCACGATGCGCAAACAAGTATGATGCATGACCGGTTTAATGAGGCATGGCATGGCAAAATGCACAAACAATCCTACAAATTAAGTGGAGCTCAATATGCAACTCCGTTGCATATTGACAAAACACGACATCAAATATTTAGTTCTCTCTTGATTATGAACCCAACAATATTAAATGTAGCTAAACATGTCAAGAGGTGAAACATAACAAAATATACCATCTAAACAATTTAAATGGGGCCGGATATAACAAACAACAAATCCGGTAAATCCCCATATGCATTTAGCAATTTAATGCAACAACAATTTTAAACATTCTTGAAGTTGTTATCATGATGCGGATGACATGCAAGTTTTATGCAATATTTATGAATAAGTTGATAAGAGCATATTATGAAGCATTTGTCATCGTGGCGAAAATGAAAAGGGGTGCCACGGCAACGATACGAAAACGGTGCCACGGCAGCGTTCCGGTTCCGGTAACTCGATTGAGATACCGATGCAAAGGAGAAGTGTGCAGATCCGTGCAAAAGATGGTGGGGCGCTCCCAGATTCCGGGTGTCCCACGAGTTGGCGACAAGGAAACGAGTGACAATTTGGACACGGTGCAAACACGAGCATCTTAAACATTGCAAGCATTCATTCACGGACGTCGTCTCGGGGTTATACCTTCGGAGCGTGCAAAGGGGACGGTTCTCGTTCGTAGAGGGAAGTAGGCGTTCTCGCAACAGCGGTAGTGGAAGTAGTCATTCTCGCTTCGTAGATGTTCACACTCCGTAGGTGTTCGGGGTCAACAAGGAACTTGTCGTCCACGGGTCTTCGAGGGTCGACGGTACATGTTCTGTAAACGTTCGAGCAGCGGTAGTGGTACACATTCACGGAGTAGGTCGTACACGTCGACGGTCTTATCGGAACCTCGTCAACGTTCACGATCCACCTTGGTGATCTGAAGGGGTACTTGGCGTCATGGTACTTGGGTCTTCGGACTTGCCGGTCTCGGTTCTTGCGACGGTAGTTGTACAAGGTCGTAGTGGGAGGTAGTGGTACTCGCGAACTTGTCAGATCCACGGCGACGGTAGTGGAACCTCACGGATTCGTGGTCTCCGGGCGGTCTCGGTCTTGACGGAGGGGTACTTGACGCATCCCGGATATGTAGTCGTACACGGTGTTACATGTAGCCGAACTTGAGGTGGTCTTGGCATCGGACTTGCAGCGTTGGGACAGAACCATGGCGAGGTTCAACAACTACCCCACATCCATGACGAAAAACGGAGCTCGGGCAGAGAGTCTAAACAGCTAGCAGGGGCGTGTGTGGAGCAACAACATAACACCAGCAAAGGCCATGGCGACATGGAGCCTTGGGCGCCATCGGGGTGGAAGGGTGCGGTTCCTGCCAAGCTCTCGGAGGGGCCGGACATGGAGGCGGGAAGGTGACGACGTTGGGGATCGGTGTTGGGGCTCCGGCGAACTCCGGCAACGCAGACGACGAAGGGAGCGAGTGGCGCGAGGCAGCTGGGCGCTCGAGGTGGCGCAGGCACGCCGGATCCACCGGACGAGATGCAGGTCACCGGGAGGTTCGGCAGGGGCGCGGGGCAGCTCGCGGAAGCACTGATGGTCGAGGACGGCAAAGCAGAGGAGGCCGACGAGGGGATTGGGCGTCGGGTCGACCTCCGGTGGCGGCAGATCTAGGGCTCACCGGAGCAGGGGGCCGTGGCTCCATGGGGCGGCGCTCGGGGTAGGAACCGCGGACACAGGGACTTGGCACGGCGGCTCCTCAACGCAGGAAGCGGCGGCGATGGTGGCCCGCGGCGGCGAGGGCGCATGGCGGTGGGGAGGATCGAGGAGAGCTGCTGTTGCGAGCGAGAAAGAGAGATCGAGGGAGATGGGATCGGGCAGAGGAGGGGTAGAGCACGGTGCCTCCTCTCCTGGCGGCGCGAGGGGCAAGAGAGAGGGAGTGCTGGATGAGGGGATCGGGAGATTGGGCTTAGATTAGATGGGCTAGATGGGCCTAGGGTTAGAAGGGAAAAGGCTGGCCTAAAGGCCGGTGCAGATGGCCGCGGGGATAGGCAGGGGCGCGGCTGGGCCTAGGGATGGGCCCTAGAGGCCGGCATGCTGGGCTCTCTCCTCTCTCTCCTTCTATTCTTTTAAGAGAAAAGAAATAGAGAGAAAAAATGAGGGTTAAGGAAAGGATTTTGAGCATGGGGATAATTTTCCCGAACTCACAAAAATATGCTCGTTCCGAGAAAAATAGAAAAAGCCCGGTCGAACAAAAGATTTCAAACTCATTTGAATTTAATTCAAATGGGTTTGAACTAGGACGAGGTTTCTGGAGTGACCAAAAATGTTGAAATTTTAGGTGAAGCTCCAGAAAATGACGAAAGGATATAAGGCAAGGTTAGAGAGTCAACACTCCAAGAAGAAAAGGCCAAGGAATTAATATGCAAGTGTGTTATAGGTGATTCCAAAGTTAATGGAATATTTATAATAGCTCTCTAAATATCGAGAGGATATGTTATAAAGAGAATCACCATGTGAAATCCCTCGGTTTAAATGGGTCAAAGGTCCATGCCATTATTAAGTTGAGTTAAGAAAAAAATGACATAATGGCAAGAAGACATGATGCAATGCACATGATGCAAAGAACCAAAACAAAACACGACAACACTCGGGAATATTGAAGGCATCTGAAGCTCCGGTCTTGGGGCGTCACAACACTCCACCACTATGAGAGGATCTCGCCCCGAGATCTAGGATGGCACCGGAGGGACAACGGAAGAGAAAGAGAAAAGGTAAAACTAAGTTGCTTCTTTGACAAACGAGTGAAACCAAAGAACCTTGAGAGGTTGAACCATTTCGAGAAAAGAATACAACAGAGATTAACGAAGTTGAAAACACTCCGTTAGAAAAAAGGAACAAAAAACATTACGAGAACCTTGAGGTTGAAGGGCAAGATATATATATTGAAACCACTTTAGTTAAGTCAAGATAGAGAAGGATTAAGAATGATATAATTTGGACAGCACTCCGACTGAAAATGGAAGGAATTAAAATCATGAACTTGACAAGATGAGAGGATACTTGAATGGAGGACACGACACTCCGGTTAAAAGGATAAGCAAAAGAAAGAACATGATCTTCACAAAACAAGAAGATTGATTGAAGAGAGCCACATCACAATGACTCCGGAAGAAAAGAGAGAATGAAATGGAATGAACGGAGGAGAAAAACAATATCTTTTATCTCGAATGAGCTTGAAAGCATCTTAGGGTGTCGGGGGTTTGGTGCGACATATGCCAACGGGTAGCTTATCATGATGGGGGCGAGTAGAACGTCGCCGGTGCCTGGAAACGGGATGAGGCGAAGACATGCACGTCGGCGAATCTTACCCAGCTTCAGGGCTCTCCGAGGAGATAACACCCCTACTGTTGCTCTGCGGGGTCTCCGCATGATCAATATGGTCAAGTGATTACACGGTTGCTCCTTGAGCTGTATCTGGTGGTAGGAGAGGGCAAGGCTAGCTCCCTCCTTCTATCTGGTATGGTATAGAACTACTAGGATCCAACCCTTTACATGGGTGCCCTGGGGGGTTTATATAGGCCTACCCCCCCAGGGGTACAATGGTAATTCGACTGGGCGCGGGCCCAGCCGTCAGTGCCTCCGACCTCCGACTTCTCCGCCGACTGCTGGGCCCGCCGACTGGTGGGCCCCGCCGACTGGTCTGGTACGGAGCCGACAGGCTGCGTCCGCCGCGGGCGGGTCTTGCTGGCTGTTGATTACTGTTGCCGTGCTCCTGATGACGCAAGCTTGGTCATGGGGTCGTGGCAACAGCCCCGCCGCCTGGCGGGCGATTACTGTGGCCAGTCCCCATCTCTTCTTGATTAATGGCGCGTGGGCCCCGGGGGAGGGCTCGGTCGACTCCCGACAGGTCCGACTGGCGGTTCTCCCGCCGTCTCTTGAGGTCTCGCTGACTGGTGGGCCCCGTTGCTTCCAAGCCGTACAGACAAGCCGTCATGGGCACAGGACTCGGTACTGTGGCGCTGATGTCAGGGCCGGCCGGGGAACAGTGCCACACCGCACGGAGATCTTCCTGAGTACGGCGAGCTATGGCCTTGCCTGCCCTTGGTCAGGGGCGGGGAGTGGGCTTCACTGTAGCCACGCCCTTGCCCCGTCCCTTTCGGTGAGATCATGATTTGTTGGAGTCGCCGGCCGACTCCCCGAAGCCGGCTTCTCTGGAAGTCGTCCCTGGGACTCGGCCGTGAGCGGGCAGCCGGCCGCCCTGCCGTCGACTCCTCAGGAGGCGTCTCTTCATCCCGAAGTCTTCAGGGGCGCAGCCTGCCCCGATGTCTTGAAAGGTTATGGGGCTCGGGTTGGCTTACCCGTGGCCCATTACTCCGACAGTAGTCCCCGAAGCTGGTGAGGCGCCGCGGACGATCGGCCGAGAAGTCTCAGCAGTTTCTCTTTCCGGGTGCTCAACACATCGTCTTGATTGACTTGTGCCGGGCTGACTACAAGGAGTCGGACTCTCCCAACTCAGACTCACTCAATTTCGACTTGCTCAGTAGTTCGAACGTCGCGGCGGGATTTCAAGTGGCGTGCTAGCTAAGCTTCCAGGCCGCCGCCCGTTCTTGGCCTGTCACGCTAGGGCACGTTGCCAGGCCATCCTGCCAGCCCACGCGCGCGACGGGACAGGCCCGTAGGCGGGGCCCGCCACTACCGCGCCTCGGCGCCCGAGCGGATCCACTGCGGCCCCGGTGGACGGTTGGGATTCCCGTGAAGTTACTGCGCGCAGTAACTTTTCGGGGATCGTGGGGGACGTGGGGTTGTGGGCGCATTAAATCCCCACGTCTGCCCCCTTGGCTTCGCAGCCCACGGGGCTATAAGTAGGGGGAAGAGGGGGGCACGCACGCCCCTCCTTCCCACTACCTCTCTCTCTCTCTCTTCATCCTCGCTCTCCTCGCCCTCCTACTTCCTCTCTTCTTCGCTCCGCCGCACGCCCAAGCTCCGGCGAACACCGCGACGACAGCCTCATGATGAGTTCCTCCTCTGCTGCCGCGCCTCCCCCAGTGCACTCTGGCACCTGGGACGGTTCCGAAGTCCACAAAGACCACATCGAGTTCCTCCGCCGGACCCGTCGGCTTCCCGGCGAGGATCGCGTGCAGGTGCGTCTTGCGCCGGAGGGGGAGATCTCCCCTGCCCCACAGGAGGGCGAGCGGGTCATCTTCCGCTCGCACTGCCTGCGCGGGCTGGGGCTGCCGACAAGCAGCTTTTTCCGATCTTTCATGGAGTTCTATGGAATTCAGCCGCACCACCTCACCCCCAACACAGTGGTGCTGCTGTCCGCCTTCGTGGCTCTGTGCGAAGGCTTCCTCGGAGTCCTCCCCACCCTCGAGCTCTGGGGGGAGTTCTTCTTCTCCAAGCTCGGCACCCAGGCCGCGGGCGTGCCAGCTCAGTGCGGCGCCTTCATCGCCGTGCGAAGAATAGGAGTCGACAACCACTTCCCCTCCATCTCGCTGTTGAAGTCGGTGAAGATGTGGCAGAGGTCCTACTTCTACGTCAGGAACGTCGCCACGAGGGGCGACTGGGTCAATCTGCCGGCCTTCGAAGCCGGCCCGCCGGCTGGCAGACTTCCCAACTGGTCGTACCGGGCCAGGTCGCTGACGCCTGCGGGAGCAGGCGCCATCATGTGACTCCGAGTGCTGACGTAGTCGGAGGGTCTAACTGGCCCGGACCTGCTGGCTGCCTTCGTCTCGCGCCGAGTTATCCCACTCCAAGGCCGCCCTCACATGATATGTCAGACGAGCGGGGGCCGCGACCCGAGTCGGATGTGCACCAAGGACATGCCTCACAAAGAGGTGGCCCTTATGGTGAACTACCTCTCGGACAGCAGGCTCCCGGAGGACTGGCGATTCGGCAAGGAACCATACTCTCGCGCCAACCCCACGCTCGTGGTGAGTCGCCTTTCTTTTCTTTCTTTGGATTGTTTTCTTCTTGCCGAGTTTTGTTCTGATCAGTCGGCTTTGGTTAGAATCCCCTTCTTCACCCACCAGCCGACACCTCGGGGCCGGCCCGTGAGTTCGTCGCCGACCGGGCGGAGAGCGACGTCGACGACCCCGATCTGGGGGCGGCGGCTCTGGAAGACGACGCTGAGGGAGGAGGAGGGACGACAGGCGACTTCAGGCCCTCGGCTACCTTCGCCGACTGGCCTGAAGACGACGCCGAGAGAGGAGTCGCCCCTCGCCATCGACCAGGAGCCAGCCAGCCGGGCGCGGGCTCTTCTGCCGCGTCGGGCGCTCCAAGCGGCGGGAAGAAGCGCCGGGCTATGCCGACTTTGTTCGGCAGCCGGCCGAAGAAGCCCAAGGGCTCGGCTACAGCGACCCGGCGGGACGAGGCACCCGCGAAGGCCATCCGCTTCCGTAAGGAAGTGAAGAAGCCGCCGTTGGTCTCTGCGTAAGTATTCTGTCTTCAAAGTTTACTCTTTCTTCGTGTTTTGTCTGAATCTCTGCTCGCCCCTCTTTCTTCAAGGCTCCCCTCTCTCTTGAGCGGGTCGCCGCCGCCTCTGTCATGCGGTCAGCGGAGACGCCCGCCACCACTTGGCGGATAGACCCCGCTGCCGACCTCCAGGAGGTGACGGAGCAGAATGCGCAGGAGAAGCGCAACGAAGAAGAAGCCCTCCGCCTGGAGAAGGCGGAGGCCGACAGGGCGGAGGCCTCCGCTAAGAAAAAACTAGCGGAGGCCGAAGCCACCGCCGCGGCGAAGCAGCGGGCTGAGGAAGACGCACGCCGCCAGTCGGCCTTGCTTGCTACCCCGCTGAACTCTGCGCCGCCGCCCCCAGAGTTCACGGGGCAGACTGGAGAAACCGGCGGGGAGAACCTCGTCGAGGAGAGGGAAAGCGGCGAGCCCTCTACTCCGGGCGCGAACATTCCGCCGCCGCCTCCGCCGCCGTCTGAAGGCGTGCAAGGCGAGCAGCCAGCGGACCCTCCGGTGCCGCCGACCGAAGACGAGGCCGTGGCGAGGCTGCTCCTCCAGGTCGGCTCGCCAGCGCGCCGTCGTCTGGAGAAGGCGACTTCGGCACCCCGCCCCCTGGAAGCCGGCACCGCCAGCTCGGCGGCTCCAGACGCCGAAGCGACGAGCACCGCACTTGTCGGGTGGGTGCGAGGAGGCGGCACAGGGCCACTGAACCGGGCGCTCCTGGACGTCCAGGCGAAGCTCCGCGCTGAGTGTGACGCCCTCCAGAGTTGCACCAAGGCGTTCCTAGCATCGCGGGCAGCCGTCCAGGTATGTTTTTTCTTTGGGCATTTGTTTTTCTTGTTCCTCTCTATGGGGGCGCGCCAGCGCACCCACTGGGTGTAGTCCCCGAGTTTCGGGCCGGCTACTGAGAAGGCGGCCCGGAACTTCCAATTGATGAACTTCTGGGTACTAACTTTGTCTGAAATGCTTGTCGCAGGATTACCACAACCTCCGCGTCACTGCCTTCAACCGTAATATTGAAGAGCTGGGCAAGCGGGCCGCCGACTTGGCGGAGAGCCGGAGTAAGTCCCTCTTTTTCTTCTCTGCGGGGGCGCGCTGGTGCACCCACGGGCTGTAGTCCCCGAGATTCGGACCGACTGCTAAGCAGTCGGGCCGGATCTCCCCGACGACCTACTTTATTGACGACTTTTGTTTTTCTTCCTTTCCTTCAGGAGCCAACGCTGCTCTTCAGCAGCAGCTGAGCGAAGCCAACTCCGCCCTGCGCGCCAAAGGGAAGGAGTGCAGCAGGCTCGCCACAGAGCGCGATCTGCTGGCCACTCAGTTGGCAGAGCAGAAGGCGCTGCTTGTGAAGTCGCAGAAGGACACGGAGGAGGCGGAAACCGCCCTCTTGGCCGAGTTCGCGAGCGAGCGCTCCTCCTGGTCTGACAAGGAGGCGCTGCTATCCTCCGGCTTCCACGAGATTGAAGACATCGTTGATGGTGAGTCTCTTTATTTTCTTTCTTCGAGCTGCTGACTTAGATCGTGCTGACGCCTGGTTTTTGACTTGCTTCTTCGTTTCTTCGTGTCTTTGCAGACTTCTTCCCTGGGCAGTCGCAGGCCGCCATCCAAGCCATCGAGGCCGACCGTGAAAGTCGGAGGGCGGAGGGCGCGGAGATCGCCGCTGATGCCCCCCCCCCCCGAACTCTTGATGAGCACATCTTGAGCATCGAGGCTCGCCTCCGGCCGGCTCACTGGATGTTGCGCCGACTTCAGCGCGTCGGCGCCCAGGTGATTTCCGCCCTTTGGCCGGATATGCAGGCTCCGCGCACCCCCAGCCTGATGGCCAACTAGCTGGAGGTCGCGGCTGGTCGTCTTGAGGCCTGGAAGGGCTCCTGGCCCCGGGCTGGAGCGTGTCGGGCCTTGGAGTTCGTCAAGGCGTGGTACCCGGGGCTGGATCTAGACCGGTTGGCCACGCTTTGGTCGGAGGCCCAGCCGGAGCTGGCGCTACGGAAGGCGCCCTCGTGAAACGTGCCGCGGCGATCGCCGAGTACACCGACACCAGCATCTTCGTCCCCGAGCGGTCTGAAGACAGCGAGGAGGTCCCGCCGGAGTGGTTTGGGATGAACCCAGACTACGGCGAAGACTCGGCGGAGGTGATCGGCTCCAGCGTCGAGGAGGAGGACGAGGTGGAGGATGAGGGCGAGGCAGAGGCACGAGAAGATGGAGCAGACGACCAGCCTCTGCCCGACCGCACCTCCAGCAATGAGCCGCGTGCGACCGACCCGACTACTGCCAGAGGCGATCAAGCCGAGACTAGCCGGCCGACCGCCCCGATGCCTGACGCTGGCGCCTCCTCCGACCCCCCGAATCTGTCTGCCGCCTCCTGAGCTGCCGTTGTGTCTTTTGTTTTATCTTCTTCAGTAGTCTTTTGAAGAACTTGTTAATTCGCACAATTCCACCTGCGGGGTGTATTTTGGACCTCTACTCGACAATTCGGCCAAGGGCCTATGCTTTAGTTGCCTGCCTTGCCAATCGGACAGCCGCTCTGCGGACTGTCGCTGGATCAAGTGCCAGGCTACTTTGGGAAAGCAAGTACTTAGCCGTTTTCAAGATTGTTTGAGCAAGTTGGATAGGAGACGGCAATCCGACTGTCCGAGAGTCGGTTTGCGAGAAAGGCTGGAAGCCGTCTTGAGCTATGTTTTACGCTTTGAGTCCTTAGCCATTTCTCGTTCAAGCACCCATTCTACCTTACCTCTGCCCACCGTACAGTCGCTCTGCGAGCTGCGGCCTCTGACAAAAGACGGCTTAGGTGTTACACACTACTTGTCCGGCTGCAGGAAGCATTTCATAGTGCAAGGCGGCAAGTCCCCGGGCCGACTTGTCGAGCCCGGTGCCAAGCGGCATGACAAAGAGTAACATACTTGTAGGCATAATTTTTATCATACAGACAAAAGAGGGTAGTCCCGAGCTCGTCTCGGGGGGCCCGAAGTCTTGATACTTAGATACAAAAGGTAGCATGCTACATACTGCATCAATTGTAAAATCTTCGGAGGAGATTTGCATTCCATGGCCGCTCTGTCTCCTTGCCGGAGTCGTCCCTCTTGCGTGCTCGTGGCTTCTGAGCATCGATCAGGTAGTAGGAATCGTTGCCCAGTACTTTGCTGGTGATGAAAGGGCCTTCCCAAGGCGCCGCCAGCTTGTGCTGGCCGGCTGTTCGCTGGATCAGTCGGAGCACAAGGTCGCCTTCTTGGAAAGATCTTGGCCTGACCTTCCTGTTGTGGTATCGGCGCAGGCTCTGCTGGTAGATGCTGGACCGGCTGAGTGCCAACAGCCGGCCTTCTTCCAGCAGATCGACGCCATCTTGTCGTGCTTCTTCTGCTTCCTCCTCGGTGTACATGGTCACTCATGGGGAGTAAAACTCTATGTCCGTTGGGATGACGGCTTCGGCACCATAGACGAGGAAGAAGGGCGTGAAGCCGGTTGACTTGTTTGGAGTCGTGCGCAGACTCCAGAGGACGATGGCAGCTCGTCGAGCCAGCAGCCAGCCAAGCCTCCAGAGGCTCAATCAACCGAGGCTTGATGCCGGACAGGATGAGGCCGTTTGCTCGCTCCACTTGGCCGTTTGACTGTGGATGGGCGACGGACGCTAGGTCCAGTCGGATGCCCTGTGTTGCGCAGAAACGGGCCAAGGCGCCTTTGGCAAAACTTGTGCCGTTGTCGGTGATGATGCTGTGTGGTATGCCGTATCGAATTGTGATGTCGGTGATAAAGGTCACGACAGTCGGACCGTTCAGTTTCTTAATTGGCTTCACTTCCACCCACTTGGTGAACTTGTCCACTGCGACAAGTAGGTGAGTTAAACCACCTCGTGCTGTCTTGAATGGTCCCATCATGTCTAGACCCCAAACTGCGAAGGGCCAGGCAATGGGGATGGTCTTGAGCGCGGAAGCCGGCTGGGCGGCTTGGAGCTGAACTTCTGGCACCCTTTGCATTTTTGGACCAACTCCTTGGCCTCTTCCAAGGCAGTCGGCCAAAACAAACCGTGTCGAAAAGCTTTGGCGATGAGTGCTCTTGAAGCCGCATGGTGGCCGCATTCGCCTTGATGGATGTCTTTGAGAATCGCCTGGCCTTGCTCTGGCTCTACGCAGCGCTGGTAGACACCAGTGACGCTGCGCCTGACCAGCTCTCTGTTGATTATGGTATAGGCTGCCGCCCGGCATTGTACTTGCCGAGCTGAGGTCTCATCAGTTGGTAGCTCTTTGTTCACCAGGAATTTGAGGATGGGCTGGGCCCATGAGGGTGCTGCTATTTCTTCGACTACCAGAACTGCGACTTGGACGAGGGCGGCTGGGCTGGGAGGCGGCGGGTTGGAGTCAACAGCCACTTGCTGGGTTGATGAAGTCCCCAGGCCGACTGGCGCGGTCCTTGGGCCGAGTTCTGGAATCTTTGAGTCCGCCACCGCAGTCTCCGGGTCGGGCTCGACCGTGGCGGCTTTGGAGTCATCCGCCAAAGTCCCCGTTCCGACTGCCGGAGCTCTGGAGTCGGATCTGCCGTCTTCGGGAGGAGCCGGCACAAAAATGGAGTCTGATTCTAGTGAAGGCTTGACAGACGGCTTGAGGAGGCATTGAAGGGCGACGCCAGAGGGTATTGCTTGGCGGGCAGAGCCGATTCGGGCCAAGGCGTCTGCTTGGTCATTGTCGTTTCTTGGCACATGGAGGAGCTCGCACCCTTCGAAATACCCGCTGAGTTGCTGCACGAGGAAATGGTAGCTCGCCATGTTTGCATCTTTCGCGTCCCAGTCGCCAGATGACTGCTGGACCACTAAGTCCGAGTCGCCATAACACAAGATCCGGTGGATGCCAAGTTCTTTGGCAAGCCGGATCCCGTGAATGAGCGCCTCGTACTCGGCAACATTGTTGGAGGCGGCAAAATGGATTTGCAATGCATATTTGAGCTTGTCGCCTTTAGGAGAGGTGAGGACGACGCCGGCTCCCAAGCCGGTGCACATCTTGGAGCCGTCGAAGTGCATCCGCCAATGGGTGGAGTCAGGTGGTGGAGGCAGGTGCCGGGTCTCGGCCCAATCAACGAGGAAGTCGGCTAGTGCTTGTGATTTGATAGCGGTGCGGGGCTGGTAGTAGATGGTGTAAGGAGCCAACTCTATGGCCCACTTGGCCACTCGACCAGAGGCATCTCGGCTACCGATGATCTCGACGAGTGGAGCCGTGCAGACCACTGTGATTGGATGCTCTTGAAAGTAAGGCTTCAATTTCTTGGCAGCAAAGTGCACGCCATAGCACATCTTCTGGTAGTGGGGGTAGTTCTGCTTGGAGGTCGACAGTACCTCGCTCAGGTAATATACTGGTCTCTGGACCGGTAGCGCCTCGCTTCCTCCTTGCGCTCTACTACAATGACTGTGCTGACTACTCGGCTGGTGGCAGCGATGTACAGGAGCATAGGTTCCTTGGGAGTCGGAGCCGCCAGGACGGGTGGAGTAGTCAGCATCTTCTTCAACTGATGGAAAGCTTCGTCCGCCTTATGGTTCCACTCGAAAAAAGTGGTCTTCTTCATGAGTTGGTATAAGGGGAGAGCTTTCTCGCCCAGCCGACTGATGAATCGGCTGATGGATGCCAAGCAACCGGTGAACTTCTGCACATCCAGCAGTCGGCCGGGTACCTCCATTCTCTCGATGGCCTTGATTTTTACTGGGTTGCATTCTATGCCGCGTTCAGAAACCAGGAAACCTAGCAGCTGGCCGGCTGGTACTCCGAAGACACACTTCTCGGGATTGAGCTTGATTTGGAACCGGCGCAGGTTCTCAAAGGTCTCCTTGAGGTCTTCCAGCAGTGTTCCTCGCTTTTCCGTCTTCACCACCACGTCATCCACGTAAATGTGGGCGTTTCTGCCGAGTTGCTTGAGGAGACACTTCTGCATGCAACGCTGAAAGGTGGCGCCGGCATTCCTCAAGCCGAACGTCATGGTGAGGTAGCAGAATGCTCCAAACGGCGTAATGAAGGCGGTCTTCAATCTGTCAGCCGGGTTTAGCTTGATCTGGTGATACCCTGAGTATGCATCCAAGAAGATCAACAGCTCGCATCCGGCTGTGGAGTCTATCACCTGATCGATTCTTGGTAGGGCAAACGGGTCCTTGGGGCAGGCCTTGTTGAGGCTCGTGTAGTCAATACACATTCGCCACTGCTTGTTCTTCTTTAGCACCAGGACCGGGTTTGCCAGCCACTCCGGAAAGAAAACTTCCATAATGAAGCCGGCTGCTAGGAGTCGGGCTATCTCTTCTCTGACGACTCTTCTCTTCTCTTCTGATAAGCGGCGCAGGGGCTGCCTGACCAGCTTAGCATCAGATCGGACATGTAACTTGTGCTCGGCGAAATCCGTCGGTACACCTGGCATGTCTTTGGGAGACCATGCGAAGATGTCCCGATTCTCACGGAGGAAATCGACGAGCTCGCCTTCCTATTTGCTGTCGAGGTTTGCACCTACGACTGCGTACCTCTCTGGGTGCTCCAGATCCAAGGGTATCTTCTTTGTCTCTTTGGCCGGCTTGAACGAACCTTCGGCTTCCGACTCCTTTGGGTCGGGCGATATCTCCGACTGCTTGCCGGCCATCGCCACAACTCGTTCAAGGAGCCGCTTCTCGGCTGCGATTACTAGGGACTCGGCCAGCCGACTGCTCTCAGCTACGCAAGCAGACGACTTCCGGTAGTCGCCTGCCACAGTCAGAATTCCCCTGGAACTGGGCATCTTCATCTTGAGGTAAGCATAGTGGGGGACCGCCATGAACTTGGCCAAGGCGGGTCGGCCAAGTAGCGCATGGTATGGGCTCTCAAGGTCGACCACTTCAAACCAAACAGGCTCTCTTCGGAAGTGATCTTTGTCCCCAAAGAGGACGTCAATCAGGATCTTGCCGATTGGTGAGCAGGAAAGCCCAGGAACAATGCCGTGGAACACAGTCCGGCTATTCTGAAGCTGTCTTTGCTTGATTCCTAACTTCTTCATGGTGTCCTTGTACAGGATATTGATGTTGCTGCCCCCGTCTATCAGAACTCGCGAGAAACGCGCGGCCCGTTTATCCGTGGCAAAGGTGGCATCCAGGACCAAGGCGTAGGAGCCCGGACTCGGTATCACTTCTGGGTGGTCGGCCCTGCTCCAGCTGATGGGCTTCTCAGACCAGTGCATGAACTCTGGCGTCTCTGAGGCTATCGTGTTCACCTCTTGTCGCTGCAGCCGCCTGTTGCGTCGATCATCAGCCACACTGGTGAACACCACATAGGCTCCATGCTCTTCAGTGTATTCATCTTGTACTGCGCCGACTGGCCTGACTGCCGGCTACTGGGGCGGAGGCGGAGGCGGCTGCCCAGCAGGCTGGGGTGGCAGGAGGCCGTCTCCCTTGGCTATCCTGGTGAGCCAGTGGCACTTTCGGGTGGTGTGATTCGACGGCTTCGCGCCACTGTGGAACTTGCAAGGTCCATCCAAGGTCTGCTCATAGGAGAAGGCCGGCAACCAGTTCGGCTTGCCGCCTGTCTGTCGCTTGGGCGGAGGCTGCTCTTCTGGCTGCTGGGCTTCAACGGTCGTGACCTGCCGGCTGCTGGAAGCCGACGGCGGGGCCTTGCGCTTGTTGTCGCCCTGCTGTTGTTGTCGGCCGGCGTCTGTCGCCGGAGTTCTTGGAGCTTGAGGAGCCACTTTGCCGGTCGTGCTGATTTGAATTTCCGCCTTCATGGAGGAGTCGGCCGTAGCGTACTTGTTTGCTATGATCAGCAGCTCGTCAAGGGTTTCTGGCTCGTCGCAGAGGAGGTTGTGCTTGAGGAGGGTGCCTTCTCGGCACCCGGCTGTGAAGTACTCGATGGCCTACACCTCGTGCACGCCCTCGCACGAGTTCTGGAGCTCTGCCCAACGCGTGAGGTAGTCGTGGGTCGACTCGTCAAGACCTTGCACGCACAAGGAGAGCTGACGAGGCTTGCGAAGACGCTTGTACATGCTGGTGAAGTTGCGGACGAACGCTTCGGTGAAGTCGACCCAGCTGTTGATGCTGCGGGGCTTCAGGCTGTTCAGCCATGTCCGAGCCGTGCCCTGGAGCATGAGCGGAACGTACTTTACGGCGACACGCTTGTTGCCGTTTGCTATGCTGACAGCCGTGGAGTAGTCGACTAGCCAGTCTTCCGACTTCACGGAGCTGGTATACTTGGGCATGTCTCTTGGGAGTGTGAACCCTCTGGGAAAGGGCTCGTCCCGAATGCGGGGCCCGAAACAAGGCGGGCCTATCTCGTCTTCTTCCTCCAGCGCCAAGGACCAGTGAAGTCGGTCGATCCGGAGGCGGGCGTCGTTCTCTCCAACTCCCTCTCAGCAGCCAAGGCGGTCACCGAGTGTCGAATGGTCAATAGGCGGCGGGGAGACTCGCCTCTCCTTGCGGGGAGGGGGAGTCGGACAGTCGTCCCGTCGTTCCACTGCTCTCGGGCAGCCGTCTCGGTCGCGCTCTATGGTAATCCGAGTCCGACTGTGGCTGACAGCCGGCTCCTTGTCCTTTCTTCCTCCGATGCCGCCAGTCGGCGTCCGAGACGTCGCGCCTTGATCTCGGTGCGGGACGTTGTTTGGCCGCTGCGGCGCCTCCGTGCGGCAGCCGGCCTCGTTCTGCATGGCGGCCGCGTCGAGGAGCTGTTGGACTCGCTCCATCATGAGGCGGCGTTCCTCGCCCTCGAAATTGTCCAGCTCATCTGCAGCTGCCTGGGCGGCTCGGATGTTCTCCGCTGGTGTAGCGTACATGGGGCGGCTAGCCCCAAACAGGCTGGCGATGGCTACGCCGCGCTGCTGGACCGCGCCAAGGCGGCTGGGCCCTGATGGGGCCGGCGAGCCGCCAACGGCGCGATCCATCTCCCGCTGGTAAGCTTCTGACAAGTGTCTCATGCTGGCCAGCTTCTTCACACCTTCAACGAGCTAAAGGCGGCGCGCTTCTAACGTCTCTGCGTCGGCATCTTCCAGAATGGGCGCGGCTAGGTCTTGCAGCGCCGCGCCGAGCGAGTCAGGCGCTCCTCCGCCGGGGAACTCGTCATGACTGATGACTAGCACCTCAGTGACGGTGCTTCCATCGCTCTCAATGCGGGGGAGAGGTTCGTCGTAGACCACCACGTTGATGGGGAATGCATCGAGCGACGCGGTGTCGGAGTCGACCAGCATCGGGTCGGTGGAGCCTACGGACTCCAAGTCTACGGCAGGCTCGTCGGAAACGTGGAGTTGATCGAGGAGGCCCGTGAGGAGGTTCCCGGGGCTGCCCGCGCCTGCGTCAGGCGCAGGTCCATCGGAGAGGTGGACCTCGCCGACAAGCTCGGCCAAGGAGCTGGTTGCGCAGGCGACCTCAACGCCGCGCAGCGCGTCGATGCAAACTTCGTCTGGCATGCCTGGCTGGCTGCGCTCGCCAGGAGGAAAAGGGTTCCCGTCCAGAACAGATCTCCGGACGGCGGTGCACCTAGCCCCACGGTGGGCGCCAAATGTCGGGAGTTTGGTGCGACATATGCCAACGGATGGCTTATCATGGTGGGGGTGAGTAGAACGTCGCCGGTGCCTGGAAACGGGATGAGGCGAAGACATGCACGCCGGCGAATCTTACCCAGCTTTAGGGCTCTCCGAGGAGATAACACCCCTACTGCTGCTCTGCGGGGTCTCCGCATGATCACTATGGTCAAGTCATTACACGGTTGCTCCTTGAGCTGTATCTGGTGGTAGGAGAGGGCCAGGCTAGCTCCCTCCTTCTATCTGGTATGGTATAGAACTACTGGGATCCAACCCTTTGCATGGGTGCCCTGGAGGGTTTATATAGGCCTACCCCCCAGGGGTACAATGGTAATTCGACTGGGCGCGGGCCCAGCCGTCAGTGCCTCCGACCTCCGACTTCTCTGTCGACTGCTGGGGCCCGCCAACTGGTGGGCCCCGCCGACTGGTCTGGTACGGAGCCGACAGGCCGCGTCCGCCGCGGGCGGGTCTTGCCGGCTGCTGATTACTGTAGCCGTGCTCCTGATGACGCAAGCTTGGTCATGGGGTCGTGGCAACAGCCCCGCCGCCTGGCGGGCGATTACTATGGCACCTCTCCATCTCTTCTTGATTAATGGCACGTGGGCCCCGAGGGAGGGCTCGGCCGACTCCCCCGGGCCGACTCCCGACGGGTCCGACTGGCGGTTCTCCCGCCGTCTCTTGAGGTCTTGCTGACTGGTGGGCCCCGCTACTTCCAGGCCGTACAGACAAGCCGTCGTGGGCACAGGACTCGGTACTGTGGCGCTGATGTCAGGGCCGGCCGGGCAACAGTGCCACGCCGCACGGAGATCTTCCTGAGTACGGCGTGCTGTGGCCATGCTTACCCTTGGTCAGGGGCGGGGAGTGGGCTTCACTGTAGCCACGCCCTTGCCCCGTCCCCTTCGGTGAGATCATGATTTGTTGGAGTCGTCGGCCGACTCCCCGAAGCCGGCTTCTCTGGAAGTCATCCCTGGGACTCGGCCGTGAGCGGGCAGTCGGCCGCCCTGCCGTCGACTCCTCAGGAGGCGGCTCTTCGTCCCGAAGTCTTGAGGGGCGCAGCCTGCCCCGATGTCTTGAAAGGTTATGGGGCTCGGGTTGGCCTACCCGTGGCCCATTACTCCGACATAGGGGAAGGGTCGAATGTAATTGTTGGAAAACCAACAACAAAAAGAGTAAGCTTGTAGTGGGCTTATGGAGAATATCTCAAAATTATGAGGTGAAATTCTGCCACAAAAGGAAAACAATGGATTGGATAGATATCAACAAGGAGACGGGAAACTTATTCCACCGGAAGGATAAATGAAGAACTTGGATCATTTATAAGCACCATAAATAGCAACAGTCCTTAGGGAAAGCTTTAGGTGAAATATAACCCAATATAAATCCAACGAAGAAATTGATGGGTTTAAATATCTCATTCCTGAAAACTTTTGAATCATGAAACATGAAGGGAAATTGTCAAGAAAGACATAACACCATCTCAAAAGAAAAGTTAAAAAGAATTGCACTCCGGAATGCAAGTATAATAATGATTGAGCTCCTTAGAAAAGAATCTCAATGAACACTTGGAGAAGGGATAATTTCCTTGATGAACCATCGTGTAGAACATCCATGAAGAACTCCGTAACAAAAGGATGATCAAATGGAAGGAAAAAGAGCTTGAAAACACAAGGTGAATCCTTGTACCGATTTAGATGAATCTCCGTGGTGAAATAGTTAAAAAGATTGGAACTCCGGGAAAAGAGAAGATGAACAATTGAAATCAGGAATTTGATGAACCTCCGGAATAAGGAATTAATCATCTGGGTGAATCAAGAATAAGAATTATGTTATGCTCCTCCTTCACCAATTAAATTGATGACGAGCAAACGGATTGCATACAACTTATTCTCGTAGAAAAGATTAAGAGAGATATAACATAAACTTGAGAATGTCTTCAATGAACCGCCGGTAGGATTGGAACATCGAATAAATTGATATGATAAACGAAGGAAGAGGAACTCTTGAACTAACCACCGTAAGAATTGAAAATGAACGAAGTAAAGGGATGAATCACCGGGAAGAATTATAAAAAGCACGAAGATACTTGAGAGGATTTAGATACAAGGGAACGGAGAGATCATGAATTGATTAAAGAATATTTGAATGATGCACCGGTAAGATTTGGAGAATGAGAGTTGCCAGCTGAAATGAATAATAATGAGATGATGGCCTCCGGAGAATCAAACTGAAAAGACTCCTGAATTTGCACCGGATAGGTGAAAAGAATTCCCACAATCGAAAAAAATTATGAGAGGATGGCAACAAGTTTGAACTACGCATCTCTGAGAGAATGGTTAAGATTTTGAGGAAAACTCTTCTTCGGTCATCGAAATCTGAGAATTACGACGAGAAACACCACCAAATTGTTGAGATACTCCGGAATAAAGATGAATGGAAAAGTTGAACCAACGATGAAAAGAATTTGAAAGATCTTGGAGAAAAGCATTTGACTGATGAAAAATTCATTCTTACGTCAAACTTGGAAAAGAATTTGAGAGTAACGCCGGGAAAAGAGAAGAGTCAGGTAAGATCCTGGGAAAAGACCTGTGGGTTAGGGCCCACTCAAAAGATACACCGTTGAACGATTTGAAGGAGAGATTGCACCGGTTGAATTAAATGGCTTGAATACGATAGGACCTCGAAATAGCTTGAATGAAAGCAGAGTGGAAACACGAATCTTCGAGATATCTTCAGCACTCCGGAACAAATGAATAACGAAAAGTTAATGATTGAGAGCTGCACCGGCAAGAGAAAACATTTGAAATAAGGCAAAAAATATGATCAAACACCGAAAGCTTGATTTGAATCCACCAGAGAAGAGAACGAGTGAAGAGTGACGAACTTGAAGCTCCGTTAGAATCTTCCTGAGAATCACCGGATAAGAACATTGACGGACAAGAATGGAGAGACTTCACATCCATAAGATGGATGCTTGATTAAGACATCTGAGTCCTTGAGGAAAAAAGGGCGGGCGGGCAGGAAAAACAAAGACAATTTGGAGATGGATGAAAAGAACACCGTTGAGAAGAACTGATAATTGATCTTGCGGACGTTGAAAATGAACGGACTCGCTTGAGGAGAAAACACACCGGTTTAAAAGGATTGACATGACAATCTCGATTATCATGAAGGGTTGGTATTCACATAGGGATATGAGAACACTGCTTAGGCAAAGTATGGAATCACACTTGACATCAAAGCAACTCGAATACCACAACTCAAAACAAAACAAAGGATCGGCTTGTGAAATAAGCCGGAACAAAACAAAGGATCGGCTTGTGAAATTTGAGAAGAGAAGAGTCAAAACTCGACGTCAGGATGCCTCACCAGAGCGACGAAGGGACTGTGGAGAAAAAAGAAGTCCTAACTCTCCGATATATATAATCCTAAATGACTCAAAACATTTTTCTAGACTCAACAACGCCAACGATTCGATCAAGCAGGGGGGCTCCTAAGTCGGGGAAGGCTCTGATTACCAACTTGTAACGCCCTCGATGCGGCTATATCTCCCACGTGTCGAAGCACGACTTAGAGGCATAACCGCATTGAAAGCAATGTCACAAGTGAGGTAATCTTCACACAACCCATGTAATACATAAGGGAAAGAGATACATAGTTGGCTTACAATCGCCACTTCACACAATTACATGAATAAAGCATTACATCAACCAGATACAATCAGGGTCCGACTACGGAACCAAAATAAAAGAAGACTACCCCAAATGCTACACAGATCCCCGATCGTCCCAACTAGGCTCCACTACTGATCAACTAGAACGAAACAACACAAAGGACAAGGTCTTCATCGAGCTCCTCCTTGAGCTTGGTTGCATCACCTGCTCGGTAACATCGGCACATGCAAACTGGTTTTGGAAGTATCTCTGAGTCACGGGGACTCAGCAATCTCACACCCTCGCGATCAAGACTATTTAAGCTCATAGGTAGGGTAAAAGGTATGAGGTGGAACTGCAGCAAGTGACTAGCATATTTGGTGGCTAACATACGCAAATGAGAGCGAGAAGAGAAGGCAAAATCACGGTCGAGAAAATATGATCAAGAAGTGATCCTAGAACAACCTATGTCAAGCATAACTCCAACACCGTGTTCACTTCCCGGACTTCGCTGAGAAGAGACCATCACGGTTACACACGCGGTTGGTGCATTTTAATTAAGTTCAACTTCAGGTTTTCTACAACCGGACATTAACAAATTCCCATATGCCCATAACCGCGGGCACGACTTTTGAAAGTTCATAACCCTACAGGGGTGTCCCAACTTAGCCCATCACAAGCTCTCATGGTCAACGAAGGATATTCCTTCTAGCGGGAAGACCCGATCAGACTCAGAATCCCGGTTACAAGACATCCTCGACAATGGTAAAACAAGTCCAGCAAGACCGCCCGATGCGCCGACATCCTGATGGGAGCTGCACATATCTCGTTCTCAGGGCAACACCGGATGAAAACTACGTACAGCTAAAACCAACCCTCAAGTTTCCCCAAGGTGGCGCCGCAAGTGGCTCTGTTTTGGACCAACACTTAGACAAGCACTGGCCCGGGAGGGTTAAAATAAAGATGACCCTTGGGCTGGCCTAACCCAAGGAAAAAAAGGCTAGGTGGCGAATGGTAAAACCAAGGTTGGGCCTTGCTGGAGGAGTTTTATTCAAGGCGAACTGTCAAGGGGTTCCCATTATAACCCAACCGCGTAAGGAACGCAAAATCCGAGAACATAACACCGATATGACGGAAACTAGGGCGGCAAGAGTGGAACAAAACACCAGGCATAAGGCCGAGCCTTCCACCCTTTACCAAGTATATAGATGCATTAATTAAATAAGAGATATTGTGATATCCGAACAAAATAACCATGTTCCAACAAGGAACAAGCTCCAATCTTCACCTGCAACTAACAATGCTCTAAGAGGGGCTGAGCAAAGCGGTAACATAGCCAAACAACGGTTTGCTAGGACAAGGTGGTTAGAGGCTTGGCTTAACAATATGGAATGCATGATAAGCAAGTGGTAGGTATCGCAGCATAGGCATAGAAAAAGAGCGAGCAACTAGCAAGCAAAGATAGAAGTGATTTCGAGGGTATGGTCATCTTGCCTGAGATCCCGCAAGGAAGAAGAACGAGTCCATGAAGAAGACAAACGGACGTAGTCGAACGGATCCTCACAACGCGATGTTATCGGAACTAACCCGAAGAAGCAACACCGGAAAGAAAGCAAACCACAAGGTAAACAACCATCACATAAGCATGGCACGATGCGCAAACAAGTATGATGCATGACCGGTTTAATGAGGCATGGAATGGCAAAGTGCACAAACAATCCTACAAATTAAGTGGAGCTCAATATGCAACTCCGTTGCATATTGACAGAACACCACATCAAATATTTAGTTCTCTCTTGATTATGAACCCAACAATATTAAATGTAGCTAAACATGTCAAGAGGTGAAACATAACAAAATATACCATCTAAACAATTTAAATGGGGCCGGATATAACAAACAACAAATCCGGTAAATCCCCATATGCATTTAGCAATTTAATGCAACAACAATTTTAAACATTTTTGAAGTTGTTATCATGATGCGGATGACATGCAAGTTTTATGCAATATTTATGAATAAGTTGATAAGAGCATATTATGAAGCATTTGTCATCGTGGCGGAAATGAAAAGGGGTGCCACGGCAACGATACGAAAATGGTGCCACGGCAGCGTTCCGGTTCCGGTAACTCGATTGAGATACCGATGCAAAGGAGAAGTGTGCAGATCCATGCAAAAGATGGTGGGGCGCTCCCAGATTCCGGGTGTCCCACGAGTTGGCGACAAGGAAACGAGTGACAATTTGGACACGGTGCAAACACGAGCATCTCAAACATCGCAAGCATTCGTTCACGGACGTCATCTCGGGGTTATACCTTCGGAGCGTGCAAAGGGGACGGTTCTCGTTCGTAGAGGGAAGTAGGCGTTCTCGCGACAGCGGTAGTGGAAGTAGTCGTTCTCGCTTCGTAGATGTTCACACTCCGTAGGTGTTCGGGGTCAACAAGGAACTTGTCGTCCACGGGTCTTCGAGGGTCGACGGTACATGTTCTGTAAACGTTCGAGCAATGGTAGTGGTACACATTCATGGAGTAGGTCGTACACGTCGACGGTCTTATCGGAACCTCGTCAACGTTCACGATCCACCTTGGTGATCTGAAGGGGTACTTGGCGTCATGGTACTTGGGTCTTCGGACTTGCCGGTCTCGGTTCTTGCGACAGTAGTTGTACAAGGTTGTAGTGGGAGGTAGTGGTACTCGCGAACTTGTCGGATCCACGGCGACAGTAGTGGAACCTCACGGATTCGTGGTCTCCGGGCGGTCTCGGTCTTGACGGAGGGGTACTTGATGCATCCCGGATATGTAGTCGTACACGGTGTTACATGTAGCCGAACTTGAGGTGGTCTTGGCATCGGACTTGCAGCGTTGGGACAGAACCATGGTGAGGTTCAACAGCTACCCCACGTCCATGACGAAAAACGGAGCTCGGGCAGAGAGTCTAAACAGCTAGCAGGGGCGTGTGTGGAGCAACAACATAACACCAGCAAAGGCCATGGCGACATGGAGCCTTGGGCGCCATCGGGGTGGAAGGGTGCGGTTCCTGCCAAGCTCTCGGAGGGGCCGGCCATGGAGGCGGGAAGGTGACGACGTTGGGGATCGGTGCTGGGGCTCCAGCGAACTCCGGCAACACAGACGACGAAGGGAGCGAGCGGCGCGAGGCTCCTACTGGGCGCTCGAGGTGGCGCAGGCACGCCGGAGCCACCGGACGAGATGCAGGTCACCGGGAGGTTCGGCAGGGGCGCGGGGCAGCTCGCGGAAGCACCGATGGTCGAGGACGGCAAAGCGGAGGAGGCTGACGAGGGGATTGGGCGTCGGGTCGACCTCCGGTGGCGGCAGAGCTAGGGCTCAGCGGAGCAGGGGGGCCGTGGCTCCATGGGGCGGCGCTCGGGGTAGGAGCCGCGGACACAGGGACTTGGCGCGGCGGCTCCTCAACGCAGGAAGCGGCGGCGATGGTGGCCCGCGGCAGCGAGGGCGCATGGCGGCGAGGAGGATCAAGGAGAGTTGCTGTTGCGAGCGAGAAAGAGAGATCGAGGGAGATGGGATCGGGTAGAGGAGGGGTAGAGCACGGTGCCTCCTCTCCTTGCGGCGCGAGGGGCAAGAGAGAGGGAGTGCTGGATGAGGGGATCGGGAGATTGGGCTTAGATTAGATGGGCTAGATGGGCCTAGGGTTAGAAGGGAAAAGGCTGGCCTAAAGGCCGGTGCAGATGGGCAGCGGGGATAGGCAGGGGCGCGGCAGGGCCTAGGGATGAGCCCTAGAGGCCGGCCTGCCGGGCTCTCTCCTCTCTCTCCTTCTATTCTTTTAAGAGAAAAGAAATAGAGAGAAAAAAGGAGGGTTAAGGAAAGGATTTTGAGCATGGGGATAATTTTCCCGAACTCACAAAAATATGCTCGTTCCGAGAAAAATAGAAAAAGCCCGGTCGAACAAAAGATTTCAAACTCATTTGAATTTAATTCAAATGGGTTTGAACTCGGACGAGGTTTCTGGAGTGACAAAAATGTTGAAATTTTAGGTGAAGCTCCAGAAAATGATGAAAGGATATAAGGCAAGGTTAGAGAGTCAACACTCCAAGAAGAAAAGGCCAAGGAATTAATATGCAAGTGTGTTATAGGTGATTCCAAAGTTAATGGAATATTTATAATAGCTCTCTAAATATCGAGAGGATATGTTATAAAGAGAATCACCATGTGAATTCCCTCGGTTTAAATGGATCAAAGGTCCATGCCATTATTTAGTTGAGTTAAGAAAAAATTGACATAATGGCAAGAAGACATGATGCAATGCACATGATGCAAAGAACCAAAACAAAACACGACAACACTCGGGAATATGGAAGGCATCTGAAGCTCCGGTCTTGGGGCGTCACATGCCATTATCATTTTAAACACGGTGCAACGACTGGCATGAGTCTCCCGATTCCTTACCACCTCCATGGTATACAGTTGCCTATCCCAATGCTCCACCATGTAGAGGTTGGCTCTTGCATGAGAGCCCACTCCTCCATTTTTCCTTGCCTCTTTCCTCCACATATGCAAAAATGCCATGTAAGCGGGCTTATAGCCCACTATTTTACTTGCTCGTACAGGTGCTAAGCCTGCCACATAGGCATAAAGTCTGACGTGACAAGTAAACTAAGAAGAGAGAGACTAGTTTGGTGACCCCAGGAAGAAATGGTGCTAAGCGCGTGTACCTAGGTGAAAAGACAATTTTGAGTCTGTAGCTAATTAAATGAAGCAAACTTAGCAACAAAAATCTAAGCACCTATGCATTCAGGACTTGAGTTGCTAAGCCATTTAATGCCCTTAGCACCTCATCTAAGCACCATTTCGTTGGAAGAGGTCACTCCTTGGCAAATGTACTACATACTACGAAGAAAGAGATAGAGAGAAGTAAAAAAAATACTCTTATAGCCAACCTTATAGCTAACCTTGTTGTATGAGTGACTAAGTGATGACTATGTATGACATGCCAACATCAAATATCCTAACGCACCGTGTTAAATCTCCAAGGACGCGACTGTGCGAGCGACGTGGCGGTCGTGGTAGGCGCGACCATGATACAGGCTACTGGCAACCCTTGGATCTGAGATCGAATGATCACATGCTAAGTTGCTGAAAATTTGCAGAATAACCCTCCAGGATAGGATATTCACCCATAGGTCTAGAATCATGCCATGCAACCATTCGATCTCAGATCCAAGGGCTCTCGGGAGCCCGTATCATGGGAGAATAGAAAGCTTTGTATCACCTGTAATTTTCCCGATGCTTGACATGACATCGAAAGCCATTTAATTGGGCATCGAGTAGACATGACATCAAATTGGGCCCCCATAGCACTGTGCATGAATCCATTTATCCACCAACAAGCCACTACCCTGCCGTTCGCACGCCCCACTCAGCATTTTTACAATCAAAAACCCGCTGGTAGTTCGCTCCTACTCATCCCTGAACGTCCTTTAACATTACGACAGTTTGCTGCTAGACGTCCCGTCCTTTCACATTAACGCAGTTCCACTAATCCTAACCCTCCTCCCAAATCCATGGCGTCCCAAATGTCGGGACCCCGATCATAAGTCACACCGATCTAGCATGTAACACATCATATCATGTTGCGGCCTCACGCACGGTATTCCCATGGGTGCCACCTTACCTGGCCCGGGACCGTTTGTGCCTTTTGGCTCACGTAAATGATAGTTTCGCTAGCATACATATGATAGAGAACCAGGGCCGACATGACTAGTCATAAACCCAAGGTGGTACTAACTTATAGGGATAGGCATACATGGCCCAGCAACGAACGTGTCGGTCATCAACGTATGAACCCAAGTCGTAGCAAGCTACAAGGACTTAAAGGAACAACGCATGACACTTCCTCGAAGGGACAGACACAGGAACGAAGAAGGACACATGCCGGCCAGCCTAAGTGTTCTGGAGCAGTAGCAGGCTACCATGGCTCAGTGGAAGCACTAGGAAACATTTCCCCATAAGAGAGGCTACCAAGAATAAACAACTAGGTTGTCGGATCCCACACATAGCAATACATGTTACACGTATGCATAACATGCAAGTATGTGTTGTACAACATGGCATCACAATATAACTCAACAACTTATATAGATAAAGGCCCAGAAGAGCCACATAGCCTTTATTACAAACAGGGGTCACATGACCCAACATACAAAGCATACAAGCAACGGAAGCATAACATGTCTGAGTACAGACAACTACAAATGAAAAGGGCTGAGAAGCCTGACTATCTACAAGACCCTCCCAAGTGTACAAGATTGTAGCTGAGCTAACAAGATAAACTTCGAAGTCCATGCGAAACTACTAGTGGGACTGAGGTCTCTCTACAAAAACATAAATTAAGCAAGCGTGAGTACAAATGTACCCAGCAAGACTCACATCAGAACTAGCTACATATGCATCAGTATCAACAAAGGGGTGGTGGAGTTTAACTACAGCATGCCAGCTTTGACTCAGTGGCTATCATGTACTATGACTACTGGTAACTGTTTTGAGGTGGCGCACATGAGTCCACATATTCACCATATCAATAGACCACTATGGATCCGCTTCCTTCTCCCTACGAGAAGGCCATCCATAGCACTCATGCTTATCTTGCGCATTTTAGAGTATCCACTTTCACTTGTCTATGAACTGTACAGGCAACCCAGAAGTCCTTTACCGCGGACGCGGCTATTCGAATAGATGATGTTAACCCTACAGGGGTGTACTTCTTCACACACGCTCTCGCCACTTACCGCCATGAACACATCATGTATCTCGGCAACCTTCAAGCAGAATCCTGGCGAGGGTGTCGGCAATGACCTGACGAACCATGCAAGTCTCTAGTCCAGGTTTATCGCCTATTCGGGTTCCATCAACAAGGAGGTCCGGCCGGGGTGTCGCTCACGGCCCCAAACGATGTGAGCAGGGTTCCCAAGCCCACCAAACGGGTGACGCTTGGTACACTGTGCCACTGCACCTAGTCTATCCCAAGCCCACTTGTACCGGGTGCCACTTGGTAGAATACTAGCACTACCTACAAACACCAGAAACTAGTTGCAACTCCTGGACAGAGATCAAGTTGATTAATAAGTCGAGAGAGCTTGGACTGCCCGGAGCCCAATGTGTGGTAGTAGTTGTTCATGGATCATAGACACAAAACTTAGTTCCTGAGGACAGTTTCAATGAGACAACCCACCATGCTCTCCTACATGGCCTCTCACCGCTACCTTTACCAAATCGTGTTCATACACTTAGCTCTCAACAGTAAGACATGTTCACCATATTCTAATTCATCCCCGATGAATCAGACCTGACTCAACTCTAAGCAGTAGCAGGCATGACAACAAGCATAAATGAGTAGGCACATCAGGGCTCAAACAACTCCTACTCATGCTAGTGGGTTTCATCTATTTACTTTGGTAATGACAGGTCATGTAGAGGAAAGGGGTTCAACTACCGCAGCACGTAACAGTTGAATTTTTGTTGTCCTAATGCAGTAAAAGAGAGCAGAAGTGAGAGAGTGGGATTGTATTAGAATGAACAAGGGGGTTTTGCTTGCCTGGCACTTCTGAAGATAGTATAGTTCTTCATCGGGGTCATCGATCTCATCGTCGGAACCACGTCTACTGAAAGGGAACAAATACCGGCAAACAAGGAAGAACACAATCAATGCAATGCAACAATTATGATGCATGATTAGGACATGGCAATATGTTGTTGACTGAGCTAATGCAACTAGCAACAAGTTAAATGAAATTGGTTTGAACTCTAGGTTCAAATTCAAACTCCACATATGCAAAAGATACAGATGGATAGATTGGATTTTTTTGATCATTTTTTATATATAATGTATTTCATTCTAAGTTATAGATTAATATCTATGATTTTTTTAAGTTTGGGGTATTTTCTGAAAATAAATAAATCATTTAGATTTATTTGAATTCCAGAAAAGGCTTTATGATGTCAGACTGTCATCAGCATCACGTCAGCAAGTCAACTGGTCGGTTGAGGTCAAACCTGACCTGTTGGGCCCACTGGTTAGTGACACAGTGCCAGTTTGTTTCATGGACAGGTGGGGCCATTCAACGGTGACATTAGCGAGTCAACTGACGTGTGGGGTCCACCGTGGTTAGGTTAACACTTAACAGGGGTTTACCGCGTGTTTAATTAGGAGGGTGGGGCCCATATGTAAGTGGGTGAGGGGGTTAATTATCGAGTGATTAGTGCCTCACTAAGTGGCCACGTCAGCAGCTAACCGCTGGTGACACACAGATGCGGCGATGACGCTCGTTCCAGTGATTCCAGTAACGATGGAAGGCGGGCTTGGTCTCTACGCTGCTGCTCGACGAGGCGCGTCGGTTGGTGGTCGTGGGCAGTGTCGGGGCGGACTACAGAGGCGACGGGGATGACAACATCGGCGGGTGGCGTTCGGTGTCAGCGGGTTAGGCACTACGGCGCGTCCCAGGACGAGCTGGTGAGGTCCACGGCTTCCTGGGAGTGCCCTGAGTGCGGTGACGCACTCGGTTTGGACGGAGGCAAGCCAGAATGACGATGGTGAAATGTCCAGCGCCGACGAGGTCTCGGCCTCGACGGAAACGAGGGCTACGCTGAGCTATTGAGCATGGGGGCAGGGGGCGGTAGAGGAGCTCACGACGAGTCGGGCGAGGGTCTCAGCGAGCTCAGGGAAGGTCTGGAGTCGTCAGGCCGGCGGACATGACCTCTGGCGTCCGATCTTGAAGGCGACGATGATGAGTATGTTGCGGCGCGTCCGGTGGCGTGCGGCTCGTCGAGGAGGTTGAGGGAGTCGAGGCGGAGCTCGTGGACGCGTCGGCGAGGCGATAGGTGGATGGTGGTCGTGGCTACGGCGAGCAGCGGCAACGACTGCGCTCAATACATGCGAGGAAGAGAGAGCAGAGGAAGGGGTGGAGCACGGAGAAAGTGAGGGAGCGAGCCAGGGTGCTGCGTGGCGTCTCCAAGGCGCCAGGGGTGCACACAGGCAGGCAGGGAGGAGGTGGACGCCTTGGGCGCGCGCGGGTGACACTCCTCTGCCTACTGGCAGAGGTGGAAGAAGACCCCGGTGCCCCTCGCGGGCTGGGCCTATAGTGCTGGGCCACCTAGTGGGCTGGCAGGTAAGTTTTGTTCTGTTTTATTTTCCTTCTATTTTTCTTTTATTTAATCTTTTGCCACTGTTTTGAATTCAAACAAAAAACAAACAATGCCAAAACTTCCTCTGAGTATTTTTATGTTGCTTCATGGACTTTTCCTGAGGCACATAAATTATCACAGAGTATTTGAAAATATATCCCATATATATTTGAATATATATTCAAATTCGAATAGAATATTGTTTTAAATTCAGAGTCCACATAATTCCTTAAAAATGTTCCAAAGTTTTGGTTTGGTATATAACCCTTGCCAAAATTCTCAAAACTATTTTAGGGCATTTTGGAATCACTCAATGCAATTTAAAGGGTTCTTGCCCTTCTTTTAAAATAATTTCTGAGGCTTTGAATATTCCTCATTTCAATTTCTTGAATTTAACATGATGCATGCTCACTGATGCAACTAATACAAGCAATGATCTAGGGCTGTGACAACTCACCCCCACTAAACAAGAATCTTGTCTTGAGATTCAAGACATGAGGTAAGAGGACAGAGGGAACACAAAGCTAGCACAATCTTCACGATCCAGGTTGCACTGCATAAGAACGTTGATTCGATCATCATCTTTGTCTCGACGTCTTGCTCTGAGAACTCCATACAATATGACAACGAGAAGAAAGCGAAAACTCTAGAAGAGTCAATCTTCTCAAAAGACCGAGCAACTCGGGATCAACTCATGGAGTGAGACATTGAAAAATCTCTTAAGCTGAGTCACAAAACACATATCAGGGGTGATGGTAAGGAGCCGATGACGAAGGTTCAATTTTTGTAGGCAACAATTCCACGGTCAAGTAGATGGTGAGTGAGTGTCAAAGTAGCGAGGAGAAAAGTTGTCGTGATTCCATAACGGGGCACCTTGGAAGAGGTGACTCATAGAATTATTCCCTTAAGTGGAAAAAAGAATTACTTTTGATACACAAATCATTGGAACTCTTTATACCATCCTAAGGAAATTCACAATGGTTGTTTTAAGGATTTCAAAGAAATTGCAGGCTCAACTCGGAAAGGAACTAGAGTTATAAGAAAACTCGGCAAACGGAAGGCACATTCCAACTGATACCGAGGATATAACCTAGTGTCTGAGCATGCTCTCAAGAACTTGAGCATTTCCATATTCATCAAGGTTTTACCAACATCCGTGTCGAGGATCCTAGCAACACGTCATACTACCATGATGAATAATGATGGAGGATGCAGATGCAAAGGAAGATAACACTTTCTCAGATTTCACCATGATTGGGCCAAGGAAACAAATTCTGGATGATCGACCAAGAGACATTAAGCACTTCGCTTTCTCCTTGACATTCTACATACCACCGTCATACCTAAAGCATTAACGTGGCCATCAAGTATAGGTCAGACTTCGGGAAGACAAAGGATCCATAAGGAACCACTTCTAGAATAAGTCATATGACATCCTCATGGGGAGGTGGCAAATTGCTGAATCAAGATACTACAATATTTGGCCTTCTGGCTAGGTGGGGTAGCCACAACATCCAATTTATCGGTTTATAGAACCAATACTATAATTCTTGGGAAACGTTCCAACCATTATATTTGCTTGGGATTCAGATCTGGTTGATCACAGGATACTCCAGACTCAGCATGTCTGAAAGTGAAAGGTTGCAACAAAAATCGACGAGATGACGTTGCAAGATTCTCGGGAAATGGACTATGATAGTAAGCTCCAAAACATGAGCTAGATCTGCTACACACATGTGAACACGCTGTCCTAGACAAGCATGACCACGTAGTAGTCTTATAATAAAACACTACCGAGTTCTCATAGGGAACCATCATTAATGATATCAAAGTCTCCACGCGTGGAAGTCCAAAGAATTTACCTTAGAACGGACTCCTTTATCTTGAACAAATCAATCAGTGGCTTGGTGTGCTAGGAAATACATGTGGAATGGAGGTAGCTAATCTCACAGACCAAAGTATACTTTGCACATGCATGACTGACTTGGGATGATTCTAGAGGAAGCAACATTGACTTTCTCGAATTCACAACGGCAACTTGCATCAAATGCACATGTATTATAGGAAGTCACTTCTTTCATCCGAACATATGATTCATGAATGGGACATGAAGATAATGCTTATAAAAGTTTCTAACACTAGCTTAATGTTCAACATGAATCATGGAGAAGATAAAATGTTGTTGATGAGCTCAACAACAAGTCATCAAGATTCCCATGAATATGGAGTTCCACAACTATGTGAACAAGGCGATAGTATTGGTCAGACCCAAAAGATATAATGGTGTATGCTCGACAACCGCGAGTAAGACAACATTATGAACATCATTGGTTATGATTTGATTTGACGATAGCCCATACCAAATCAAAGATTTTGGCGGGACAATAGGTCCAACAATTGATCACGAGGACCAATCAATGAAGATATCATCTTTCTTCAACACACACACACAAAGATATTCCTCAATATTGAACTAAGTCGGACAAGTTTCCATTTTCCAACTCTCCAAGTTGTTGTTTAGCTTAACCAACTAGCTCAGGGTATCCAACACAGATTCTTGGAGGAGGGGTGGTTTACAAGAAACCCATTTGATCACGAACTCAGCATAACGGCCAGGGGACAACCTGGTGATACTTCCGTGAAGATATTTGGAAAATCGCGAACCACACATATGTCATTAAGCTCGAGAACAATCTTGATTTCAAGGCAAGATGATGTGATCAAATAAGCAAGGGATTGACACAATCCTAACTCATTGATCGAGAAGTGCACCAAGAAAACATACTAGGTAGCATGATTAATCTTAGAATGATGATTCAATAACCGACACGCTAAGAATGAGAATATTGTCCATTAACTACCAAGCAACTAGGTTGCTAGGAGTATTGATTCCACACATCACGGTTCTCTTGTCGGCATTCCAGTCACAACAACACAGAGACCGAGGAATGAATAATGATGGCGAGAAGTATCACTGTACCAAGAATTCATAAGATGGTGTGCAATTCCCATGAAATTCTTGATATAAATATGGTAATACTCCAAGGTAGAGCAGAACAAAAACTAGATTTGCATTTTGATCTATGGAATACAACTACTTTGACCCAATCCTAGAAATGGACGAGGTACTGGAGTTTGCTTCTCCTAGTCATTCCGGAATAGAATGGCTTGACGGTCCACAAAAATAATAGGCATTGATAACACGAATGCACAACTACTCCTGATTATCAACTGATACAAGAGGGTCAGAATACAACTAAGAAGGGACAAATCAAAGGAACATATCACTTTCTGAGTTGTGGATGCATAGATTAATATGTCGAACAAAGCTCAACATATTTCTTCTAGATAACCCATGCGGAAAGGTAAAACTGACAGACTCATAATTTTTGAATGGAGAACTCATCAAGAGCACTCTTGTTGTGATCCTTGGTTCAAAGATCTTATGCCATAATGGTGCATGGTATTGGAAGAATGATATACCACGGACCTCAAATACTATCACAAAGGTTACTAATATCCTAAAGGAACGAACAAACAGTACCAACACGAGGTAAGTAGAGTGAATCTTGGGCTCAAGAACCCAGAAATAGAATGCCTACTAACTAAATGGCATCACGGGATGCTTTCGAGAATAATGGCAAGAATCATCACACTGGGGATACAAAGCATTGCTAGATTACTGTGTGGTCCTCTAAGACACCTAGGGTCAGAATAATAGCTCCAACATATATGTCGAGGCAACAGAGTACTTCAACTCACCGATTAGTGTGGTTAAACTGGCCCAAGAAACATCGGGGACAAAAAGAATGGAGTTGCAAATGCATTAGACTATTTCGAAACCTAGGATGACTCGGACAGCATAACGGCTGTAAATGCTCAAAAAGATTTGAGACATCCTGCAAAATAGTGGCATGACCACTCAACATCACAATATCAAGGTTCTAAGGCCAGCTATGAACATATGGAAGTAGTAGAAACTAAACTAAGACTTGAATCCATCAATCCTATAAGTCTATGGATTAGTAACACGTGATCCTGATAGAAAGAATAGAAGGCCTAGTTCCTTAACCCCGTAGGAAAGATAAGATAACTCAGATTAGAAGGTCATAAGGTAAAGGAGTAAAAAGAGCCTTACGTTCCCTTCCACAATTAATTCCCTTACATAACTAAAGAATTTCTAGACTCAACTTCGACCAGTTTGGCTGGTAATCCTACAGGCAGTCAGGCTCTGATACCAAAATTGTCAGGACCCCGATCCTAAGTCACACCGATCTAGCATGTAACACATCATATTACTTTGCGGCCTCACGCACGGTATTCCCACAGGTGCTACCTTACTTGGCCCGGGATCGTTTGCGCCTTTTGGCTCACGTATATGATAGTGTCGCCAGCATCCATATGACAAAGAACCCGGGTCGACATGACTAGCCGTAAACCCAAGTGGCACTAACTTATAGGGACAGGCATACATGACCCAACAACGAACGTGTCGGTCATTAATGTATAAACCCAAGTCGTAGCAAGCTACAAGGACTTAAAGGAACAACGCGTGACATTTCCCCGAAGGGACAGACACAGGAATGAAGAAGGGCACATGCTGGCCAGCCTAAGTGTTTTGGAATAGTAGCAGGCTACCATGGCTCAGTGGAAGCACTAGGAGACATTTCCCCATAAGAGAGGCTACCAAGAATAAACAACTAGGTTGTCGGATCCCACACATAGCAATACATGTTACACGTACGCATAACATGCAAGTATGTGATGTACAACATGGCATCGCAACATAACTCAACAACTCATATAGGTAAAGGCCCAGAAGAGCCACATAGCATTTATTACAAGCAGGGGTCACATGACCCAACATACAGAGCATACAAGCAACGAAAGCATAACATGTCTGAGTACAGACAACTACAAATGAAAAGGGCTGAGAAGCCTGACTATCTACAAGACCCTCCCAAGTGTACAAGATCGTAGCTGAGGCAACAAGCTAAACATCGAAGTCCACGCAAAACTACTAGTGGGACTGAGGTCTCTCTGCAAAAACATAAATTAAGGAAACGTAAGTACAAATGTACCTAGCAAGACTTACATCATAACTAGCTACATATGCATCAGTATCAACAAAGGTGTGGTGGAGTTTAACTGCAGCATGCCAGCTTTGACTCAGTGGCTATCATGCACTACGACTGCTGGTAACTCTTTTGAGGTGGCGCACACGGTCCACATATTCACCATATCAATACACCACAATGGATCCGCTTCCGTCTCCCTACGAGAAGGCCATCCATAGCACTCACGCTTATCTTGCGCATTTTAGAGTATCCACTTTCACTTGTCTATGAACTGTACAGGCAACCCAGAAGTCCTTTACCGTAGACGCGGATATTCGAATAGATGAAGTTAACCCTGCAGGGGTGTACTTCTTCACACACGCTCTCGCCACTTACTGCCATGTACACGTCATATATCTCGGCAACCTTCAAGCGGAAGCCTGGCGAGGGTGCCGGCCATGACCTGACTAACCATGCAAGTCTCTAGTCCAGGTTTATCGCCTATTCGGGTTCCATCCACAAGGAGATCTGGCCGGGGTGTCGCTCACGGCCCCAAACGATGTGAGCAGGGTTCCCAAGCCCACCAAACAGGCGACGCTTGGTACACCGTGCCACCGCACCTAGTCTGTCCCAAGCCCACTTGTACCGGGTGCCACTTGGTAGACTACTAGCACTACCTACAAACACCAGAAACTAGTTGCAACTCCTGGATAGATATCAGGTTGATTAATAAGTCGAGAGAGCTTGGAGTGCCCGGATCCCAATGTGTGGTAGTAGCTGTTCGTGGATCACAGACACAGAACTCTGTTCCTGAGGACGGTTTCAATGAGACAACCCACCATGTACTCCTACATGGCCTCTCACCGCTACCTTTACCAAATCGTGTTCACACACTTAGCTCTCAACAGTATGACATGTTCACCATATTCCAATTCATCCCCGATGAATCAGACCTGACTCGACTCTAAGCAGTAGCGGGCATGACAATGAGCATGAATGAGTAGTCACATCAGGGCTCAAACAACTCCTACTCATGCTAGTGGGTTTCATCTATTTACTGTGGCAATCACAGGTCATGCAGAGGAAAGGGGTTCAACTATCATGGCATGTAACAGTTGAATCGTTGTTGTCCTAATGCAGTAAGAGAGAGCTAAAGCGAGAGAGTGGGATTGTATCAGAATGAACAAGGGGGTTTTGCTTGCCTGGCACTTCTGAAGATAGTATAGTTCTTCATCGGTGTCATCGATCTCATCGTGGGAACCACGTCTACTGAGAGGGGACAAATACCGGCAAACAAGGAGGAACACAATCAATGCAATGTAACAATTATGATGCATGATTATGACATGGCAATATGTTGTTGATTGAGCTAATGCAACTAGCAACAAGTTAAATGAAGTTAGTTTGAACTCTAGGTTCAAATTCAAACTCCACATATGGTTATTTAAATGACATTCATTTAGTTTGTCCCAAACCGTAGCCAAAAGTTGTTATAACATGCATGAAAAAGATACAGATGGATAGATTGGATATTTTTGATCATTTTTTGTATATAATTTATTTCATTCTGAGTTATAGATTAATTTATATGATTTTTTTGATGTTTGGGTTATTTTTTGAAAATAAATAAATCATTTAGATTTATTTGAATTCCAGAAAAGGCTTTACGACGTCAGACTCGCATCAACATCATGTCAGCGAGTCAACTGGTCGGTTGAGGTCAAACCTGACCTGTTGGGCCCACTAGTCGGTGACATAGTGCCAGTTGGTTTCACGGACAGGTGGGGCCAGTCAACGGTGACGTTAGCGGGTCAACTGATATGCGGGGTCCACTATGGTTAGGTTACACTTAGCAGGGGTTTACCCCGTGGTTAATTAGGAGGGTGGGGCCCATATGTAAGTGGGTGAGGGGGTTAATTATCGAGTGATTAGTGCCTCACTAAGTGGCCACATCGGCGGCTAGAGAAGGCGGGGTTGGTCTCTACGGCTGCTGCACGACGAGGTGCGTTGGTTGGTGGCCATGGGCAATGCCGAGTTGGACTGCAGCGGCAACAGCGATGACAACAGCGGTGGGCGGCGTCAGCGGGTTAGGCGGTACGGCGCGTCCCAGGACGAGCTGGTGAGGTCCACGGCTTCCTGGGAGTGCCCCGAGTGCGGTGACGCGCTCGGTTTGGATGGAGGCAAGCCAGAACGACGGTGGCGACATGTCCGGCACCGGTGAGGTCTCGACCTTGACGGAAACGAGGGCTATACTGAGCTATTGAGCATGGGGGCAGGGGGTCGGTAGAGGAGCTCACCGCGAGTCGGGCGAGGGTCTCAGCAAGCTCGGGGAAGGTCTGGAGTCGTCGGGCCGGCGGATGCAATCTCCGGCGTCCGAGCTTAAAGGCGACGATGATGAGGACGTTGCGGCACGTCCGGCAGCGTGCGGCTCATCGAGGAGGTCGAGGGAGTCAAGGTGGAGCTCGTGGGCGCGTCGGCAAGGTGATAGGTGGACAGTGGACGTGGCTACGGCGAGCGGCGGCGACGATTGCGCTCAATACATGCGAGGAAGAGAGAGCAGAGGAAGGGGTGGAGCACGGGGAAAGTGAGGGAGCGAGCCAGGGTGCTGCGTGGCGTCTCTAGGGCGCCGGGGGTGCACGCAGGCAGGCAGGGAGGAGGTGGACGCCTCGGGCGCGCGCGGGTGACACGCCTCTGCCTACTGGCAGAGGTTGAAGAAGACCCCGGTGCCCCTCGTGGGCTGGGCCAACAGTGCTGGGCCACCTAGTGGGCCGGTAGGTAAGTTTGTTCTGTTTTATTTTCCTTATGTTTTTCTTTTATTTAATCTTTTGCCACTGTTTTGAAATCAAACAGAAAACAAACAATGCCAAAACATCCTGTGAGTATTTTTATGTTGCTTCATGGACTTATCCAGAGGCACATAAATTATGACAGAGGAATATATTTTCAAATTCAAATAGAATATTGTTTTAAATTCAGAGTCCACATAATTCCTTAAAAATGTTCCAAAATTTTGTTTTGGTATAAAACCCTTGCCAAAATTCTCAAAACTATTTTTATGGCATTTTGGAATCACTGAATGCAATTTAAAGGGTTCTTGCCCTTCTTTTAAAATAGTTTCTGAAGCTTTGAATATTCCTCATTTCAATTTCTTGAGTTTAACATGATGCATGCTTACTGATGCAACTAATACAAGCTATAATCTAGGGCTGTGACACCAAATCTCCATGATCTGCGGTGAGTACAAGGTTAGAACCATCATCGGCGGTGAGTTCGACGTCATCTACACCCGTTCTTCCGCGACGGGGAAAGGATGCCTTGCTCGCTTCAGACGCATGTTCGAAAACTCAA
Source organism: Triticum dicoccoides (assembly GCF_002162155.2). Taxonomy (NCBI): domain Eukaryota; kingdom Viridiplantae; phylum Streptophyta; class Magnoliopsida; order Poales; family Poaceae; genus Triticum; species Triticum dicoccoides. Next base: position 342,112,910 of record NC_041382.1, read on the forward strand.
ATGATGAGTGGGTCGCTGGGCTAGATGTTGAGTACACCACAACCCTGGATAAAAAGAAGAGTCTAAAGGAAGAAGAGGAGATGAAGCCTGCCGTGATCCAGGTTTGCGTGCATGACTTATGCTTGGTCTACCACATATGCCATGCCAATGTTGAGTGCGAGGAATTTAAGAACTTCCTCAAAGGTGGCCGAGTCAAATTCGTTACTGTAGACTTTACGAACGACAGAAGAGTCCTAGATCGGATAGGCCTCATTGTAGGCAACCCCTTCGACCTCCAGAAGAATGGGATAGTGCCCTCCCCTGGTCAGCCTTCAATGCTGACCCTGGCAGGAGCCATGGTTCATCCTTCGTACGATAAACTGAAGAAACCTCCGCACACGTTTCATCGTGCATGGCAGTGGAATGTACTAGATATAGACCACATCCACTATGCTGCAATGGATGGCTACCTTTGTTTCAATATCTACAAGGGTTGGATGAAGAGAAAGAGCCAAGTGTGCGGTTCAAGCAAAGAAGTATCGGCCAAGAGGAAGAGGTACAAGGATGAAGTCGAGGACGTGGACGACGACTCCGAGTAAGGTGGCAGTGTCGTTGCTCATGGTGGTTCTAATGCAGTGTCTACCGGATTAGTTGCTTAGTTTAATTTCAAGTGTGCTTAGTTTTATTTGAGGGGTGTGTTGTGCTGAGCCCATGGCAGAACTATGTTATGTTTCTTCTCGTTACTTTAACTCTTCGGTACGTACATACTAGTATTTCTTACAGTTCATCTTTTAGTTGGTATGGTACTACCACTCGTTTCTCCACATTATATACGTACAATATATATGGCCAATATCATATAGCCAGCAGTTTAGTTGTCAAAGAATTTCAGGGTGATTAGTTTTGTCAAAGAATTTTAGGGTGCTTAGTTTTATTTGAGGGGTGTGTTGTGCCGGACACCATTATTGTGACTGAAATCTCTTTTGCCATGTTATAACGACATAAGTACCTATGGACCAACATGCCAGCTCTCCCATTATCTCACTACAGTAAAATAAAAGGTGGGGACTACTTGATCCCAACAGCGTTCTTATTTTCCTGTAAAATTATTCGCTTGGTTACTCCTAACAAGCGGGGCAACACTTATCATTGTGAGAATTGGCTTATTTTTGTCATATAACATGGTCAACGGGTTTGACTTGAAAATAACAATGTCTAATGGCATTTTGAGCAAACATCTAACTTAACGATGGCATTTTTGAGATATCTAATTGCATTTTTTTAGCAGGCATCTCACGGACCGATGGCATTTTTGAGTAGTTGTAACTTCTAATGGCAAAACTGAGTAGTGATGCACAACTACTGGCATAAATAATAAGAACCCAAGAATTAATAGGTATGCTAGTTTCTTTAATAGAATTTAGCACCCCATTTAAGCATGTACTAGCTTTTTAAATAGTACTATATGCATAACTTGTTAGTTTTGCTCCATAGCGCAATCCATAGATACTAGTACTGTACAAAAGTATACATTTTTTAAAAGTCTAGAGGGTGGGGCAGTCTAGCTTGGTCGGTCTCAAGAGAGGCGAGGGCCTTTGTGATTTGATGGCTCATTATTGTTGGAAGGCGGGGCCTTGTGATTTGACTGCTCGTATGAATGTGCCGACGACATAAGGAGGAGCAAAGAACCGTGTGGTATACTAAGTTTTCCACTAGAGTATGACGGAGGAGCACGAAACACGGCAGCACAGTGCCATATGGCAATAAAAAATGATCTAATTTGCTAGTCATCTCATTATTAGTATTGTTCTATTCATGCCTCGCAGAGAACATGACACGTGCGGAGAAACACCCAAAGCAAAAGAAGAAACACAGGAGCAAAAGAAGAAGGAAGATTATCACCCCAAAAAAAGAAGGAAGACGCACACACAATCTGGGGCGCTGCTCTCTACTACATGAAGGGTTGCTGGCCGCGGAGTCGTAACTGCTTCTTCATCGCCTCCACGACCTCCATCTCCTTGCGCGTCTCAACCTCCGTCTTCTTCATTATGTCCATGACGCGGGATTTCTCGATGCGAGCCTTCATCATCTATTCCATGGCCGCATTACGTACCTTGACAGCAGCCGGGTGCTCGATGCGGAGCTTTGCCAACTCCTCCTTCTGTTCCATGACGAGGGCCTGCAGCATCTTCATCGAGGAACTACTATTCTCATACAGCTTCTTCTAGCTGGTGTTCTCCTCCTTCAGCAGGTCGAGCTCGTGGCATAGCTTCGCCTTGTCCTCCTGAAGTTGTAGGATTTCGCCGGTCGCCTTCTTCTTCGAGGCAATGCTCTTCTTCAGCAGCATCACCAAGTCGGCGGTCAACTCCCCCTGCTCACTGAGCTCAGCGGGCATGTCATCGAGGCTCTCCTTTAGCAGCCCTGGATGAACTCCTTTTGCTTATTGAGGAGCTTATTGAGCTGATCAGGCATGTCGACATGTACGCCTCCGCGGCTAGGGCACTCCTGGGAGCCATCGCCTGCCCGTGAGAGATCTTTCGAGGTCTCAGCGAGGCGGCGAGCCCTCTCTTTTTTTTCAGCAGCCTTGGTTGCCACTCCCTTGTTATGAGTAGTTCTCGACCTAGAGCTCTGCACACCGACCATGGCAAGGACGGACGAAGGACTTATGAGGAGGAAGGTAGAGTAATTTTCGGTTAGGTAGTTCCCCTTTTTATAACCTAAGTACTAGCACTAGTACTAAAACCTGCATAGTGGGAACACTTTCAGGTTTGGTACGTACTAGTAGGTGTGAGCAGGCTTGCACTTAATTGTAGCACTAGTACTTTGGAATGTGATGGGAACAAGGTAAAGATTAATTGATGGTTTTGGTTTTGAGGCCCGAAACGGCTCCCGATGAGTTTAGTGGAACATAAATTTCAAGTACTCCCTCCATCTACGTTTAAGGCTTGCACGTGTATCTAGGTCGTCAATGTAACTTATATAAAATAAATTGTTTAACATAAAAAATATATCATTAAAAAGAATATTTGAAGTTCAAATGTGGTAGCACAAGTCAGTGATGTAACTAGTCGTACATGTCAGACCAAGCTGATGTGTGTCCCTTCGGTGAGACGCGGGTCCGACCGACCGTCTGTTGGTGTGACCGACCATAAAGTATTAAGTGATGGAGGCTTCGGTTGATTGTCATGACCAAGCATTCTAAAACTAGTGATAAATCAATTACCATCTTTCTCCAAACGACCAAGTATTTTCACAGGAATACAATACATATAGATGGAGTGATTGTCAAGGTTCCAAAACGACATGGTGTTGCAAGTTCACTACAGCAGCAACCAACTACTAGGTCACTGCATCGCTGGCAGGGAAGGAGGGCAGCTCACCTCGCCTATGATGCATGCCCAGTGCCGCCGCCGCAACTGGTCCCGGGATTTGGCTTCTCCTACCGCCCATTTGAACAATTGCACCGGCTGCTCATGCCATTGCGCAGGCATGCGCATTCTTTCCTCTGTAGTCGACTCCGTGAATATGATCTCTTCCATTAGCCCTAGCTCGGAAACAATGTGACGCTGCCAGATGCTGACATCCCTCAGCATCTCCCCCCTGAGATCGACTTGCGCCTCTGAAGGAAATATGCCCTATATGCAATAATAAAGTTATTATTTATTTCCTCATTTCATGATAAATGTTTATTATTCATGCTAGAATTGTATTAACCGGAAACATGATACATGTGTGAATACATAGACAAACATATAGTCACTAGTATGCCTCTACTTGACTAGCTCATTAATCAAAGATGGTTATGTTTCCTAACCATTGACATGTGTTGTCATTTGATTAATGGGATCACATCATTAGGAGAATGAGGTGATTGACATGACCCATCCCGTTAGCTTAGCACTTGATCGTTTAGTATTCTGCTATTGCTTCCTTCATGACTTATACATGTTCCTGTAACTATGAGAATTGTGTAACTCCCGTTTACCGGAGGAACACTTTGGGTACTACCAAACGTCACAACGTAACTGGGTGATTATAAAGGAGTACTACAGGTGTCTCCGAAGGTACATGTTGAGTTAGCATAATTCGAGATTAGGTTTTGTCACTCCGATTGTCGGAGAGGTATCTCTAGGCCCTCTCGGCAATGCTCATCACCTAAGCCTTGCAAGCATGTAACTAATGAGTTAGTTATAAGATGAAGCATTACAGAACGAGTAAAGAGACTTGTCGATAACGAGATTGAACTAGGTATTGGATACCGACGATCGAATCTCGGACAAGTAACATACCAATGACAAAGGGAACAACGTATGTTGTTATGCGGTTTGACCGATAAAGATCTTCGTAGAATATGTAGGAACCAATATGGGCATCCAGGTCCCGCTATTGGTTATTGACCAGAGATGTGTCTCAGTCATGTCTACATCGTTCTCGAACCGTAGGGTCCGCACGCTTAAGGTTTCGATGACAGTTATATTATGAGTTTATGTATTTTGATGTACCGAAGGTTGTTCGGAGTCCCGGATATGATTGCGGACATGACGAGGAGTCTTGAAATGGTCGAGACATAATGATTGATATATTGGACGGATATATTTGGACACCGGAAAGGTTCCGGAGAAGTTTGGAGCCCCGGGAGGTTACCGGAACCCCCCGGGAGGTATATGGGCCTTATTGGGCCCATGTAGGAAGAAGAGAGAAGGAGCAAGGGAGGGGGGCGCACCCCCCCAAGCCCAATCCGAATTGGGAAGGGGGGCCGGGCCCCCCTTTCCTTTCTCCTTCCCCCTCTTCCTATTACTACTACTAGTACTACTTCCTAATACTAGTACTCTTTCCTTCCCCCTCCAAATAAGATAAGGAAAAGAGAGGGAAACCTACTTGGAGTAGGTTTCCCCCTCCTCATGGCGCGCCCCCCTAGGGCCGGCCACCTCCTCCCTCCCTCCTTTATATACGGGGGTAGGGGGGCACCCTAGAACACACAAGTTGATCATTGATCGTTCCTTAGCCGTGTGCGGTGCCCCCCTCCACGATATTACACCTCGGTCATATTGTAGCGGTGCTTAGGCGAAGCCCTGCAACAGGAGAACATCAAGATCGTCACCACGCCGTCGTGCTGACGGAACTCCCCCTCGGTGCCTCTTCTGGATCGGAGATCGAGGGTGCGTCATCGAGCTGTACGCGTGTCAAGAACTCGGAGGTGCCGGAGTAACGGTACTTGGATCGGTTGAACCGGAGGACGTACGACTACTTCCTCTATGTTGCGTCAACGCTTCCGCTTCGGTCTACGAGGGTACGTAGACAACACTCTCCCCTCGTTGCTATATCATCACCATGATCTTGCATGTGCGTAGGAAAATTTTGAAATTACTATGTTCCCCAACAGTGGCATCCGAGCCTAGGTTTTATGCGTTGATGTTATATGCACGAGTAGAACACAAGTGAGTTGTGGACGATATAAGTCATACTGCCTACCAGCATGTCATACTTTGGTTCAGCGGTATTGTGAGATGAAGCGGCCCGGACCGACATTATGCGTACGCTTACGCGAGACTGGTTTCACCGTTACGAGCACTCGTGCTTAAAGGTGGCTGGCGGGTGTCTGTCTCTCTCACTTTAGTTGAACCGAGTGTGGCTACGCCCGGTCCTTGTGAAGGTTAAAACGGAGTCTATTTGACAAACTATCGTTGTGGTTTTGATGCGTAGGTGAGATTGGTTCTTGCTTAAGCCCGTAGCAGCCACGTAAAATTTGCAACAACAAAGTAGAGGATGTCTAACTTGTTTTTGCAGGGCATGTTGTGATGTTATATGGCCAAGACATGATGCTATATTTTATTGTATGAGATGATCATGTTTTGTAACCGAAGTTATCGGCAACTGGCAGGAGCCATATGGTTGTCGCTTTATTGTATGAAATGCAAACGCCCTGTAATTGCTTTACTTTATCTCTAAGCGGTAGCGATAGTTGTAGAAGCAATAGATGGCGTAACGACAATGATGCTACGATGGAGATCAAGGTGTCGCGCCGGTGACGATGGTGATCACGACGGTGCTTCGAAGATGGAGATCACAAGCACAAGATGATGATGGCCATATCATATCACTTATATTGATTGCATGTGATGTTTATCCTTTTTGCATCTTATCTTGCTTTGTTTGACGGTAGCATTTTAAGATGATCTCTCACTAATTATCAAGAAGTGTTCTCCCTGAGTATGCACCGTTGCAAAAGTTCTTCGTGCTGAGACACCACGTGATGATCGGGTGTGATAGGCTCTACGTTCAAATACAACGGGTGCAAAACAGTTGCACACGCGGAATACTCAGGTTATACTTGACGAGCCTAGCATATACAGATATGGCCTCGGAACACGGGGACCGAAAGGTCGAGCGTGAATCATATAGTAGATATGATCAACATAGAGATGTTCACCATTGAAACTACTCCATCTCACGTGATGATCGGACATGGTTTAGTTGATTTGGATCATGTAATCACTTAGATGACTAGAGAGATGTCTGTCTAAGTGGGAGTTCTTTAGTAATATGATTAATTGAACTTAAATTTATCATGAACTTAGTACCTGATAGTATTTTGCTTGTCTATGTTTGTATGTAGATAGATGGCTCGTGCTATTGTTCCGTTGAATTTTAATGCGTTCCTTGAGAAAGCAAAGTTGAAAGATGATGGTAGCAATTACACGGACTGGGTCCGTAACCTGAGGATTATCCTCATTGCTGCACAGAAGAGTTACGTCCTGGAAGCACCGCTGGGTGCCAGGCCTGCTGCTGATGCAACTGACGACGTTAAGAACATCTGGCAGAGCAAAGCTGATGACTACTCTATAGTTCAGTGTGCCATGCTTTACGGCTTAGAACCGGGTCTTCAACGACGTTTTGAACGTCATGGGGCATATGAGATGTTCCAGGAGTTGAAGTTAATATTTCAAGCAAATGCCCGGATTGAGAGATATGAAGTCTCCAATAAATTCTACAGCTGCAAGATGGAGGAGAATAGTTCTGTCAGTGAGCATATACTCAAAATGTCTGGGTATAATAATCACTTGATTCAACTGGGAGTTAATCTTCCGAATGATAGCGTCATTGACAGAATTCTCCAATCACTGCCACCAAGCTACAAGAGCTTTGTGATGAACTATAATATGCAAGGGATGAACAAGACTATTCCCGAGCTCTTCGCGATGCTGAAAGCCGCGGAGGTAGAAATCAAAAAGGAGCATCAAGTGTTGATGGTCAACAAGACCACTGGTTTCAAGAAAAGGGGCAAAGGGAAGAAGAAGGGGAACTTCAAAAGGAACGGCAAACAAGTTGCTGCTCAAGTGAAGAAACCCAAGTCTGGACCTAAGCCTGAAACTGAGTGCTTCTACTGCAAGCAGACTGGACACTGGAAGCGGAACTGCCCCAAGTATTTGGCGGATAAGAAGGATGGCAAAGTAAACAAAGGTATATGTGATATACATGTTATTGATGTGTACCTTACTAATGCTCGCAGTAGCACCTGGGTATTTGATACTGGTTCTGTTGCTAACATTTGCAACTCGAAAGAGGGACTACGGATTAAGCGAAGATTAGCTAAGAACGAGGTGACGATGCGCGTGGGAAATGGTTCCAAAGTCGATGTGATCGCGGTCGGCACGCTACCTCTACATCTACCATCGGGATTAGTTTTAGACCTGAGTAATTGTTATTTGGTGCCTGCGTTGAGCATGAACATTATATCTGGATCTTGTTTGATGCGAGACGGTTATTCATTTAAATCAGAGAATAATGGTTGTTCTATTTATATGAGTAATATCTTTTATGGTCATGCACCCTTGAAGAGTGGTCTATTTTTATTAAATCTCGATAGTAGTGATACACATATTCATAATGTTGAAGCCAAAAGATGCAGAGTTGATAATGATAGTGCAACATATTTGTGGCACTGCCGTTTAGGTCATATCGGTGTAAAACGCATGAAGAAACTCCATACTGATGGACTTCTGGAATCACTTGATTATGAATCACTTGGTACTTGCGAATCGTGCCTCATGGGCAAGATGACCAAAACACCGTTCTCCGGATCTATGGAGAGAGCAACAGATTTGTTGGAAATCATACATACAGATGTATGTGGTCCGATGAATGTTGAGGCTCGTGGCGGATATCGTTATTTCCTCACCTTCACAGATGATTTGAGCAGATATGGGTATATCTACTTGATGAAGCACAAGTCTGAAACATTTGAAAAGTTCAAAGAATTTCAGAGTGAAGTAGAAAATCATCGTAACAAGAAAATAAAGTTTCTACGATCTGATCGTGGAGGAGAATATTTGAGTTACGAGTTTGGTTTACATTTGAAACAATGTGGAATAGTTTCGCAACTCACGCCACCTGGAACACCACAGCGAAATGGTGTGTCCGAACGTCGTAATCGTACTTTACTTGATATGGTGTGATCTATGATGTCTCTTACCGATTTACCGCTATCGTTTTGGGGTTATGCTTTAGAGACGGCCGCATTCACGTTAAATAGGGCACCATCAAAATCCGTTGAGACGACGCCTTATGAACTGTGGTTTGGCAAGAAACCAAAGTTGTCGTTTCTCAAAGTTTGGGGCTGCGATGCTTATGTGAAGAAACTTCAACCAGATAAGCTCGAACCCAAATCGGAGAAATGTGTCTTCATAGGATACCCAAAGGAGACAATTGGGTACACCTTCTATCACAGATCTGAAGGCAAGATTTTCGTTGCTAAAATCGGATCCTTTCTAGAGAAGGAGTTTCTCTCGAAAGAAGTGAGTGGGAGGAAAGTAGAACTTGATGAGATAACTGTATCTACTCCCTTATTGGAAAGTAGTTCATCACAAGAACCGGTTCATGTGACAACTACACCAATTAGTGATGAAGCTAATGATATTGATCATGAAACTTTAGATCAAGTTTCTACTGAACCTCGTAGGTCTACCAGAGTAAGATCCGCACCAGAGTGGTACGGAAATCCTATTCTGGAAGTCATGTTACTAGACCATGATGAACCTACGAACTATGAGGAAGCGATGATGAGCCCAGATTCCGCAAAATGGCTAGAGGCCATGAAATCTGAGATAGGATCCATGTATGAAAACAAAGTATGGACTTTGGTTGACTTGCCCGATGATCGGCAAGCCATTGAGAATAAATGGATCTTTAAGAAGAAGACTGACGCTGATGGTAATGTTACTGTCTACAAAGCTCGACTTGTTGCAAAAGGTTTTCGACAAGTTCAAGGGGTTGACTACGATGAGACTTTCTCACCCGTAGCGATGCTTAAGTCTGTCCGAATCATGTTGGCTATTACTGCATTTCATGATTATGAAATTTGGCAAATGGATGTCAAGACTGCATTCTTGAATGGATTTCTAGAAGAAGAGTTGTATATGATGCAACCTGAAGGTTTTGTTGATCCAAAAAGTGCTGACAAAGTGTGCAAGCTCCAACGTTCCATTTATGGACTGGTGCAAGCATCTCGGAGTTGGAATAAACGTTTTGATAGTGTGATCAAAGCATATGGTTTTATACAGACTTTTGGAGAAGCCTGTATTTACAAGAAAGTGAGTGGGAGCTCTGTAGCATTTCTAGTTTTATATGTTGATGACATATTATTAATTGGAAATGATATAGAATTTCTGGATAGCATAAAGGGATACTTGAATAAAAGTTTTTCTATGAAAGACCTCGGTGAAGCTGCTTACATATTGGGCATCAAGATCTATAGAGATAGATCAAGACGCTTAATAGGACTTTCACAAAGTACATACCTTGACAAAATTTTGAAAAAGTTCAAAATGGATCAGGGAAAGAAAGGATTCTTGCCTGTGCTACAAGGTGTAAAGTTGAGTCAAACTCAATGCCCGACCACAGCAGAAGATAGAGAGAAAATGAAAGATGTTCCCTATGCTTCAGCCATAGGCTCTATCATGTATGCAATGCTGTGTACCAGACCTGACGTATGCTTAGCAATAAGCTTGGCAGGTAGGTACCAAAGTAATCCAGGAGTGGATCACTGGACAGCGGTCAAGAACATCCTGAAATACCTGAAAAGGACTAAGGATATGTTTCTCGTATATGGAGGTGACAAAGAGCTAGTCGTAAATGGTTACGTCGATGCAAGCTTTGACACTGATCCGGATGATTCTAAATCGCAGACCGGATATGTGTTTTTATTAAATGGTGGAGCTGTAAGTTGGTGCAGTTCTAAACAAAGCGTCGTGGCGGGATCTACATGTGAAGCGGAGTACATAGCTGCTTCTGAAGCGGCAAATGAAGGAGTCTGGATGAAGGAGTTCATTTCTGATCTAGGTGTCATAGCTAGTGCATCGGGACCAATGAAGATCTTCTGTGACAATACTGGTGCAATTGCCTTGGCAAAGGAATCTAGATTTCACAAGAGGACCAAGCACATCAAGAGACGCTTCAATTCCATTCGGGATCAAGTCCAAGTGGGAGACATAGAGATTTGCAAGATACATACGGATCTGAATGTTGCAGACCCGTTGACTAAGCCTCTCTCACGAGCAAAACATGATCAGCACCAAGACTCCATGGGTGTTAGAATCATTACTATGTAATCTAGATTATTGACTCTAGTGCAAGTGGGAGACTGAAGGAAATATGCCCTAGAGGCAATAATAAAGTTATTATTTATTTCCTCATTTCATGATAAATGTTTATTATTCATGCTAGAATTGTATTAACCGGAAACATGATACATGTGTGAATACATAGACAAACATATAGTCACTAGTGTGCCTCTACTTGACTAGCTCATTAATCAAAGATGGTTATGTTTCCTAACCATTGACATGTGTTGTCATTTGATTAATGGGATCACATCATTAGGAGAATGAGGTGATTGACATGACCCATCCCGTTAGCTTAGCACTTGATCGTTTAGTATTCTGCTATTGCTTCCTTCATGACTTATACATGTTCCTGTAACTATGAGAATTGTGTAACTCCCGTTTACCGGAGGAACACTTTGGGTACTACCAAACATCACAACGTAACTGGGTGATTATAAAGGAGTACTACAGGTGTCTCCGAAGGTACATGTTGAGTTAGCATAATTCGAGATTAGGTTTTGTCACTCCGATTGTCGGAGAGGTATCTCTGGGCCCTCTCGGCAATGCTCATCACCTAAGCCTTGCAAGCATGTAACTAATGAGTTAGTTATAAGATGAAGTATTACAGAACGAGTAAAGAGACTTGTCGATAACGAGATTGAACTAGGTATTGGATACCGACGATCGAATCTCGGACAAGTAACATACCGATGACAAAGAGACAACGTATGTTGTTATGCGGTTTGACCGATAAAGATCTTCGTAGAATATGTAGGAACCAATATGGGCATCCAGGTCCCGCTATTGGTTATTGACCAGAGATGTGTCTCAGTCATGTCTACATCGTTCTCAAACCGTAGGGTCCGCACGCTTAAGGTTTCGATGACAGTTATATTATGAGTTTATGTATTTTGATGTACCGAAGGTTGTTCGGAGTCCCGGATATGATTGCGGACATGACGAGCAGTCTCGAAATGGTCGAGACATAATGATTGATATATTGGACGGATATATTTGGACACCGGAAAGGTTCCGGAGAAGTTTGGAGCCCCGGGAGGTTACCGGAACCCCCAGGGAGGTATATGGGCCTTATTGGGCCCATGTAGGAAGAAGAGAGAAGGAGCAAGGGAGGGGGGCGCGCCCCCCCAAGCCCAATCCGAATTGGGGAGGGGGGCCGGCCCCCCCTTTCCTTTCTCCTTCCCCCTCTTCCTATTACTACTACTAGTACTACTTCCTAATACTAGTACTCTTTCCTTCCCCCTCCAAATAAGATAAGGAAAAGAGAGGGAAACCTACTTGGAGTAGGTTTCCCCCTCCTCATGGCGCGCCCCCCTAGGGCCGGCCACCTCCTCCCTCCCTCCTTTATATACGGGGGTAGGGGGGCACCCTAGAACACACAAGTTGATCATTGATCGTTCCTTAGCCGTGTGCGGTGCCCCCCTCCACGATATTACACCTCGGTCATATTGTAGCGGTGCTTAGGCGAAGCCCTGCAACAGGAGAACATCAAGATCGTCACCACGCCGTCGTGCTGACGGAACTCCCCCTCGGCGCCTCTGCTGGATCGAAGATCGAGGGTGCGTCATCAAGCTGTACGCGTGTCAAGAACTCGGAGGTGCCGGAGTAACGGTACTTGGATCGGTTGAACCGGAGGACGTACGACTACTTCCTCTACGTTGCGTCAACGCTTCCGCTTCGGTCTACGAGGGTACGTAGACAACACTCTCCCCTCGTTGCTATATCATCACCATGATCTTGCATGTGCGTAGGAAAATTTTGAAATTACTACGTTCCCCAACAGTCTCCGCCTTGTGTTGCGCCAGGCGCAGCTCCTTGGAACTTCTCTCCAATCGATGCGACGCTTCATCGATCTGATTTGCCCTTGCTGCCCATCACCTAAACCGCAGCCCTGGCATGTGCTCCGGTGCCACCGATATGTGATTCCAGAGCAATGGATCCCCTCTAAAACATGTGTGGGTTTCACTCAAAGGCGGCAGTGCTGCGGGCCGCAGCGAGAGGGCAACCCACGGGATCCTGGGATCTAAGGGATTATCCATAGCGGGATCCTCCATGGCGGGATCCGGTGGGCAAGGTGGGGAGGCGAGCCTAGGCACTGGGAGAGCCCTACGAGGCGAAGATAAAGATAGTACTACTCCACTCTGTCCATATTTAAAAACAAAGGCCACCAATAGTAGCCCTGGCAAAAATTGATCATGCTGCCTGCGTCCTGGTTTATTGGCCCCCTTTTTGTGCCACTTTTTATGACAAGCATAAATATTATGTTACTTAAAAATATGGTCAAAAATTGGCACAAAATATGAAGGAGACTAATGGAAGTAGCAACCCATGATTTAACTACTCGCATGCACGTAGTGGAGTAGTAATGTCTTTCTTCCTCCCTCACGTCCACTCAATTTGCATGCGCTGTATTAATTGACCATCAATGAAGTGAAGGACTTTACACACGTCAAATTATCACATGGGGTGGATCTTCGTACAAAAATGCATCCCCCCATGTACCCGTGTGTGCATGTGAGGGAACGAGTGCGTGCGTGGTGTGCGTGCACATCTTCGCTTCGTGCATGTACCGCCAATGTGCCTAAGAGAACGAGTACATTCTTCTGGAACCAGCAGCACATCATTGTGATCAATCCACAGAAGGAGGTCGCGACAACGCCTCCACATGTGCCACGTGGCTTCATGAACTGTAAGAGAGACACTTTGTAGCATGCCATTGGAATTCTAATTTACGTGTTCTGCACATACTCGAAGTACTAGTAAGGTACACGTGCATTGCACGCATCAGATTTGGCAACTAAATTATGAATAAACACCACACTATAGCATGTAAGCTTTGAGTCATATATGCCTCATGTAGACGTTCGTTTAACTCGTGTAGTTCATCTCATTCAAAATCAATTATTTTTTATTAAAAAAGCTAGGGCGTCTTTTATTCGTAGGATTTCCAAAACGCGGGAATAGGAAAAACATGGGATTAGAGTGGAATGTCGTCTTGAATCCTATAGGATTGTACGAGTGTTTGATTGTGCATAGAAAAAACGCAGGATTCTTTCAAAGAGGTTTGAGTGGATGGGATGTTTCTTACAAAATCTAGTGCAAATGAATCCTATGGAAAAATTCCTATGGTTTACAATCCTACGAATCAAACAACCAAGATAGGAAAAATTCCTAAGGATTAGAGTCCTCCAAAATTCCTTTGAGAATCCTTTGAATCAAAGAAGCCCTTAATCTATTTTATGATTCATGGAATTGTATGTTCTAAAGCATAAAGTAAAAACAAATAATGGCAATTCAACTAGAAAATATTTTGGGCGGTTATGATACGGAAGATTCTATAAAAAAGGAGAAGCACTTGTGTTTTGAGGTTTGTGCATTATGCTTAAGTTCAACCATGGTGTCTGCTAGATTGTACATGTGGAAAAATCCGGTGGGGGGCTAGAAGATGGTGCGAGGGGCCAAGTGGAGGGAGACTATAAAGGAGTGCACAAGTGCGAGATCGATATTTAAAGAGAGGGGGCGAGAACTTGCGTTGTTGCGCGCAGTGGCGGAGCCATGAAAAATAAATGAGCTAGGGGGCCAAGCATTGCTAATCCTTTACGAGGAGAGCCAATTCATCAACTTAAACCATTTTACAAGTAATTTTCTAATGATCACATTCATATTAGCCTCGATATATAGTGATGTTAGGGGGGCAGGGCCCTTGCTGCCCCCTGTCTTTGCCACTGTGCGCGCGTCTGAGAGATGAAGCAGAAGGCATGGATGATGAGAGGGGACGTTGGATATATAATTAATGTGGGTGTATTAGGTATGTAATCCTATATAGAGAGGTATAGATTGATCGATGTGGACGTGGGAAAGAAGGTGAGACCTCACTAGATATATAGATTGATCGGTTCGTGTGGAAAGCTATGAAAGACCTAGCTATATATACACACACATAAAGGAACATCGATCGTTGCGCATGCACGTGACAGATAAAGAATGCCCGATTTGATGGAGACGGGGAGGTGCGTGTGTGTGTGCATGCATGGGAGACCGACCTGAAGAAAAAGATTGCATGTGTGCGATGGATAATGCCGACTGGTAGTGTGTGTGCATGCATGCACGAGAGAAAGTTAGTGGTACAATTATAAAGAGAAGACGACCGTGTGGGTGTAAAAGACTAGGTGAGGTCATAATCAATGTAAAGTTGAATTCAAATATTTGAATAAGAGATCATGATGTTTGAAACCCATGCATGCATGAATATAACTGAGATATGCGCGGTGTGGTTTGGAAACGAGCATGTTGTACTGTATACACATTGAATAAGGTCAGGATGATTTGAATTTGAGATACCGATGGCAAACATTGTTTGGCCACATTGCATCCGTGCATGGACACACTATTCTAATTGGAGATGATGGGTGGCTTTCGCATCACATATCTATATCTATACACCTATATATATATTATATTTTACATTTTTTATATAGTGTGCGGATAACTTTAACTTTGAAAGATGGTCGTTCGATGAAGCCAATCTGAAAGTGCAACTATCCCTAGGTGGTTTTGGTAATTCCTAACAACATATAGCTCATTGAGCTAATGCTATTTCAAGATTCATATCTCAGGAAAGCTCAATGATTGGCATGGCATGGATGAGAAAAGTGGACCCCTCAAAATGCTAAGGACAAAAGGATTGGCTCAAGCTGAAAGCTCAAGACTCTACATTTTCTATTTTAGTGATCCAAGATCACATTGAGTCTATAGGAAAAGCCAATACTATCAACGAGGGATGAGGTGTTGCTTAATGAGGCTCTTGCTCAAAATGCTTAGTGATATGCTCCAAAGCCCTCAACTACTTTCTCACATCCACATATGACCTAAACCAAAAGTCAAACTCGGCCCCACCGATTCTTTCTATCCGGCGCCACCGAGTTCAAATGTCATAGCCACTGCCACAAACCCTAGGCAAATCGGTCTCACCGATAGGGATCTCGGTCTCACCGAGATGGGATTGTACTCTCTCTGTTTCCCTTCGTAACATTTCGGTCCCACCGAGATGAGCGATCGGTCCCACCAAGATTGTAATGTAAACTCTCTGTTTCCCTTTTGTAACATTTCGGTCTCACCAAAATGAGCGAATCGGTCCCACCGAGTTTACCTGACCAACTCTCTAGTTAGCTTATTACCGAACCGAGTTTGTGTAATCGGTCTCACCGAGATTACGTTATGCCCTAACCCTAACCATATCGGTCCTACCAAGTTGCATGTTGGTCCCACCAAAAACCCTAATGGTCACTAGCTTTGCTGAATCGGTCCGACCGAGTTTATCAATTCGGTCCCACCGAGATTGCCAAGTTGCGTGTAACGGTTAGATTTGTGTGGGGGCTATATATACCCCTCCACCTCCTCTTCATTCATGGAGAGAGCCATCAGAACGAACCTACACTTCCAACTTACCTTTTTATGAGAGAGAACCACCTACACTTGTGTTGAGGCCAAGATACTCCATTCCTACCATATGAATCTTGATCTCTAGCTTCCCTAGTTGCTTTCCACTCAAATCTTCTTTCCACCAAATCCAATCCTGTGAGAGAGAGTTGAGTGTTGGGGAGACTATCATTTGAAGCACAAGAGCAAGGAGTTCATCATCAACACACCATTTGTTACTTCTTGGAGAGTGGTGTCTTCTAGATTGGCTAGGTGTCACTTGGGAGCCTCCGACAAGATTGTGGAGTTGAACCAAGGAGTTTGTAAGGGCAAGGAGATCGCCTACTTCGTGAAGATCTACCACTAGTGAGGCAAGTCCTTCGTGGGTGATGGCCATGGTGGGATAGACAAGGTTGCTTCTTCGTGGACTCTGCATGGGTGGAGTAGGGATGGCAACGGGTCGGGTTTGGGTCGGGTGGAGCTGGTCCAAATCCAACCCATGACCCATCTTCCTACCCTCTACCCATCCACCAAATTATCCATGGCCATAACTTGTGACCATGCCCAAACCCGCTGGATACTCACATACCCATGGAGCTCCATGGGCATAGAAAAGTCAGCATGAAGCCTTCCCAAAGATCAAATTAACTCATGATCATTCACTCACAAATGACAACATAAGCTACATGCATAAGTAGGTAACAAGTAATAAGATGAGTCCTTAAGTGTGACATACCAGATGTTGATTTTGTAGCATATAACTCATGGCACAAGTTGCATATTTCCTGCCATTTCCCATTGATTCGCTCTTTCTACTGTCACTGGCATATGGGCCCACATGTCATACGGGTATCCATTGGATATCCATGGAGCACAAACTATAACCATGCCCAACCCAGCTGTTCGTGGGTATCCACATCCATGGACCCATGGGTAGAAATGTGCTCCATACCCTTGCCCAACCGGGTCGGGTATCCATGGGTATCCAAATCCATGGATAAAATTGCCACCCGTAGGGTGGAGCCCTCCGTGGACTCGCGCAGTCGTTACCCTTCGTGGGTTGAAGTCTCCATCAACGTGGATGTACGATAGCACCACCTATCGGAACCACGACAAAAACATCTATGTCTCCTATTGTGTTTGAACCTTCCAAACCCCTCCCTTTACATTCTTGCAAGTTGCATGCTTTACTTTCCGCTGCTCATATACTCTTTGCATGCTTGCTTGAATTGTGTTAAGATTGCTTGACTTGTCCAAAGTTGCTAAAATCTGCCAAGAACTAAAATTGGGAAAAGGATAAGTTTTATTTGGTCAAGTAGTCTAATCACCCCCCTCGAGACATACTTTCGATCCTACAAGTGGTATCAGAGCTTTGGTCTCCATTTTCTTTGATTTCCATAGCTTTTTGTAGTCATAGCCTTGGTTTCACAACTTAGGAGAGTATGGCGTCTAGCGAGGGAAATTACCACCGTAAAGCTCCTTACTTTGATTGTACTAATTTTGCTAGTTGGAAGCATAAGATGAAAATGCATATTCTTGGACATAACCCCGCTGTATGGGCTATTGTGTGTATTGGTTTGCCAGGTGAATTCTTTGATGGGAGAGAACCGAACCGTGAAGCTACCATGGAAGAGTTGAAGATGCTGCAATACAATGCTCAAGCTTGTGATATCCTCTTCAACGGATTGTGCCCCGAAGAATTCAACAAAATATGCCATCTTGAGAATGCAAAGGAAATTTGGGATACTTTGATTGATATGCACGAAGGTACCAACTCCGTCAAGGAATCCAAGTTGGATGTGCTTCAAAGTCAGCTTGACAAGTTCAAAATGAAGGATGGTGAAGGTGTCGCTAAAATGTACTCTAGGCTTGCTCTTATCACAAATGAGATCGCCGGCTTAGGAAGTGAAGAGATGATCGACAAATTCATCATCAAGAAGATCCTAAGAGCTTTGGACGGAAAATATGATACCGTATGCACATTGGTCCAAATGATGCCCAATTACAAAGATCTCAAGCCAACGGAAGTCATTGGAAGAATTGTTGCTCATGAGATGTCACTCAAGGATAAGGAGGAGCTCCATAACAAGTCAAGTGGTGCTTACAAAGCCTCATGTGAAGCTCCCACATCATCAAGTGAGAAACAAACCTTCAATGAAGAATTAAGCCTAATGGTGAAGAACTTCAACAAGTTCTACAAGAGTAGAAGCAAAGAGAGAAGTTTCAAGTCAAGGTCCTACAATGACAAAAGATCTTCTAGTCGAGAGCGAAATTGCTACAATTGTGGAAGACCCGGATACTATTCCAATGAGTGTACGGCACCCTACAAGAGATGGGAAGATTCTCCAAAAAGAAGAAGTAGAAGAGAAGAATCACCATCAAGAGAGAGAAGGAGTAGAGATGATCGTTATGAATGAAGAACATCCCGGAGAAGCAAGGATTCAGAAAGGAAGGACAAGTCATCAAGGAGCTACACAAAACGAAGACATCAAGCTCATGTTGGTGAATGGGTATCCGGCTCCGACTCCTACAATCACTCAGAGAAGCTATCACTCCGACTCCGAATATACTCAAGATGAAGGTGTTGCCGGTCTAGCACTTGTGTCAACCAACTCCTACGACATATTTGATTCACCAAATGAAGGACTTGGAAGATGCTTCATGGCTAAAGGCCCAAAGGTATCACTCCCCGAGTATGTTGATTTCAATAGTGATGAAGATGACTTGTTAGGTGATGATGATTTACTTGTTGACAACTCTAGTGATGAATACTATGATGAAACATCAATTAATCATGCTAATCAAGATAAAATGAATGACAATGATAAGGAGAAGATTGAGTTTCTAACTAAAGAACTAAACACTCTTAAGTTAGCTCATGAAACTATCTTAGGAGATCATCGAGAACTTTTAAGGACTCATGAGAAATTACGTTTTGAAAAGCTCAACCTTGGGCAAGAGCATGAGTTATTAAAGGAAATCAATGATGATCTTCACAAGAAAAGTTCTTCTTACATTGCCAAGCATTTACTCTTATCCACTTACATGCCTCAAGTCAAGTCTAGTAACAAGAATAAGAAAGATTCTTCCTCTACTAGTAACAATAATCATGCTAAATCCAATGGTGTTGCTTCTAGTAGTTCTCTTGATTCCACTAATGATTCTCTTAGCCAAGTTACACTTGAGCAATAAAATAGCGCATTGAAGGGAATTATAGAGAAAGGTGTTTACAAGAGCCTTGCCGGGAGTAAGCAATTCGAGGAAATTGTACGCAAGCAAGGAAGATACCGGAAGAACCAAGGTGTTGGTTTTGAACGAAAGTTCAATGCCAATGGAGTTGAGTGGGAAGAAGATCAATACCCCAAGACGAAGTTTGTTCCTCAACAAAAGAAGTATGATCCTACTTCCTTCAAAGGGACACATGCTCAAGATAATCTTCCACCATAAGACCACGAGCAAAAAGGCAAGGATAAGCTTCAAGAGGAAATTGATGCATTTGATGAAGCACCTAAGGCCTTGGCCAAGTGGGTTCCCAAGACTACATAAAGTTCTACTTCATCAAGTACGACTACAACTCCAAGGATTCCCATCAAGATGATGTGGATCCCGAAGAAGAAGAACTAGAGAGTTCTTGAGGGTGACTCTGCCAACATACTTCACTCTTATCATTTTGGCAAGAACAAGTGCAATCAACTTCCACATCTCGCACTAGTTCAAGGAGTCACAAACCCTCTTGTTGGTAAGACAAGGGACAAGGTATGGACTTGATCCTTGTGCTAATCTCACTCCGATTCCTAGCACATTCTTTTGCCATGTATCTTGCCACGATTGAGGTCACTCTATCCAGCGAAATCACTCCGTAGTTTAGTCGTGGATTGAAAAAATAGGGTTAGGTTTCCGCCGAAATCATCTTGGACCAACCGAGTTGTTGAAATCGGTTCCACCGATTTGGCTAAGGCTATTGCATATGTGATTCCTGGTCTGACCGAGAATTGCAAATCGGTGTGACCGAGTTCAATACTTTGTGAAACCCTAGCAGTCTTGGTGCCACCAAACTGTGACTCGGTATTACCGAGTTCACTAGTTTAGGTTCCAAAAGCTGCTTCGGTATCACCGAGTTTTCAAATCGGTAGATCCGAAATGCTTTCTGTGGAAAACTAAAACTAAGTTTTTGACTCATTCTTTTGCAAAAACCTATGTACTTTGTGATGCTCATCCAATCTACCTCATCTATAATCTATTCACAGGGTCTGCTGTCAGTATTTGCATCATGTCAGATCAGAGTGACAGCCAGAACAAATCTGAGGAGCAAGTTAACATGAGTGAGGGCACTAGTCCCTCTAGCAGCTTTGATGAGGGAAGAAGGAGTACACCCAGCAACTTGCCTAAGGCATCCACTAGGACCAGAAAGAAGAAAACCTCAGATTTTGAGGATGGGGACTATGTGGCTGTTGAGGAAGAGGCCACCTCAAAGAAGAAAGTTCTGAAAAAGGAATATGGCACAGCTGCTAGCACCAAGCCAGGAATGAAGACGAAGATTCCTGCCAAGAGAGTTCCTATGTCAAAGGCCAGAGCATCCACTGCTGAAACCTCCAAGCCATTAGAAGAGGCAGTTGGAGAAGGCAAGGAAAGGAAGGAAAGGGTCAAGAAGACCACTGCCAGAGTGCTTGGCAGATCCTCAATTGTGAGAGTTCTGAAGAAGAGGAAGAGGAAGAGAATGCAGCACCAGCACCCAAAGCTCAAAAGCTTATGGGAGATGCTATAAGGGCAGGGGCTGCTCCATCTAAGCCCAAAACTGCTCCTAAGACTGCTGCTCCATCTCCAAAGCCAAAACCCAAGAGGAGCACCAGGAACATCCCTGCTAAGGAGAAGAACAAGGCCCCAGTGCCTCAAGCTACTGAAGAAGATGATGATTCTGTTGTTTTGAGGAAGTTGAAGCCCAAAATTCCAAATCACAATGATGCTCATCTAGTAGCAGAGAATATGAAAATCAGGAAGTATTCAAGATCGAGGCTATGGAGAGAGTCTGATCCATATGCCACTAGGAGAAGGACTACTGTGGACTACATGTTCCATACAAAGGAACAGCAGGACTTCTATGAGACAGTATTACTTGACAAGAAGCCCATAGTGTGTGACATGAGATGGGTTGATTGGAAATTCATTGAGGAAAATGAGGATCACTTCCTTGGTGTATATGACAGCTACAAGGCATGTTGAGTTGATGAGTTTGTGGCTCAGAAGCTCACAAAGTGGAATGATGAGCTTATTATGCAGTTCTACTCCACAGCTCATTTCTACCCAGATGGAAGGGTTGTCTGGATGTCTGAAGGTACTAGGTACCAGTCAATGGTTGAAGAATGGGAAAAATTGATCAATGCTCCTGAGGAGAATGAAGATGACTTGGATGTCTATGCCAAGAAGAAGAAGGATCACAACACCATGGCACAAATGTACAAAGAGATCCCAGATGCTGCTCTTGAGACACACAAGTTTGGATCAGTACATTACCTTCTGTCAGGCTTGCCAACAATCAACTGTATCCTCAGGCACACTCTCTTGCCAAAGTCAGGTGATCACAAGATGATCAGAGGCCATGCAATTAACCTGCTTCACATATTTGATGTGCCTCAAAAGTTCAAAGTCATGAGCCTAATTGTGGAAACCATAAAGAGAACAACTACAAATCAGAAGAGAAGTTGTGGGTATGCCCCACAGATCCAGGAGCTAATCAACTCCAAGATGGGCACTGGCACATATCTCTTGGACAAGGAACACATGCCCATCTACCTAGACTTTGAGGACAACACTGTGGTGATGGATGAGAATGAACCATCTTCTGTGCAAGCACAAGCAAAGAGGGAGAAAGCAAGGACTGAAAAGGCTGCAAAGATGCCAACCACTGATGAGGCATCTCAGTACCTTCTGAAGAGCAAGCAAGATCATCTTGGCTACTTGATTGCCTCCACTCTAAGGATTGAGAAGGGATTGGCCACCCTGACTCAAAACCAGGAGAGCTTGGAGAGGATCGTGGAGCAGAAGTTCTATGATTTATATGTGAAGGTCACCGAGATACAGACAGTTATTGAGCAACTTCAGGATGAAGTGCGGGAGAAGAAGGGCAAGTCTACCACTGATGCTTTTGCTAGAGTGCCCAAAGGACAGAGATCTGTTGTAGTGCCTGTTACAGACACCAGAGCAACTTCATCTGCACCAGCTACAGCTTCAGTGCCACCAGCTCCAGCACCCACTCCACCAGCTCCATCTACATCAACTGATGCCTTCATCCTTGGAGTTTTATCTACACCACCACCTGAAGACCAAGCCTGAGAGTCGATCTAGCACTATGCATTTTTATAACTTTTCGGTAACTTGTTGCCAAAGGGGGAGAAAATGTATAGATCATAGGCTTTGAGAGAGAGTGTTGCTTTTTATTCTCTCCTACTGTTTGGTGGTTGAACCTTGTTATTTGCTTGTTTGAGATACTTTATGCTTTTGTGTGATACTTGGATGATAATGTGTTTGATCATATGCTACCTTAATGCTTGTTGGATGACATTATCCTTTTATATCCCTATATGATCATTCACTTTGCTTGGTGATGAGTGCATGTATTTAATTATTATCATTTTGAGCGCTCCACCAAGATGTATGTGACGTGGAAGAGTAACCCATGATCCTAACTCATTGTGCATTTGCAGTCCAAAGCAAATCTTAAACTATGCACAAATTTAGGGGGAGCTCTTGCTTTTCACATACTTCTCAAAGCGACAATGTTTTTCATTCTTATTATCATTTGTCGAAGCTTTGATCTATATGTTGTCATCAATTACCAAAAAGGGGGAGATTGAAAGTGCAACTATCCCCAGGTGGTTTTGGTAATTCCTAACAACATATAGCTCATTTAGCTAATGCTATTTCAAGATTAATATCTCAGGAAAGCTCAGTGATTGGCATGGCATGGATGAGAAAAGTGGACCCCTCAAAATGCTAAGGACAAAAGGATTGGCTCAAGCTCAGAGCTCAAGACTCTAAATTTTCTATTTTAGTGATCCAAGATCACATTGAGTCTATAGGAAAAGCCAATACTATCAAGGAGGGATGAGGTGTTGCTTAATGAGGCTCTTTCTCAAAATGCTTAGTGATATGCTCCAAAGCCCTCAACTACTTTCTCACATCCACATACGACCTAAACCAAAAGTCAAACTCGGCCCCACCGATTCTTTCTATCCGGCGCCACCGAGTTCAAATGTCATAGCCACGGCCACAAACCCTAGGCAAATCGGTCTCACTGATAGGGATCTCGGTCTCACCGAGATGGGATTGTACTCTCTCTGTTTCCATTCGTAACGTTTCGGTCCCACCGAGATGAGCGATCGATCCCACCGATATTGCAATGTAAACTCTCTATTTACCTTTTGTAACATTTCGGTCTCACCGAAATGAGCGAATTGGTCCCACTGAGTTTACCTGACCAACTCTCTGGTTAGCTTATTACCAAAATCGGTCTCACCGAGTTTGTGTAATCGGTCTCACCGAGATTACGTTATGCCCTAACCCTAACCATATAGGTCCTACCGAGTTGCATGTCGGTCCCAGCGAAAACCCTAACAGTCACTAGCTTTGCTAAATCAGTCCGACCGAGTTTATCAATTTGGTCCCACCGAGATCGGCAAGTTGTGTGTAACGGTTAGATTTTGTGTGGAGGCTATATATACCCCTCCACCTCCTCTTCATTCATGGAGAGAGCCATCAGAACGAACCTACACTTCCAACTTACCTTTTTCTGAGAGAGAACCACCTACACTTGTGTTGAGGCCAAGATATTCCATTCTTACCATATGAATCTTGATCTCTAGCCTTCCAAGTAGCTTCCCACTCAAATCTTCTTTCCACCAAATCCATATCCTGTGAGAGAGAGTTGAGTGTTGGGGAGACTATCATTTGAAGCACAAGAGCAAGGAGTTCATCATCAACACACCATTTGTTACTTCTTGGAGAGTGGTGTCTCCTAGATTGGCTAGGTGTCACTTGGGAGCCTCTGACAAGATTGTGGAGTTGAACCAAGGAGTTTGTAAGGGCAAGGAGATCGCCTACTTCGTGAAGATCTACCTCTAGTGAGGCAAGTCCTTCGTCGGCGATGGCCATGGTGGGATAGACAAGGTTGCTTCTTTGTGGACCCTTCGTGGGTGGAGCCCTCCGTGGACTCGCACAACCGTTACCCTTCGTGGGTTGAAGTCTCCATCAACATGGATGTACGATAGCACCACCTATCGGAACCACGACAAAAACATTTGTGTCTCCTATTGCGTTTGAACCTTCCAAACCCCTCCCTTTACATTCTTGCAAGTTGCATGCTTTACTTTTCCCTGCTCATATACTCTTTGCATGCTTGCTTGAATTGTGTTAATATTGCTTGACTTGTCCAAAGTTGCTAAAATCTGCCAAGAACTAAAATTGGGAAAAGGATAAGTTTTATTTGGTCAAGTAGTCTAATCACCCCCCCTCTAGACATACTTTCGATCCTACACAATCTGATGGTGCGGAGATGGAAAATTTGAGCACTACTAGCCGTTGGATATCATCTAGATTCCACCAGATTTTGCCACATGTACAATCTAGAAGACTCCATGGTTGAACTTAAGCATAATGCACAAACCTCAAAACACAAGCACTTCTTCTTTGTTCTAGAATCTTCCTATCAGAATTGCCCAAATGTTTTCCTACATGATTTTCCATTATTTGTTTTTTACTTTATGCTTTACAATGCACAATTCCATGAATCTTAAAATAGATTAGCTTAAAACTAGATGATTTTGAATGAAATGAACTATAAGAATTGAACGAACATCTACATCATGCAAATATGACTCAAAGCTTACATGCTATAATGTGGTATTTATTCATAATTTAGTTGCCAAATCTCATGCATGCAATGCACGTGTACCTTACTAGTCTAAATGGTGTTTGTGGGTGTGTTGTGCGTGTTAAACACACTGTACGTAGTATCATACATGGTTTAGATTCCGAACATCTAGCTAGAGCATACATGTACTACGATTTGAATTCAACATAAAATGGATACATATATTTGAATTTGAGATTGTATGTACATGTAGTTCGTATTTATATAGGAATTTACTTCTCCTATATTCATGTCATGTGTTGTGAAGATAATATTTAGATGGTTGTATAACTAACCCGAGTACAATCCCATTCAAACAGGGAAAATGTACTCAAATTTAGTCCATATTCTAGACAACACACATTGTTTTTTTATTGTTGAGGGAAGTGCAAATTGTTTTGGTACTGTACACGTTATGTTTGTTGTCCCGATTTTTTAGTTTTTTTGTTGTATTTGAATGCATTTCTAGTAATATAGTAAAACAGGACATGGCTCTCTCTAGTGATGAGGTGTGAATTGTCTTTTTTTGGGTACATGTTAAGCTTGTTCTCCCGAACTTTCAAGTCGCGCCTTGTTATGCCGAAATTTCAAGCTAGCATCTCTGTCTATCGTGCTGCGAAACTCCCGCCTCTTCAACCCGCGACTTGTTACCCCGAAATATTTAAAATATATCTTTGTCTCGTTGTGCTCCAAAAACTCCCTCCATCTCAACACGCGCCATGCTATCCCAAAATTACAACGCGCGCGAAAAATCCCACCTCCTGCGAAATCCCGACATGCGAAATGCCCGTGATACCCCTGAACCGAAAGAACCGCCTAGCTCAAATCGGTGGGGGTACTTTTGTAACTTACCCCACATTTGGGACAAGCGCGTCCCTAAGCCATGGTTCCTCACTCCCATCCCATCCGCCCACCCATTCGTACACCGAGGCCGCGAAAACCCGCGAAGCCCCACACCCTCCTCTGTCCGCCACCCAGCCAGAGCCTCTTCCCCAACGATGTCGTCCACAGCAACACCTCGACGTCTCTCATCCACTGTACCAGATAGGATCCATCATTGATCTCATTGTCCTGCCAGTTCAGCCACCCCATCCTCCACCTCCAAGGAGCTGCCCCAATGTTCCCCTCGTCTTTCGTGCCACCTCCATTCCCACACCGTCGTCTTCACTTCCACCACCGGAAGAGCAGCATCATCACCGTTTCCTCGGATCAAGTTGAGGCCTAATCGGTGCCACCAAAGAGGTTGTACACTAATTGCCGCATTTTCTTCTTGATTCGATCTCACGGTGCTGCCGGCGCTCGGTCCCGTGCCGACATGACGCAGCTCCATCCACGGCGGCGTCGCCGGCCACTTCCTCCACGGCGTCGCTCCCTCGGTAGCGACGTCCACATTAGTAGGAGATGTTGCTGCTTTAGCTCTCGCTCACGCTGCTGCAGCTTTAGCTCTCGCTCGCGCTGCTGCTCTTCTCTTGCTCTCGGTCCCCTGCCTGGTCTGCTCTTGTTATTGCTCTTGCTCACGCTGCTGCTCTCGGTCTTGCTCTTGCTTGCGATGCTTCTCTGACTTGGCTACACGTCAGTCGACTGAGTCGACTTTTGGTCAGTCGATTTTCAGGGGGTGGGGTGGCTCGCCGGAGTTACGGAAGAACCAGCTGCAGCAGGGAGAGGGGCTCGCTAGAGAGGTACCCCACTATCTATCTTAGGGTTCAGGGTGGGGTGGTGGTGGCGCGGTGGCGTGGGGATCGCTGGAGAAAAATCTCGGCACGGGGGGCCTAGAGGGATGGCCGAGGCGGCGGCGGATCGGCGGTGGGGAGTGGTTTCAGGGCGGGCAGGGCGGCGCACCGACGGTCACCGGCGGCGGGGAGCAGGGGTTTGGCCGGTGGTGGCTGGCGGCTCAGGGGGTGGAGGTTGAAGATGAACTGCTACCAACTGCCCCAGCTCTCGCACGTGCTACTGCTACTGCTTTTCTGCTACTAGTGCATTCAGTTTCGACAGTAAAATTCAGTTTCGATAGCAAAATTCAATTTCGACAGTTAAGTTCAGTTTTGACAGTTAAATTCAGTGTTTGGCCGGTGGTGGCTGGCGGCTCGGGGTAGCCTCACCTGATGCTGCTACACGACCAGCTGCCCCGGCTGTCGCACGCGTTGCTGCTGCTACTGTTGCTTTTCTGCTACTAGTGCGTTCATTTTCGATAGAAAAAATCAGTTTCGACAGTTAAGTTCAGTTTCGACAGTTAAATTCAGTTTTGACAGTTAAATTCAGAGATGAGCAGCTGATGTATTTTACATCTAGCACTTTGTGGTTATGTATTTTACATCATCTATTGGAGATGCTATTAGAATTCCACTCAGGTTAATGTTGTCTCTCTTGTCCTGCTTCAGCCTCGGTGTCGTACAACTCACCGGAGCTGCTCCAACGATGAAACCCTCCATCACAGCGGAGTAGTACCCCGGGCTCCATCTCCAGACACCTAAGATCTTCTTCCCCTCCTCCGACAGCCAAGTCAGCCGGAGCATCCTCACCGACCAACCCAATCATGCTGAGATCGACATGGCTTCGCCAAAGAGGTTGTACACTTGTTGCATCTCTTTTTTACTCTACATGTTATATGTATTGTCCACTGAGCACACGTAGTAACGTGAAATACGGTTATTTTATCCTACTATATGACAAGCAATGAGGTACCAGGAAACTTAGCTGTCCGTGATGGACTCTCTTGAATCCCATCATTATTTATCTCTGCGCATTTGAGCTATGCATTTGTCGATGGGCCTGGGAGTGAAGCTAGTAGGGCAGTGGCCTGGGTCCAAAGTAGTAGAATTAGCACAAAAACATTTTTTGAGTGTAGGCTTTTCCTTGCTCAAGCCTGCCTACTAGAATCGCTTGTTCTTGAAAGGAAAAGTGAAGGAAAAACATAGGAATTGGAAAGTTTCCTATGGTTCAAAGGAATGGAGCAAAGGAAAACTGCAAGATTTGTTCCTTTAGTGTCTCCTTGAAAGAAAAACCGTAGGAATTTTAATTTCCACTTGTCCTCCTTTTCAAATTCCTATTCATGAAGCACAAGACTAAGAGATAGTAGCATAATAGCATTATAACCGTACATTTTCTTGTGGTTTGACCTAATCTCACCATGCTTCTTTGCATCCTGTGATCTTCCAATTCTTGTGAACCAAACACCCAGATTGGCAGAAATCCTGTGATTTTAAATTCTCTATTTTGCACGTGCATTACTATCCTATTCCTGTCTATTTCCTATCCCTGCATTGTTGGAATCCTCAAATTCAAACAAGCCCTTAAACAATTACTTCTGTTACACATATGTGTCAAAGAAAACCTTGTGTGGTTTGTCCTGCTCTTCTTGCGATGTGTTCCACCCCAGCTCAGCTGCTTCAATGACGGAAGGGTTCACCACAGCAGGGATCTGCTCTCCAGACTATCTTTCACCTCCACAGATCTTCTTCCCCGCCGCAGGTAGCCACGACAACTGCATTACCATCATCAACTGAGCAGATGACCTTGAGGACTACACAGGTCCGCAAAAGAGGTCGCACTCTTCCGTGTCTGCTTACGTTATGCATGGCTTAATATGATGACATGCTACTTTATCGTCGTGTTCACCTATTAGACTCCGAGTCAGGTCCAAACTAATGCTGAAACTTGAGTTTTTAAATGGTTGTGGCGTACATATTGGGGCAGCAATCAGTACTATTTGGTTAATCTCGGGTGTCTACTATGAGTTTCATGTTGGGTGCAAACAAACATTAAAGGATCCATTATCTGTATTTTTTAACTAAAGCTATTATCTGCCTGCTATCATTGGTTTTGGATCTATCCACAGTTTGTTACCATCACTCTGGATTTGTACATGCACTCCTTACATAATCTCACTATGTTTTATTCCTATGCATGTCAGTTATTGTACACAATGGAACTAAACATATAGAGCAAAAGAGACGAGCCTTGCATGGCAATAAAATTTCATGTAGACGTCGCTCCACGGTAGGCGCAAAGGCATCCCCCTCCACCCATTTCGGATTGTAATCAAGAGGAAGATAACTGTTCTAAGGGGGATTCAGAAGGAGAAGACCACTCCTATTTACCCCCTGAGGTCTTTGCTCTAATTTGGCATGCTAATGTTGGTAATATCATGCATATGGTGCCTTGCATTGCTTACTTTATACATCAAATATATCATATGCTTAGTTTAGACATGCTTTGTATGAATGCCATATATTTAGTTTCTTTATCGTATATGTGAATCATGCAATGCCATCTTGTTTAGCTAGGCATCATATATATGTGAATTTTGCAATGCCACCCTGGTTAGCCAGTCATCTTATATGCGAATTATAGCATGCCATCATTTTTTATTACGTGTTAAATTTGTCAACAATTTTAGTACATTCAATTACTCTTCCTGTGCATCAGCCATTCGGCACGGTCATGGAAAAATCTGGAGTGGAAACAAGGTCTTCAGAGAAGACAATGCTATCTGACGAAGCGCATGTCTTGCTGGTTATGGATAGCTCCTCAGAGGAGGATTCAGAGACAAATGACCAGTCCTATTTCCCCCCGAGGTGCATGCTCTAACTTGGCAGGGTTATGTTGCTCATATCGTGCGTATGGTATCTTGCATTGCTATGTCATTTGCTTAGTTTAGACATGCTTTGTGTGAATGCCACTTGTTTAGTGTCTAATTACCATATATGTGAATTATGCAATGCCATCTTGTTGCAAGACATTATATACGTGAATTATGAAATGCGATCTTGTTGCAAGGCATTATATATGTGAATTATGCAATGCCATGTTGGCATGTTGTTTAGCCAAGCATCATATATGTGAATTATATCATGTCGTCCTTTTTTGTATTTCTCATTGCATTTGTCGACAATGTTTGTATATTCAACTGCTCTTCATGTGCATCAGCCATTTGAATTGGTGATGGAGAAATATGGAGTGAAAACAAGGTCGTCAGCGCAGACAATGCTACCTGCGAAGCAAATATCTTGTTGGTTACAGATAGCTCTTCAGAGGAGGATTCAGAGGCAGATGGACAGTCCTATTATCCCCCTGAGGTGTATGCTCAAACTTGGCATGGTTATATTACTCATATCATAGATATGTTGTATTGCAATGCTTAGTTTTTACATCATATACACAATATTGAATGCCATCTCCTTAGTTGACACATCATATATGCGATTGCCCTCTGCTCACTTGCTTAGTACATAAATCATATATTTGAATTATATCATGTCATGATGTTTACATAGACAGCATATATCTAAATTATGGCATGCCAACCCATTTTCTAAAGACATAATATAGTTATATCATCTCATCCTGTTTACATAGTCATCATATTTTGAATTATGTCATTCTATTCGTGAATTATATCATGCCATCGTGTTTCCATCGACGGCATGTTTGTGATTTATGGCATGCCAACCACTTTAATAGACACATCGTATAGTTATATCATGTCATCCTGTTTACATAGTCATCATATTTTGAAGTATGTCATTCTATCATGTTTAGTTAGCCATCATACATGTGAAAATGTGTCATGCTATCCTGTTTAATTAGCCATCATATATGTGAAATTATGTCCCGCTATTATGTATGGTTAGACAACATAAATGTGAATTATTTCATGCCCTGTTTTCTTCCCTATTACCCATTGCACATGTCTATCTTACAATGTCTGTACATTCAATTACTTTTCTTGTTTATCAGCCATTTCAATTGGAGGGGGTGATGGCAGTATCTGTGGGAGTAAAAACACGGTCTTTAGAAAAGATCGTGCTACCTGTCGATGCAGATAGAACCACGGTTGTACTTGCCCAAGAACCAACCCCACCACACATAACCTAGACTCACGCAGATTGTACCCCTACCTAGTTGGACAGAGAACCATCTACACCCCTTCTAACCCCAACCCCAGTAGATAGTAACCCAGTTCTAGTTGACACAACACCGTCTCCACCACAGAGCACCCAAACACGAGCAGTTAGTAAGGCAACTGCAGTGCCCAAAGCACGAGGACCACCACTCCAGACCCCAAGTCAACACTTAAAGCAGAAGAAGAATTGTTCCCAGGTCAGGTTCCGTAGCTATGGTTCATACTACTTTGCTCTTGCATCACTCTATTTACTCATACCAACTAATTTCAAATTTGAAGGATGCAATTGAAACTCCAATGGTGCAGCATGTATGTTTTAAACCTGTTTCTTTAACGTGTTTGCTGTTGTAACTTGCTCTATGTTGATTTCAGTTTCAATTGAATAAATAGTTATGTTCTCATGCCATGCACATTACAAGTGTTGTTATTGCTGTGTAGTTTCCCACACTTATAGTCTGTCTATGCTGCTTTGTCTTGAATAGATATGATTTGAACTGTCTCTATCTTGATTTGGAAACATAAACTAGAATGATATAGACCATACAGTGACCAAACTACATAGATATATGTTTGTTTCATGTCTTATCCTGTCCACCTTACTACTGAACTGGTTTACCAAAATGAGTTTCATATACAACATGGTAAACATGTGATGTGTTTGTTCGTTTCTCTTTTAGAACGCGGATAAAATATTGGAGAAGAGTGCACCGTTATGCAATGGTAAAGGAAGTAATGCATATCAGGTTCAAGATAGTGAGACATCCCTGTTGGTCTCCAAGAAAGCTGATAAAAACTATATTGAAGATATTGAGACAACCCTAAAGTCTTGTCTTGGTGTAGTGTTCGAGTTACTGGCTACTACTACTGGCACCAGCTCTTCGAACTCGCTGCCTGAATCATTTTGGATTCTTGAGTCTCAACTTCAAGTTGAAAGACATCGATCAGATGTTATGCGACAGGAAGCTGAAGGACTGAGGAAGTCCCTGCATAATTCAGATGCATACTTTCTGGTGCAACAACAAGTGCTAGAGGATTTGAGCGCCAAATAAGAAAAGGTTAATAAGCTTGCTAAGCATCTTGCCAGCATTATGGGTACCCAGGATATTGTTTCTTGAGCTCTTCTGAAGTGGTTTTAGTTCTGGATTTGTTTTGCTGCAGCGTTTATTTGCACTGGTTGCCAACTTTGACAACGAGTGTATATGATATGCTGCTTTGTTCCCTATATTTGCACTAGTGGTGAACTTTGATGCCCAGTGGATGTAATATGTGTAATAGCCGTGATAGACTAACGTAAGTTCCTTGCTTATTTATTTCCTTGTTGTCTTGTTTATTTGTTTGCTTGTAGTTAGTGCAGTTCTTTTTCCGCAGTTTGCTAATGGCCGCAATAACCTATTTTTAAAAACTAGGCCACAATAACCATGGGCTGCATATTTACTGTAGTTACCATGGGCCTCCTACGGATCGTCGAAACTTCTATGGGTCGTAGCATCAATAGGCCTTCTATGGGCCATAGCATCAACGGGCCTTCTACGTGTCGTAGCGTCAATGGGCCTTCTACGGACCATATGATCGATCGGCCAAACATGGGCCAATAACAGACCGCATTATGGGTCATAAACGGGCTAGATTTGGAATCGTCCGTTCATGGGCCGACAATAACGGGTCATCTTTAATCAGCCGTATTTGATGACGCTATGAAAATAGCCCAACAGATTAACGGGTCGATTGTAACCACGGGCTGAATTTGGCCCACAAGCAGAAAAGGCCAGTAACGGGTCGTAAGTAACTGAATGCTGGAAATGAGCCCAAGAATAAATGGTCCCTGAGAAGGCCAAAAGATAACACGGGTTGGAAACGCTCCAATAGAATAATGGGCCATTAATGGGTATAAAGCGGTACACTGTTCATTGCGGGCCAGATCCACGACGAGCCGTTAATGGGCCAAGAGTTACAAATGGCCTCGTATGGGCCGAAATACATCATGGGCCATACATGGGCCAGAAGTTACAACGGGCTGGAATCATATTGGACAGCCCAGATGAAGCTACTGGGCTTAATTCCGATAGGCTGTAACGGGCCGTGAGTTAGCGAGCCCTAAATGGTCCATATACGAACAGGTCGTTAACACGCTTTCCGTGGGCCGGCCTGTTACCTTTTAACCATGTCAAATGGGTCGGGCTTTTCACCGAAATGGGCCTCTGTTGGGTCGTGCCACGTGTCGACGTATCATAGGCGCCTCCTGTCCAATGAATGGATACATCTGTCCCAACGGTGAGCCAACACGTGTTTCCTCCGGCCAATGATAATTTTACACGTGGAAAATCCTTATTGGTCCGGGCTGTTAGCAGGTTATCGGATCCAAAACAGGACCCGATAGCTTAATGGCGACCCGTTACGGTGGATGCCACGTGTCAGTTACCCTTTACGAAAGCACTTCTATGATGAGCCATTTATCGTC
Organism: Triticum dicoccoides; assembly: GCF_002162155.2. Taxonomy (NCBI): domain Eukaryota; kingdom Viridiplantae; phylum Streptophyta; class Magnoliopsida; order Poales; family Poaceae; genus Triticum; species Triticum dicoccoides. Next base: position 342,146,191 of record NC_041382.1, read on the forward strand.
ATGGAAGTGGACACTTCCGTGATGATAATTTTGGTAATGTCATGGAACACTTCTACGACAAAACATGTATGACTATCTCGATTCTGTCATAAAACTGTCAGGGATGTACATGCATGACAAAAAACGTGACCTAATGTGACAAACACATATCATCATGGAAGTGTATTTTTTTGTAGTGCAACTAGTTTTGCATAAAGGTGGCCGGCGGGTGTCTGTTTCTCCAACTTTAGTTGAATCGAATTTGACTGCGGCCGGTCCTTGTTGATGGTTAAAACAGCAAACTTGATAAATCACTGTTGTGGTTTTGATGCATAGGTAAGAACAATTCTTACTAGAAGCCCGTAGCAGCCACGTAAAACTTGCAACAACAAAGTAGAGGATGTCTAACTTGTTTTTGCAGGGCATGTTGTGATGTCATATGGTCAAGACATGATGTGATATACGTTGTTGTATGAGATGATCATGTTTTGTAGAAGTTATCGGCAACTGGCAGGAGCCTTATGGTTGTCGCTTTATTGTACGAAACGCAAACGCCATGTAATTGCTTTACTTTATCACTATGTGTTAGCGATAGTTGTAGAAGCAACCGTTGGCAAGACAATGATACATCTCCGTCGTATCTACTTTTCCAAACACTTTTGCCCTTGTTTTGGACTCTAACTTGTATGATTTGAATGGAACTAACCCGGACTGACGCTGTTTTCAGCAGAATTGCCATGGTGTTGTTTTATATGCAGAAAACAAAAGTTCTCGGAATGACCTGAAACTCCACGGAATATCTTAGAATAAATAATAAAAAATCCTCGCCAAAGATGAAGACCAGGGGGCCCACACCCTGTCCACGAGGGTGGGGGGCGCACCCCTCCCCCTGGGCGCGCCCCCCTACCTCGTGGGCCCCCTGGTGGCCCTCCGACGCCAACTCCAACTCCATATATTGGCTTTTGAGGAGAAAAAAATCGGAGAGAAAGTTTCATCGCATTTTACGATACGGAGCCGCCGCCAAGCTTTATTCTCTCTCGGAAGGGCTGATCTGGAGTCCGTTCGGGGCTCCGGAGAGGGGGATTCGTCGCTGTCGTCATCATTAACCATCCTCCATCACCAATTTCATGATGCTCATCGCCATGCGTGAGTAATTGCATCGTAGGCTTGCTGGACGGTGATGGGTTGGATGAGATTTATCATGTAAGCGAGTTAGTTTTGTTAGGGTTTGATCCCTAGTATCCACTATGTTCTGAGATTGATGTTGCTATGACTTTGCTATGCTTAATGCTTGTCACTAGGGCCTGAGTGCCATGATTTCAGATCTGAACCAATTATGTTTTCATGAATATATGTGAGTTCTAGATCCTATCTTACAAGTCTATAGTCACCTACTATGTGTTATGATCCGGCAACCCCGAAGTGACAATAATCGGGACCACTCCCGGTGATGACCATAGTTTGAGGAGTTCATGTATTCACTATGTGTTAATGCTTTGTTCCGGTTCTCTATTAAAAGGAGGCCTTAATATGCCTTAGTTTCCAATAGGACCCCGCTGCCACGGGAGGGTAGGACAAAAGATGTCATGCAAGTTCTTTTCCATAAGCATGTATGACTATTTACGGAATACATGCCTACATTATATTGATGAACTGGAGCTAGTTCTGTGTCACCCTATGTTATGCCTGTTACATGATGAACCACATCCGACATAATTCTCCATCATTGATCTGGTGCCTACGAGTTTTCCATATACTGGTTTACGCTTATTTACTTTTCCGTTGCTACTGTTACAATCACTACAAAAATACCAAAAACATTACTTTTGTTGTCTTTACTTTGTTACCGTTACCACCACTATCATATTACTTTTCTACTAAACACTTTGCTGCAGATACTAAGTTTCCAGGTGTGGTTGAATTGACAACTCAGCTGCTAATACTTGAGAATATTCTTTGGCTCCCCTTGTGTCGAATCAACAAATTTGGGTTGAATACTCTACCCTCGAAAACTGTTGCGATCCCCTATACTTGTGGGTTATCAAGACCTTTTTCTGGCGCCGTTGCCGGGGAGCATAGCTCTATTCTTTGAGTCACTTGGGATTTATATCTGCTGGACACTATGAAGAACTTGAAAGACGCTAAGACAAAAAAAATTCCCTCAACTACGAGGGGAGGTAAGGAACTGCCATCTAGCTCTGCACTTGATTCACCTTCTGTTATGAGTAAGCTAGTGACACCTTAACCTACTACTACTATGAATTCTGATATGTCGCATGTTATTGATGATGCCAGTTCTGCTATGCATGATACTTATGATAAAACTACTTCTATGCTTAATACTACTATGCCACTTGGTGAATTTCTAGATGAGCAAATTTCTAAGTCTAGAGAAATAGAAATTAGTGAACCTGAACACGATGATGTTAGTGATGATGAACCTATGCCTGTTATTCCTGAGGGTTATCTTTTTAATAATGAATCTTATGAAGCTATTCTTGCTTGTCTGGATAAACCTGAACGTAAGAGGTTACTAATTAAGTGGAGTAAGGAATCTTTTAGAGGTAGGATGAGACCCGACCCTGCTTTTGCTACTTCACCTATCTGTGTTCCTGATCAGGATTATTATGATATTACTGTTGATCCAGATATAATTACTTTGGTTGAATCTGATCCTTTTTATGGCTATGAATCTGAAACTGTTGTGGCACATCTTCGTAAGTTAGATGAAATAGCTGCCCTGTTTACTAATAATCTGAGATCGCGCCACTTTTATATACTCAAAATATTTCCATTCTCATTAAAGGGTCATGCTAAGAAATGGTTTAATTCTCTTGATCCTGCCTGTGTGCAAAGTCCCCAGGATATGATTTATTACTTCTCTGCTAAATATTTCCCTGCTCATAAGAAACAAGCTGCTTTGAGGGAAATATACAATTTTGTGCAAATTGAAGAAGAGAGTCTCCCACAAGCTTGGGGGAGGCTTCTCAAGTTACTTAATGCTTTGCCTGATCAACCTCTTAAGAAACCTAAAATATTTGATATATTTTATAATGGACTAACTGATGCTTCCAGAGATTACCTGGATAGTTGTGCTGGTTCTCTTTTCAGGGAAAGAACACCGGATGACGCTGAAATTTTATTGAATAATATGTTGGCAAATGAAAATAATTGGGCACCTCCTGACCCACCTCCCGAGCCAACTCCTGAGCCAGCTCCTGAGCCAATTATGAGCCTAATCCGAAACCAACTCCGAAGAAGAGAGGTGTTCTATTTCTCAGTCCCGAAGATATGCAAGAGGCAAAGAAATCTATGAAAGAAAAAGGTATTAATACTGAAGATGTTAAGAATTTACCTCCTATTGAAGAAATACATGGTCTTAATTTACCGCCTGTTGAAGAAGTATATGATCTCAATTACTTATTTATTGAAGAACCTCCCGATATCCCGACATAGGTAGTAAAGGTAAATTCTCTCTATAGATATGATAAAGTTGAAGTCTCTCCTACTAAAATTGCTAGTCAGTGCTTGGATGAGTTTGATGACTTTATGTTTAAGCAAGATGACTTTAATGCTTATTTTGGTAGACAATTAAAGCAGAATACCTTTATGATTAAACGCTTGAGTGATTATATGGATAATATTAGAGGTGAACTTAAACTTGTTAGCAAACATGCTTCTATGGTTACCACTCAAGTAGAACAAGTACTTAAAGCTCAGAAAGAAATGCTTGATGAAATGAATAGTAAGAAAAACGATTATGTTGTTAGAGTGGCTACTAGAACTGGTAGAATGACTCAGGAACCTTTGTATCATGAAGGCCACCCTAAGAGAATCGAGCAAGATTCTCAAAGAAATAATATTGATGCACCTAGTTCTTCTAAAAGGAAGAAAAAGAAAAATGATAGAACTGTGCAAACTTCTAGTGAAGCTATTGTTGAACCACCTGATAATCCAAATGATATCTCTATATCTGATGCTGAAACACAATCTGGTAATGAACATGAACCTAGTGAAAATGTTAATGATGATGTTCATGATGATGCTCAACCTAGTAATGATAATGATGTAGAAGTTGAACCTGCTGTTGATCTTGATAACCCACAATCAAAGAATCAACGTTATGATAAAAGAGACTTCGTTGCTAGGAAATATGGTAAAGAAAGAGAACCATGGGTTCAGAAACCCATGCCTTTTCCTCCGAAACCATCCAAGAAAAAGGATGATGAGGATTTTGAGCGCTTTGCTGAAATGATTAGACCTATCTTTTTGCGTATGCGATTGACTGATGTGCTCAAAACAAATCCTTATGCTAAGTATATGAAGGATATCATTACTAATAAAAGAAAGATACCGGAGGCTGAAATTTCCACCATGCTTGCTAATTACACTCTTAAGGGTGGAATACCAAAGAAACTTGGAGATCTAGGAGTACCTACTATACCATGCTCCATTAAAAGAAATTATGTTAAAACTGCTTTATGTGATCTTGGAGCCGGTGTTAGTGTTATGCCTCTCTCTTTATATCGTAGACTTGACTTGAATAAGTTGACACCTACTGAAATATCTTTGCAAATGGCTGATAAATCAACTGCTATACCTGTCGATATTTGTGAGGATGTACCTATTGTGGTTGCAAACGTTACTATTTTAACGGACTTTGTTATTCTTGATATTCCCGAGGATGATAGTATGTCTATTATTCTTGGAAGACCTTTCCTTAATACTGTAGGGGCTGTTATTGATTGCAACAAAGGCAATGTCACTTTTCATGTTAATGGTAATGAGCATACGGTGCACTTTCCGAGGAAACAACCTCAAGTTTATAGTATCAACTCTATTGGAAAAATTCCATCAATTATATTTGGAGGTTTTGAATTTCCTCTTCCTACTGTCAAAAAGAAATATGATATACTTATTGTTGGGGATGTCCATATCCCCATTGAGGTAACATAGTGTTATTCGAAATTTGTCCGGTTCCATGATTATCGGAATGAGTTTGTTAACAAGACTTGATCAACCTTGTTAGTGGATTCTTTTTGATGAGCATGAGATGGATGAAACTAGAAGCACAACCTTCTGTACCCTCTTTATATTTTCTGTTCTTTAGTAGAAATAAAGTAAATAGTATTTTTCTGTCTGTTTCCTGACTTATCCGTGCAATATAAAAATATCCCGAAAATAAAAGTCCTCAGAATGCCATGCAAATTTAATATGATTTTTTCGGGAATATTTAAGGATTTTTAGTGCAAAAATTACCGCGGGGGGAGCTGCCACCTGGTCACGAGGGTGGAGGGCGCGCCCTACCCCCTGGGCGCGCCCCCTGCCTCGTGGGCCCACGGTGGCCCTCCTCCACTTATTCCTGCACCCATCTTCTTCCTCTGTCTCGCACAAACACGAAAAACCAACTCAAGCTCGTGTTCCAGCAACTTTTGCTGCGATTTTCGATCTCCTTGCTCAAAGCACCTCTCGCAAAACTGCTTGGGGAGATTGTTCCTTGGTTTGTGACTCCTCCATTGGTCCAATTAGTTTTTGTTCTAGTGCTTTATTCATTGCAAATTTGTGCTGCATAGGTGACCATGTTCTTGAGCTTGCATGTCAAATATATATGGTTCCAAGTAGTTCTAATGCTTGATATATGCTCTAGGCACTTGTATGAGTAGTTGCTATCAATCTTATTGAAGTTGGTTCACTTTGTTTGAAGTTACTAAAAATTTCAGATTGTTTCAGAAATAATGAAGAGACTTTTGAGGGGCTCGTCGAGCCGAAGTTCTAAGGAGAAACAAAAGGAAGAAGAACAGAAGCCCAAATTTAATCTGCCTCGTATCGCGGAGGTCCGGCCGTGTGAATGGCCTTCCGATGACTTCTTGAGGAGTGCCGGGATTTATGAAGATTTCTATCTATTGATTGAGAATGCCGGCCTCACCAACTTCCTCCGCGACCAACGTCATCAGTATCTCTTACTCACAAATACTTTTGTGCAGAACTTCTACTTTTTCCCTAAGAAATCACCTCCAACAGTAGAGTTCCATTTATATGATGTTGCTAGGGAGATGACATTAGCTGCATTTTGCGAGGTTTGCAAAATACCTTTCGAGGGTTCTTTAGATGAACCACACCATAATGAAGTGGAAGCTTATATTGACACTATCACTGTGGGAGAAACCAGGAAGGTTTATGATGCAAGAATTACTAGCATACATTTCCATGTTTTACGCTACTTTGCCTTATTTGCTAGTCGTTGCTTGATTGGTCGCGGGAACTGTGGGAACCTTAGTATTCCTGATATTATTATTTTGCTCCATGGTTTATACCACAATAACTCTGTTAGTATGGGTGGAATTGTTGCTAGACGGTTGAGTATGAACCGTACTAAGGGCCCCCTCTTTGGAGGCATTTATGCTTCACGCCTAGCTGAACATTTTGAAATACCTATTAGGCATGAGGAGAAAGAAGAAACAGTGCTGCCCCGTGCTTATTTAGATTATAAGAGTATGGTAGTGCATGCTTTTCTTGTTAAGAATCGCGAAAGGGCGCTTAAATATAAATTGTACTTTGATAAACATCACCCTGAGACTATTACTTTGCCTTCTCCCTCTTTGTTTAACTTGTCTGCAGGTACTTACATTGTTCCGTGGGCGGCTGTTCAAGCCTATCGGAATCCTGCACCAGTCTCGGAACCAGAGCCTCCACGATTGTCTATTTATTCTTGGGATCTTGAGGCGGTTGCCAGCCATTGGCAGTCAGAGTCCTCTTCATCACATTATGATCCCAACTATTCTTCATCGTAGTACGACCCCAGCTTCACCTACAGATATCAGCCAGGTTATCCGTGGCAATAGACCAACTTAGGCCAAAAGCCTAAGCTTGGGGGAGTACGTATTTCCCACCGACATTACATTCATGTTCACACTCATTGCTAGATGTTGGTGCTCATACTCTTTCACTGTAATATCCATGCTAGTTTATTTTCCTTTTTCCTGCTTTCTTCTTGTGAGTTTAATAAACCTTAAGAAAAACAAAAAAAGTTAATGTTAGTCTACTTTCCATACTTGTAGTAGAATTAAAAAGAAAACCCAAAAATATTTCCCGTCCTTCTTTTGCTTGTTGGGAGCTTTCCTGTGTAAATAGTTTTTATTTTTCTTTTCCTTTCTTTGGGGGTCGAGAAGACTATATTGAAAATGCTTAGTGGCTCTTATATGCAAGATTGTTAATTTAACTTAGAGCCCATATTACTTGTCTTCTCTCTTGAGTTGAATGCTTGCAGATTCCAGCTTAGTCCAATGCACGTGCACTCCTATTATTATACACACCGTTCGGTCGTGCAAGTGAAAGGCAATAATGATGATATATGATGGACTCATTGGGATGAGAAAAGCTGGTATGAACTCGACCTCTCTTGTTTTTGTAAATATGATGATTCATCGTTCCTGATTTAGCTATTATGAAGTAAACATATTGCAATGACATTTAGAGATTATAGTTGCTTGTGCCATGCTTGATTAGCTATGAGTTATAATGGTTAACCTTGCGTGCCAACATGCTATTGAGATGATTATGATGTGGTATGATAGGATGGTATCCTCCTTTAAATGAATTGAGTGACTCGACTTGGCACATGTTCACGCATGTAGTTGAATCAAATCAACATAGCCTTCATGATATTTATGTTCATGGTGGATTATATCCTACTCATGCTTATATTCGGTGTGAATTAAATTTAATGCATGTTTACGACTATTGTCGCTCTCTCAGTTGGTCGCTTCCCAGTCTTTTGCTAGCCTTCACCTGTACTAAGCGGGAATACTGCTTGTGCATCCAAACTCCTTAAACCCCAAAGTTGTTCCATATGAGTCCACTATACCTTCCTATATGCGGTATCTACCTGCCGTTCCAAGTAAATTTGTATGTGCCAAACTCCAAACCTTCCAATGAAATTCTGTTTTGTATGCTCGAGCAGCTCATGTGCAACTATGGCTGCCTATATATTCCATGCTAGGTGGGTTATTCTCAAGAGGAGTGGACTCCGCTCCTCATTCACGAGAAAGGGCCGGTAACCGGGATGCCCAGTCCCATGATCCAAAAAGATCAAAGCAAATCAAAATAATTAAACAAAACTCCCCCTGGGACCCGTTGAATGTTGGAGGCACTCGTTGTTTCGAGCAAACCATGGATTGATGCTTGTGGAGGAGGGGGGGTATAAACCTTTACCATTCTGTTTGGGAACTGCCTATAATGCATGTAGTATGGAAGATACAGCCATCTCATAGTTGTTACATTGACAGTGAAAGTATGCCGCTCAAAATATTATTTATCTCTATTTCAAAAATCGAGCTCTGGCACCTCTACCAATCCCTGCTTCCCTCTGCGGAGGGCCTATCTATTTACTTTTATGTTGAGTCATCACCCTTCTTATTAAAAAGCACCCGCTGGAGAGCACACTGTCATTTGCATTCATTATGATTGGTTTATATTGGGTATGACTTGACTGGATCTCTTTTACCATGAATTACAATGTTTAGTCAGTCCTTGATCTTTAAAGGTGCTCTGCATTTATGTTTTGCGGTCTCAGAAAGGGCTAGTGAGATACCATTTTGTTATATCATGTTATGATTATTTTGAGAAAGTGTTGTCATCCGAGTTTTATTATTATGGCTCGCTAGCTGATTATGCTATTGATATGAGTAATTGTGAGACCTACGTGTTACTGTGAGTATGGTTAGTTCATAATAATTGCTGAAACTTGAATGCTGGCTTTTCATGTTTACAACAACAAGAGCAAACAGAGTTTGTAAAAGATTTTCTTTTTCTCTTTCAGTTTGTCAACTAAATTGCTTGAGGACAAGCAAGGGTTTAAGCTTGGGGGAGTTTATACATCTCCGTCGTATCTACTTTTCCAGACACTTTTGCCCTTGTTTTGAACTCTAACTTGTATGATTTGAATGGAACTAACCCGGACTGACGCTGTTTTCAGCAGAATTGCCATGGTGTTGTTTTATGTGCAGAAAACAAAAGTTCTCGGAATGACCTGAAACTCCACGGAATATCTTAGAATAAATAATAAAAAATCCTCGCCAAAGATGAAGACCAGGGGGCCCACACCCTGTCCACGAGGGTGGGGGCGCGCCCCTCCCCCCTGGGCGCGCCCCCTACCTCATGGGCCCCCTGGTGGCCCTCTGACGCCAACTCCAACTCCATATATTGGCTTTCGAGGAGGAAAAAATCGAAGAGAAAGTTTCATCGCGTTTTACAATACGGAGCCGCTGCCAAGCCCTAATCTCTCTCAGGAGGGCTGATCTGGAGTCCGTTCGGGGCTCCGGAGAGGGGGATTCGTCGCCGTCGTCATCATCAACCATCCTCCATCACCAATTTCATGATGCTCACCGCCGTGCGTGAGTAATTGCATCATAGGCTTGCTGGACGGTGATGGGTTGGATGAGATTTATCATGTAATCGAGTTAGTTTTGTTAGGGTTTGATCCCTAGTATCCACTATGTTCTGAGATTGATGTTGCTATGACTTTGCTATGCTTAATGCTTGTCACTAGGGCCCGAGTGCCATGATTTCGGATCTGAACCAATTATGTTTTCATGAATATATGTGTGTTCTAGATCCTATCTTGCAAGTCTATAGTCACCTACTATGTGTTATGATCCGGCAACCCCGAAGTGACAATAATTGGGACCACTCCCGGTGATGACCATAGTTTGAGGAGTTCATGTATTCACTATGTGTTAATGCTTTGTTCCGGTTCTCTATTAAAAGGAGGCCTTAATATGCCTTAGTTTCCAATAGGACCCCGCTGCCACGGGAGGGTAGGACAAAAGATGTCATGCAAGTTCTTTTCCATAAGCATGTATGACTATTTACGGAATACATGCCTACATTACATTGATGAACTGGAGCTAGTTCTATGTCACCCTATGTTATGTCTGTTACATGATGAACCACATCCGACATAATTCTCCATCATTGATCCGGTGCCTACGAGTTTTCCATATACTGGTTTACGCTTATTTACTTTTCCGTTGCTACTGTTACAATCACTACAAAAATACCAAAAACATTACTTTTGCTGTCTTTACTTTGTTACCGTTACCACCACTATCATATTACTTTGCTACTAAACACTTTGCTGCAGATACTAAGTTTCCAGGTGTGGTTGAATTGACAACTCAGCTGCTAATACTTGAGAATATTCTTTGGCTCCCCTTGTGTCGAATCAACAAATTTGGGTTGAATACTCTACCCTCGAAAACTGTTGCGATCCCCTATACTTGTGAGTTATCAGACAACAACGTCCCTACAATGGAGATCAAGGTGTCAAGCCGGTGACGATGGAGATCATGACGGTGCTTTGGAGATGGAGATCAAAGGCACAAGATGATGATGGCCATATCATGTCACATATTTTGATTGCATGTGATGTTTATCTTTTATGCATCTTATTTTGCTTAGTATGGTGGTAGCATTATAAGATGATCCCTTAACTAAAATTTCAAGGTATAGTTCTCCCTGAGTATGCACCATTGCGACAGTTCTTCGTGCTGATACACCACGTGATGATTGGGTGTGATAGGCTCTAGGTTCACATACAACGGGTGCAAGACAGTTTTGCACATGCGGAATACTCGGGTTAAACTTGACGAGCCTAGCACGTACAGACATGGCCTCGGAACACTTGAGACCAAAAGGTTGAACGTGAATCATATAGTAGATATGATCAACATAGAGATGTTCACCATTGATGACTACTCCATCCACATGATGATCGGACATGGTTTAGTTGATTTGGATCACGTATCATTTAGATGACTCAAGGGATGTCTATCTAAGTGGGAGTTCTTAAGTAATTTGATTAATTAAACTTAATTTATCATGAACTTAGTCCTGATAGTATTTGCATACCTATGTTGTAGATCAATAGCTCGCGTATAGCTCCCCTGTTTTATTTTTGATATGTTACTAGAGAAAACTAAGTTGAAAGATGATAATAGCAATGATACGGACTGGGTCCGTGATATGAGGATTATCCTCATTGCTGCACAGAAGAATTATATCCTTGATGCACTGCTAGGTGACAAACCTATTACAAGAGCAGATGCAGACGTTATGAATGTTTGACAAGCTCAGTATGATGACTACTTGATAGTTAAGTGCACCATGCTTTATGGCTTCAAAATTTTTTGAATGCCACGGAGCATATGAGATGTTCCAAGAGCTGAAAATGATATTTCAGGCTCATGCCCGTGTTAATAGGTATGGGACCTCTGACAAGTACTTTGCCTACAAGATGGAGGAGAATATCTTAGCTAGTGAGCATCTGTTCATAATGTCTGGGTACTACAATTACTTGAATCAAGTGGGAGTTAATCTTCCAGATAAGATAGTGATTGACATAATTCTCTAGTCACTATCACCAAGTTACTAGAACTTCATGATGAACTATAATATGCGAGGGATGACGAAAATGATTCCCGAGCTCTTCGCGATGCTGAAATCAGCGAAGGTAGAAATCAATAAATAGCATCAAATGTTGATGGTTAACAAGACCACTAGTTTCAAGAAAAAGGGCGAGGGAAAGAAAGGGAACTTCAAGAACAATGACAAGCAAATTTCCACTCCCATGAAGAAGCCCAAAGCTAGACCTAAGCCTGAAACTGAGTGCTTCTACTGCAAAGGAAATAGTCACTGTAAGCGGAACTACCCCAAATACTTGGCGGATAAGAAGGATGGCAAAGTGAACAAAGATATAATTGATATACATGTTATTAATGTGTATTTTACTAGTGTTTGTAGTAACCCTAGGTATTTGATACCGGTTCAGTTGCTAAGATTAGTAACTCGAAACAGGAGTTAAAAAGACTAGTTAATAGTGAGGTGACGATGTGTATTGAAAGTAATTTCAAGGTTGATAAGATCACCATCGCACACTCCCTCTACCTTCGGGATTAGTGTTGAACCTAAACAATTATTATTTGGTGTTTGCGTTGAGCATGAATATGATTGGATCATGTTTATCGCAATACGGTTATTCATTTAAGTCAGAAAATAATTGTTGTTCTGTTTACATGAATAAAACCTTCTATGGTCATACACCCAATGTAATTGGTTTATCGAATCTCGATCGTAGTGTTGGGGAACTAGCATGCAATTTCAAAAAAATTACTGCGATCACGCAAGATCTATCTAGGAGATGCATAGCAACGAGAGGGGGAGAGTGTGTCCACGTACCCTCGTTGACCGAAAGCGGAAGCGTTAGGTTAACATGGTTGATGTAGTCGAACATCTTCGTGATCCAACCGATCAAGTACCGAACGTACGACACCTACGAGTTCAGCACACGTTCATCTCGATGACGTCCCTTGAACTCTTGATCCAGTAGAGGGTCGTGGGAGAGTTTCGTCAACACGACGGCGTGGTGACGGTGATGGTGATGTGACCATGCAAGGCTTCGCCTAACCACTATGTGAATATGACCGGAGGAGTAAACCGTGGAGAGAGACGCCACACACGGCTTGGAACAACTGGTGTGTCTCCAAGGAGTTCCCTGCCCACGTATATAAATGAGGGAGAGGAGGAGGCCAGCCACCAAGGGCGCGCCATGAGGGGGGGCTACTAGGACTCCAGTCCTAGTAGGATTCGCCCCCCCCCTTTTCCTTCTCATGGAGGGGGAAAGAGGGAAGGAGAGGGAGAGGGGGGAAGGAAAGGGGGGCCGCGCCCCCTTCCCCTTGTCCAATTCGGACAGCCATGGGGGGCGCCAGCCCTTGTGGGCTCCCCTCTCTCTCCCCTTACTTCCCTGGGGGTTCCGGTAACCCCTCGGTACTCCGATAAATATCCGAAATGTCCCGAAACCATTCCGGTGTCCAAGTACTATCGTCCAATATATCAATCTTTGAAAGTGCGTTATATCGACTAGAGGGGGGTGAATAGGCGATTTTTATGAAATTCTTCACTGAGGAATTTGCCGGTGAGGAAATTCCTTAGCGAAGAACTACTAGCAGCAGAATAAGTACTCAAAAGTAAACATAACAGAATACAAGCATAGTCATCATGATGAAATGAAGACAGGCACAGAGTACAGGAAACGTAATCACAGGATAACACAGGACGAAGACAAACATGCTAAAGAAATTGAACTGAGGAAATTGAGAAAGTCTTCAGTCAAAGTCTTCAAACACAGATATGAACAAACACACAACACAGTTATGAGGAAATGAAAGAGTTGAGGAAATAGAACCAGTAAGCTTGGTGAAGACAATGATTTGGTAGACCAGTTCCAACTGTTATCTCAATTGTACGTCTGGTTGGAGCGGCTGAGTATTTAAACTCGAGGACACACAGTCCCGGACACCCAGTCAAGGACACTTAGTCCAAGACACCCAGTCCTCACCGTATTCTCCTTGAACTAAGGTCACACAGACCTCATCCAATCACTCGTGGTAAGTCTTCAGGCGACTTCCAAACCTTCACAAACTTGGTCACTCGGCGACCCACAATTCCTCTTGGATGCTCTAGACGATGACGCCTAACCGTCTGGAAGAAGCACAGTCTTCAAAGGTAACAAGCGTCGGATCCACTCAGGATCAATCTCTTCAGTGATGCTCAATCACTTGGGGTTTGTAGGTGTTTGGGTTTTGGGTTTTTGGTTTTTCCTCACTTGATGATTTTCGCTCAAAGTCCTCGGAGGATGGGTTGCTCTCAAATGACAAGTGTCAGTTTCTCTCGGAGCAGCCAACCAGCTAGTGGTTGTAGGGGGCGGCTATTTATAGCCTAGGGAGCAGCCCGACATGATAAGACATAAATGCCCTTCAATGATATGACCGTTAGGTGGATAGATATTTTGGGACAGCTGGCCCATAGCACAGCAACGGTCAGAATTTTGAGTAGCAAAATCCTCAGGGCTATCATGTTCCTCACTATGTAGGCAATCCGCACTGGCGAATTCCTAACTCCTCAGTCAGGACAAATTCCTCAGAGACCAGAAGAACTTCGTCTCTGTCACTGAAGAAATTGACTGAACTGTATGAGATTTCCAATGGCTTCACTCGAAGGGATTGGTAGGTGTAGGATTTTGAGTTGAGCATCACATGGAAATTTTTCCTTAGTATTTCCTCGACCCCCTTTAACATTACGGTGTTTCCTATGACTCAAGAAAGAGAAAAACAAAACTATGAACACGAAAGTCTTCAAGCTTCATATTTCTCGCATGAATATCAAGTCTTCACGGACACACCAATTTCTTCACTTTCAAAGTCTTCATGAAAGCCTTCAGAAATACCAAAATCTTCAGTCGAAGATATTCATTTTTAGGGGTCGACTTTTCCTGTAAATATCAAACTCCTCATAGACTTATAGACCTGTGTACACTCACACACGCATTAGTCCCTTAACCTATAAGTCTTCAATACACCAAAATCACTAAGGGGCACTAGATGCACTTACAATCTCCCCCTTTTTGGTGATTGATGACAATATAGGTTAAGTTTTCAACGGGGATAAACATATGAAGTGTAAATACTAATATTGAGGAATTTGATTGCAAGATATAGAAGAACTCCCCCTGAAGATGTGCATAGTGAGGAATTTGCTTTTGAAGCAATGCACACTTGAAGAGTTGAATCATGGAGATCTCCCCCTATATCTTGTAATTCATACACACATTTAACATATAATATGAAGAATTTGAAATGCATGATGATATATGGTGCCTGATGAAATTCAGCATGCGTGCAATAATATTAACAAGGAATAAGCATGCAAAATAGTGCATCAAGAGTATCAGAGCATAGTGCATCAAAAGTATTAGAGCACCATCGGGTTTAAGATTACAACTCGATCCAATAAAGTTTTAGAAGAACGAGAGTTGTAACTTAGCAAAAACACGCCCATATAGTAGACCCGCTTGAAGACTAACTCATATTTCTCCCCCTTTGTCATCGAATGACCAAAAGGATCGAAAATGAGGACTAACACCCCTGAAGATAATCATGTTGATGAAGGAGCGCCAGCGTTGTTGGGTCGTTGGTTGATGTAGGGCCTGCCGCAGTGTCGTCCAAGTCTTCATGTTCATCAGTGTCGCACGATGAAGAATATGAGCTAGCCACCAGAGAAGGAACCTTGACCTTCTTGAATTTCTTCGGTGGAGGTGCAGACCAGTCAAAATCTTCATTAAGACCCATGTTCTTCAGATCTTCTTCACCATACAGATGTGACAAGATTGCCCAGGTGCGACCGAAGACTTGATGGAGGTAGTAGTGGTTTTTCTTCACTGCATTGTGTGTGGCAGTCATGTTGTGAAGAAGTGAACCAAACTGACGCTTAACCCATTTGTGATTTCGATCCACCTTCTGGTGAAGACTAAGCAGAAGTTCACGGTCAGTCACCACGCGCGGACGAGTGGCTTGAGGAGTGGACTTGGGTGCATTGGCAGAGTCATGTGTGGCAGAGTCATCATTGGTGGAATAAGATGCAGCTTTGGGAAACTGACCATCCAATGGACAAATGCCTTCATCAATTACAGCTGGTGCCTTGCCCTTTCCATCAACTAAGGAATATGTCTGCTTGAGGACTTCAATTGGGGGCAAGTAGCTGAGATGATTCTGGAAATCAGCTTTGTAGTTGAGTGAAGACCTTGTCCTGAGGAATCTCATGATCCAAGGTGCATAAGGCTTCAGCTCAAACAGAGACAGTGCAACATTGGCCATAGTCCTCATGAAGAAATCGTGATAATTGACAGGAATGCCATGAACGATGTTGAATACAAGATTCTTCATGATGCCAACAATTTCCTCATCAGATGAGTCGTGGCCTTTGATAGGACTGATTGTCCTCGTCAGAATACGGTAGACAGTTCTGGGCACGTACAACAATTCCTTCACGAGGAATTTGGTTCTTGGTGCTTGACCTGGCTTCAAAGGTTTCATCAGCACCTGCATGTAATGATGTGTGAGCTCAGGTTCACTGTAGATGCAGCGAGCTTCTTCAAGGGGAGGACTGAGTGGTAGAGCACGAAGCAATTCAGAGGCTGGAACAATGTAGTGAGTGTTTTTAGATATCCAGTCCAGCACCCATGAATTCACATCTTCAGCATCTCCGGTGATGTGCAGCGTTGCATAGAATTGAAGAATCAGTTCTTCATTCCAATCGCAGATGTTAGAGCAAAAGTTGAGCAGCCCAGCGTTGTGAAGAACACTGAGGACTGGTGCGAAGCACAGCAGAGATTCCATATCCACGTGAGGAATATGCTCATGGTAGAAAATCTTCTCCTTGTTGAACAGCACCGAGGAATAGAAATTGGCTTGACTAGCAGTCCAGAAACACCTCTTCCTAATGCGAGCAGAGTCATATGGGTTGTAATCTTCAAAGAATACATGCTCGCCGAAGAAATCATCAGCCTTGAACTTTTGCTTGCGTGAGAATGGATCCTTTGGCTTCGGCAGAGGAGTGTCAGTGAGTTGCATCACGACCTCAGGAATCTCAATCGCAGGTTCTTCAGGCTGAGGAATTTCTGGTTCCTCCTCAGTGGCAGTCTGCATAGTTGGTTGTTCAGCAGCAGCAGTTTCTTCAGCGCTAGTGGCTGGAATTTCCTCATGGACAGATGAAGTGGGATGAGTTTCTTCAAAGCCCAGGTGAACAGTTTGTGTGGGGGACTAAGGAATTTGTTGTAGAGGGGTGAACATTGGCGAGTTTGGATGCTGACTTTCCCAGAATTCATCACTGATTACGGGTGTGGAGCAGCCAATGTCCACATCTTCATCTTCCATTTCTTCAACGCCAGCCTCTTCAGCTGTGAGCTGAGGCATAGGCGAGGAGATGATAGGTGTTGAAGGGATATCATCCACTTCAATTTCTTCATCGATTGGTTCAGACGAAGCAGCAGAAGGAGTTTCGTCATCAGATCCGCTAGGGATCACATGTTCTTCATCAAAGGGAATGAGGTCCTTTGATGGCCTGGTTGAGATGGGAACAACATCAATCAGATTTGCAAATGAGCTTGTCATAGGCTTCATTTTCTTCGGAGCTGAAGAATCCGAAGCAGCTGATGCTTTCCTTTTCTTCACTGCAGCATGCTCTGCAGCCTTGGTCTTCTTCACATCCGATGCAGATGGAAGGATTGGAGTTGAAATTGGTGTAGGAGCAGCTGAGGAATCTGGTTGATTTTCTTTAGGCACAACTAATGCAGTTGCCCTGAGTTCTTCAGTTTCTGCAGGCACACCTCTAGTGGGTGCCCTGGCAATTTCTTCAGCGGCTGGAATGCAGTCATCAGCCCTGTAACTCACATTATCTTCAGCAGCCTAATTGTCATCAGCGGTGCTGGCATTTTCTTCAGTAGGCTGAGCAGATGCTTCAGCCTGAGGAATTTCCTGTTGCGTTCGGGCTGCAACATTGGAAGTGAAGTTATCTGCAAGTTTCACAAAACGAACCTTGGCTCCAAGCCAATCAGCGTGATATGCTTCAAAGTCATCACTGAGTTTCTTAATCTCAGTCTGAGCAGTGACAAGTTCTTCAGTTGTCATAGAGACAATGTTTTTCTTCAGATAGCGCTCTTTCTTGTACTGCGCTTTCTTGATCTGCCTGGCCTTCTCAAATTTCCACTTTTCTTCTTGAATGAAGTGGGTCAGCATGTGACTCTGGCCAGGAGTCAGCTTGAAGTTAGGCAAGGGAGTGTTGGGGTCCTTGTGCCAATCATCAATGTAGTCGAGGATCAGCTTGGGATCCAAAAGCAGTGGCACCTCTGATCCTTTGGCTCTAGCGGCCCTGACTTGCCTGTCTCTGATCACTTCTGCAAGTTCATCATCATCAGCTTCGTCTTCATCAGACGACACTTGGAAAGCGACTTGCTTCTTTTGAGGACTTGGGCGTGGACCTCGTCCAGCAGTGGCCTTTGTCTTCAGTAGTGAGGGGCCAGCTGAGGAACTTGGTGCAGCTGAGGAACTAGCTGAGACACCTGAGGCAATGGAGATGCCGGCAGTCCTTTGGCATGAAGTGAGATGCACAGGTGCTGAGGATTTGGTCAGAACAGCTGAAGGCTTTGGCGGAGGAGCTGAGGACTTTGGAGGAATAGGAGCAGCATGAGGAATTGGCCGTGAGGGCTTTGATGATTCTGGACGTGAGGGCATTGCTGAGGAAGCACTTGGCTTGCGTGCAGGCTTCTTTGACATGGCCTTCTTTGGCTTGACAGCAAGGACCTCAGCAGAGGCAGCAGCAGCAGCAGAGTCTTCATTAAATTTCTGCACTGCTTCTTTGGCTTGCTTAGCCAACTTGCCTTGGCGCTTGGCCCATTCATCAGGATAGTCCTCACCTCGCTTAAGGCTGGTTAGATCAGCAATTTGGCCAGGTGCCAGTGGTGTTCTTGGGCATGGAGGATTGAGTGCGAATTTCTTCATATACTTAGGAGTGACATATCTGTACTCCCTCCATTCTCTTGCCCATCTCCTCTCTATCTTCTGAATGCGTACTTTGCGCTCATTCTTGGTTTCCTCAGTAGGTGTGCAGTACCCAGCATATATGTCATCAGGGATTTCAAACGCTGTATTTACCTCAGGCCTCTTTCCTCCCTTCTGAGGCCTTTTACCATCAGCCATTTTCTTTAGTTGAGGAATTTGAACAATTTGAATTCTCTGAAGAAGTATGCAACTTTTCTTCGAGGAACGCTGCAAATGAGTTAAGTTGATGAGAACCTAGTGATTCAGCAGCTGACATGTGTACCTGTGAACAGAGTATAGTTGCGAGGAATTTGGAGAGGTCATATGTGTTCTCAGAAGGTTTTTCAAAATGAACAAGTTTGAGGAATTTGACCAGATGAGTCTTGAAGATTTTCACTAAGCGTTCTTTGTCTTAGGTTCTAGAGTTGTATAGATCGAAGATCCACACAATAATCTTGAAGAAAAATGATGCTTAGAGAAACGAATCAAGAACAGATGACTTTGTGAGGTGTTGAGTGTGTGAAGATATGAAGAAAAACACTTTTGAAGATTTTGTAGATGATCATTCGAATCAACGAGGGCAGTAAAAGTAACTTTTATTTACCCTGGACGAAGAACATGACGAACTGGAGTGAGGAGATGTGAAGTTCGTATGTGCAGATCTTCCACGCCCTAACTTGGCGGAGGAAGACGGCTACGGCGGCGGCGGAGTGAAGATGTCCGCGGTCGGTGCGAGGACGTCGGCGACGAGGTCGAGGAAGTGAAGCTCTTCCTCACCGGCGGCGATGAAGTAGCGGCGGCGCTAGGGTTTGAGAAGCTCGAGCTGGAAAGAGAGGTCGAGCGGAGTAAAAGAAGTGAGGAAGGAAACGAGGGGTATTTATAGCCACGGTGAAAAATTGTTTGCCCAAAGAAATTGGATGAACGTGCCCCTGACCCTTCTCATTCGCATGACATGTGTCACCCACGTAGTGAGAGGTGGAGATCATGTTAGATCGTGGGTGAGTGGATAAGTGTATCATGGGATGCGGAACGGTTTGAGCGGCAAAACCGAAAATTTCGATACGATAGGTTTTAAAGTTCCTTCGCAATTTCTTCAGCTGACAAGGACACAGTGAAGATTTTGAACAAGTTTCAAATAGAACGCACATGAAGAATTTGTGAACAGATTGGGTTGAGTATAGCATAGAGGGGAAGGGTCTGATCACATTCACTTAGCAGAAAACCAACTTGAAGAAATAGCAATAAGTGAATGCTGTAGAGGACATAAACTCATATATATATATATATATATATATATATATATATATATATATATATATATATATATATATATATATATATATATATATATATATATATATATAGCCAATGAAGAAAAACGACGGAACCAGTGAAGACTATGCAAAGTTGAAGAATATGAATAATTTGAGGAATTTCAACTTTTGGTGGCGGCGTGACCCACCGTATAAGAATGATGATTTCAGACACCGCGTACAATTATCGTAGGGTTCTGAGAATCAAATTCTTCATTAATTTCTTCACACTAAGAGTGTTATTCTTCATTGATTTAAAGAAAAACGTTTCTTCATGTGTTGCACACCTAAGTCATCAATTTTGCATAAGTGTTAGGATGAGTGTCCTTTTCAAAGAACATTCGAAGACTGATATTTAGCTCACACCGCAACTTGCTAAATCTCTTCTCATCCAAGGGCTTTGTGAAGATATCGGCTAGCTGTTCTTCAGTCTTCACATGCTCAATAGAAATGTCGCCCTTCAACACATGATCACGAAGAAAATGATGATGAATCTGAATGTGCTTTGTCTTCGAGTGCTGAACTGGGTTGTGAGCAATCTTGATGGCACTCTCATTGTCACAGAAGAGAGGCACATTCTTCATGTTGACGTCGTAGTCCTTGAGAGTTTGCGTCATCCATAGCAATTGGGCACAGCAAGAACCAGCGGCAATGTACTCAGCTTCAGCAGTAGATAGTGATACGCAATTCTGTTTCTTTGAGGACCAACAGACCAAAGATCGTCCAAGGAAATGATATGTACTAGATGTTGACTTGCGATCCACATGATCACCAGCATAGTCAGAGTCAAAATATCCAACAAGATCAAAAGCCGAGCCCTTGGGGTACCATAATCCAAGTGTTGGTGTGTGAGCTAGATATCGAAGAATATGCTTCACAGCCTTATGGTGTGATTCCTTCGGTGCAGCTTGAAATCAGGCACACATGCAAACACTAAGCATTATATCTGGCCTAGATGCACATAAGTATAATAAGGAACCTATCTGGAGCGGTATACCTTATGATCGAAGTCAATACCATTTTCATCAGTGCACAGATGGCCATTTGTGGGCATAGGAATTTTGACGCCTTTGCAATCTTGCATGCCGAATTTCCTCAGTACATCCTTGAGGTATTTCTCCTGAGATATGAATATGCCATTGTGTTGTTGACGAATTTGAAGACCTAAGAAGAATTTCAACTCTCCCATCCTAGACATTTGATATTCTTCACTCATCATATAGGCAAATTCATCACTATAACGTTGGTTAGTACAGCCAAAGATAATATCATCAACATATACTTGGCACACAAACAATTCACCATCATAAGATTTAGTGAAAAGAGTAGGGTCGAGTGAACCGGGTTTGAAGCCTTTCTTCATGAAGAGTTCCTTCAAAGTATCATACCAAGCCCGTGGGGCCTGCTTGAGGCCATAGAGGGCCTTGTTGAGTCTGAAGACTTTGTCAGGATTCTTTGGATCTTCAAAACCTGGGGGTTGAGCAACATATACTTCTTCCTCAAGCTTACCATTGAGGAATGCACTTTTCACATCCATTTGATATAGAGTGATATCATGATGGTTAGCATAAGCAAGTAATATGCGAATAGCCTCAAGTCTAGCAACAGGTGCAAAAGCTTCATCGAAATCAATTCCTTCAACTTGTGTCTAGCCTTGAGCTACAAGTCGTGCCTTATTCCTCACCATAAGGCCATTTTCATCTTGCTTGTTGCGGTAGATCCACTTTGTGCCGATGATATTGTGCTTGCGAGGATCTGGACGTTTGACCAGTTCCCAGACATTGTTGAGCTCGAACTGATGTAATTCTTCTTGCATGGCCTGAATCCACTCAGGCTCCAGAAATGCTTCATCTACCTTAGTGGGCTCTGTAATAGAGACAAAAGCATACTGCCCACAAAAGTTAGACAAATGTGAAGCTTTTGAGCATGTGAGAGAACCTGGCGCTTTGATGTCATTGATGATCTTTTCAACTTGCACTTCTTTTGCAATGCGAGGATGAGCTGGTTGTCGTTGAAGAGTTTGATCAACATTTTCTTCAGCACCATTTTCTTCAGCATTTTCTTCAGGTGCATTAGCTCGACGTTCTTCATGTTCTGGAATGAATTCTTCAGCAGATTCTTCAGTAGGAATGACATCCTCAGTAGCCTTGAACTTGATAGTTTCCTCAGGTGTTGGTTCATCTATCACAGTAGGTAGGTGCTCTCTTTGCGAGCCATTAGTTTCATCGAACCGCACATCTACAGTTTCAACAACTTTGTGAAGAACGTTGTTGAAGAGTCTGTAGGTGTGCGAGTCCTTTCCGTAACCAAGCATAAAACCTTCATGTGCTTTTGGTGCAAATTTTGAGTTGTGATGAGGATCTCTAATCCAACATTTAACACCGAAGACTTTGAAATAACTTACATTGGGTTTCTTATCAGTGAGGAGTTCATAGGCAGTCTTTTTGAAGAATTTGTGAAGATATACTCTGTTGATGATGTGGCACGCGGTATCAATTGCCTCAGTCCAGAAATGACGAGGCGTTTTGTATTCATCAAGCATAGTGCGAGCCATCTCAGCAAGAGTCCTGTTCTTGCGCTCCACGACGCCGTTCTGCTGACGAGTGTAAGGAGCAGATAACTCATGAGTGATACCAAGTTCATCAAGATAGTCATTGAGACCAGAATTCTTGAACTCAGTGCCATTGTCACTTCTGATGTGCCTGATCTTCACACCAAAGTTGGTTGAAGCCCTCGAGGAAAATCGTTAGAAGACTTCCTGCACTTCCTGTTTGTAAGTAACAAGGTGTACCCATGTGTAACGAGAATAATCATCAACAATAATGAAGCCATATTGAGATGCTTCATTTGAGATAGCAGAATAATGATTAGGACCAAAGAGATCCATGTGAAGCGATTCAAATGGGCGAGTGGTGGTCATGATAGTCTTCGCTGGATGCTTGGCCTTGGTCATCTTCCCAGCTTCACAGGCTCCGCATAGGTGATCCTTGAGGAATTTGACATTCTCGATGCCAATGACATGCTTCTTCTTTGCAAGCGTGTGCAAATTCCTCATGCCTGCATGACCAAGTCGTCGATGCCAGAGCCAGCCTTCTGAAGCGTTTGCAAGTAAGCACACGACTGGTTGTGGTCCTATAGAGAAATCAACAATATACAGGCCTCCTCTCCTAAAGCCTTTTCGAAGACTTTGGAATTGTCAGCTTCCATAACCACAACACAACGGTACTTGCCAAAGACAACAACCATATCAAGATCACAAAGCATTGAGACAGACATAAGGTTGTATCCTAAGGACTCAACAAGCATGACTTTGTCCATGTGTCGATCCTTTGTAATCGCAACCTTACCTAGACCCAATACCTGACTTTTGCCTTTGTCAGCAAAGATGATATGCTTCAGATGCGACGGAGATAATGGAGCATCCATCAATAGATTCTTGTCACCAGTCATGTGGTTTGTACATCCACTATCGAGGACCCACTCAGTGGCTTTGGGTTGATCATCCTGCAGATGAATTAGTGCAGCTTACAAACTCATATACTTCATCAGTGAAGAATATGACATCAATTCATCAGATCAATTTCATCAAGTAAGAGAACTGATAAAGCAATATGAGGACGTGAGAAATGAAAGTTCATTTCTTCATGATTAGCCTGCGTCCTATCAGGCATGCTCAGGTCTCCAGCAAATTCTTCAGACGATTACGTGCATTTGGAGACCTGACCCTGCAGAAGAGATTAGTTCTTTTTCTTCACCATCCACATCTGAAGGGGTGGCAAAGAGTTCATCATTCTGCGAGCTCCATACGAGAAGGATGGCATAGAAGCCAATCCATTTCGTTTCACATAAGATGGGTTAGAGTAAGCATATGAGTAAGCAGAGAAATTCTTTGAGGACTTACGTACATAATGACTTGAAGAATAATGCACATATCCATAATCCTTAGATCTTCCCTGTGAAACAGACGGGTTAGCATGATGATGTTCATATGAGGACTTTGATCCATATGAGGAATTTGGTCCATATGAGGAATTTGATCTGGGGTTCCTATTCTTCATAGGTGGCGTCATGATGACATTCACCTGAAGATTTTCAAGGCATATTTTGGGAACCCAGATTTTCTTCATCGGGGAGCCGTTCCTACAGTTAGTGCCAACATATCTAGCAAATACTTCACCATTCTGATTTTTGAATAGCTTATAGTTGGAGTCGATTGTCTCATCAACAGAATGAGGAGGTTCACATGCAAATCTAGATAAGTTAGATGGGTCAACTGGAGGTCCCTTTGCAGCAACCCATGTAGTTTTGGGGTACTGCTCAGGCTTCCAATATGTATCATCAGCATTGAGTTTCCTCTCAAAGGCGATACCCTCTTTCCTAGGGTTCTTGTTGAGGATCTACTTTTTAAGCACATCACAAAGAGCCTGATGCCCTTTGAGGCTTTTGTACATGCCTGTCATGTACAATTCCTTCAGCCCTGCATTGTCAGTGATACTAGCAATGTCCTTAGATGAGGAATTAGTGATAGCAAAGGCATGTGAAGAATTTGAAACATTACCAGCATTTGAAAATTCAGGTGAAGAATTAGCAGATTCACGTTCAATGCACTTCAAGCATGGAGGAACAAATTCTTCCTGAGATGCGCTGATTTGTTGAGCAAGTAATGAATCGCGCTCCTTCTGAAGATCTACATAACTCACTCTTGTTGGGGAACATTGCAGAAAACAAAAAAATTCCTACGTTTCACCAAGATCAATCTATGGAGTCAACTAGCAACGAGAGGAGAGTGCATCTACATACCCTTGTAGATCGCGCGTGGAAGCGTTCAAGTAACGGGGATGAAGGAGTCGTACTCGTCGTGATCCAAATCACCGGAGATCCTAGCGCCGAACGGACGGCACCTCCGCGTTCAACACACGTATGGTCAGCGTGATGTCTCCTCCTTCTTGATCCATCAAGGGGGAAGGAGAGGTTGATGAAGATCCAGCAGCACGACGGCGTGGTGGTGGATGCAGCAGTCACCGCAGCAGGGCTTCGCCGAGCTTCTGCGAGAGGGAGAGGTGTAGCAGGGGAGAGGGAGGCGCCAAGGCTTGAGTTGTTGCTGCCCTCCCTCCCCCCTCCTTTATATAGGCCCCCTAGGGGGTGCGCCGGCCCTAGGAGATGGGATCTCCTAGGGGGCCGCGGCCAAGGGGGTAGAGTACCCCCCCCCCAAGGCAAGTGGAGGCGCCCCCTCCCCTAGGGTTCCCAACCCTAGGCGCATGGGGGGCCCAAGGTGGGGCTCACCAGCCCACTATGGGCTGGTTCCCCTCCCCACTTCAGCCCATGGGGCCCACCGGGATAGGTGGCCCCACCCGGTGGACCCCCGGGACCCATCCGGTGGTCCCGGTACAATACCAGTGACCCCCGAAACTTTCCCGATGGCCGAAACTATACTTCCTATATATAATTCTTCACCTCCGGACAATTCCGGAACTCCCGTGACGTCCAAGATCTCATCCGGGACTCCGAACAACTTTCGGATTACTGCATACTCATATATATAGAACCCTAGCGTCACCGAACCTTAAGTGTGTAGACCCTAAGGGTTCGGGAGACAAGCAGACATGACCGAGACGACTATCTGGTCAATAACCAACAGCGGGATCTGGATACCCATGTTGGCTCCCACATGCTCCTCGATGATCTCATCGGATGAACCACAATGTCGAGGACCTAATCAATCCCGTACTTAATTCCCTTTGTCAATCGGTATGTTACTTGCCCGAGACTCGATCGTCGGTATCCCAATACCTTGTTCAGTCTCGTTACCGGCAAGTCACTTTACTCGTACCGTAATGCATGATCCCGTGATCAACCACTTGATCACATTGAGCTCATTATGATGATGCATTACCGAGTGGGCCCAGAGATACCTCTCCGTCATACGGAGTGACAAATCCCAGTCTCGATTCATGCCAACCCAACAGACACTTTCGGAGATACCTGTGATGTACCTTTATAGTCACCCAGTTACGTTGTGATGTTTGGCACACCCAAGGCACTCCTACGGTATCCGGGAGTTGCACAATCTCATGGTCTAAGGAAATGATACTTGACATCCAGAAAAGCTACAACAAACGAACTACACGATCTTTGTGCTATGCTTAGGTTTGGTTCTTGTCCATCACATCATTCTCCTAATGATGTGATCCCGTTATCAATGACATCCCCATGTCCATAGCCAGGAAACCATGACTATCTGTTGATCAACGAGCTAGTCAACTAGAGGCTCACTAGCGACACATTGTGGTCTATGTATTCACACATGTATTATGATTTCCGGACAATACAATTATAGCATGAATAATAGACAATTATCATGAAGAAGGAAATATAATAATCATTTTATTATTGCCTCTAGGGCATATTTCCAACAGTCTCCCACTTGCACTAGAGTCAATCATCTAGTTACATTGTGATGAATCGAACACCCATGGAATTTTGGTGTTGATCATGTTTTGCTCTAGGGAGAGGTTTAGTCAACGGATCTGCTACATTCAGGTCCGTATGTACTTTACAAATCTCTATGTCTCCATTTTGAACACTTTCACGAATGGAGTTGAAGCGACGCTTGATATGCCTGGTCTTCCTGTGAAACCTGGGCTCCTTGGCAAGGGCAATAGCTCTAGTGTTGTCACAGAAGAGAGTCATCGGGCCTGACGCATTGGGTATGACTCCTAGGTCCGTAATGAACTCCTTCACCCAGACTGCTTCGTGTGCTGCCTCCGAGGCTGCCATGTACTCCACTTCACATGTAGATCCCGCCACAACGCTTTGCTTGCAACTGCACCAGCTTACTGCCCCACCATTCAAAATATACACGTATCCGGTTTGTGACTTAGAGTCATCCAGATCTATGTCGAAGCTAGCATCGATGTAACCCTTTACGACAAGCTCTTCGTCACCTCCATAAACGAGAAACATTTCCTTAGTCCTTTTCAGGTACTTCAGGATATTTTTGACCGCTGTCCAGTGTTCCATGCCGGGATTACTTTGGTACCTTCCTACCAAACTCACGGCAAGGTTTACATCAGGTCTGGTACACAACATAGCATACATGATAGACCCTATGGCCGAGGCATAGGGGACGACACTCATCTTTTCTCTATCTTCTGCCGTGGTCGAGCATTGAGCCAAGCTCAATCTCATACCTTGCAATACAGGCAAGAACCCCTTCTTTGACTGATCCATTTTGAACTTCTTCAATATCTTGTCAAGGTACGTACTCTGTGAAAGACCAATGAGGCGTCTCGATCTATCTCTATAGATCTTGATGCCTAATATATAAGCAGCTTCTCCAAGGTCCTTCATTGAAAAACACTTGTTCAAATAGGCCTTTATGCTTTCCAAGAATTCTATATCATTTCCCATCAACAGTATGTCATCCACATACAATATGAGAAATGCTACAGAGCTCCCACTCACTTTCTTGTAAATGCAGGCTTCTCCATAAGTCTGCATAAACCCAAACGCTTTGATCATCTCATCAAAGAAAATGTTCCAACTCCGAGATGCTTGCACCAGCCCATAAATCGAGCGTTGGAGCTTGCACACCTTGTCAGCATTCTTAGGATCGACAAAACCTTCCGGTTGCATCATATACAATTCTTCCTTAAGGAAACCATTAAGGAATGCCGTTTTGACATCCATTTGCCATATTTCATAATCATAGAATGCGGCAATTGCTAACATGATTCAGACGGACTTCAGCTTCGCTACGGGTGAGAAAGTCTCATCGTAGTCAACCCCTTGAACTTGTCGATAACCCTTAGCGACAAGCCGTGCTTTATAGATGGTCACATTACCATCCGCGTCTGTCTTCTTCTTAAAGATCCATTTATTTGCTATGGCTCGCCGATCAACGGGCAAGTCAGTCAAAGTCCATACTTCGTTTTCATACATGGATCCTATCTCGGATTTCATGGCTTCCAGCCATTTGTCGGAATCCGGGCCCGCCATCGCTTCTTCATAGTTCGAAGGTTCACCGTTGTCTAACAACATGATTTCCAAGACAGGGTTGTCGTACCACTCTGGTGCGGAACGTGTCCTTGTGGACCTACGAAGTTCAGTAGCAACTTGATCTGAAGTTTCATGATCATCATCAACAACTTCCTCTCTAGTCGGTGCAGGCACCTCAGGAACATTTTCTTGAGCTGCGCCACTTACCGATTCAAGAGGTAATTCTTCATCAAGTTCTACCTTCCTCCCACTTATTTCTTTTGAGAGAAACTCTTTCTCTAGAAAGGACCCATTCTTGGAAACAAAGATCTTGCCTTCGGATCTGAGGTAGAAGGTATACCCAACAGTTTCTTTAGGGTATCCTATGAAGACGCATTTTTCCGACTTGGGTTCGAGCTTTTCAGGTTGAAGTTTCTTGACATAAGCATCGCATCCCCAAACTTTTAGAAACGACGGCTTAGGTTTCTTCCCAAACCATAATTCGTACGGTGTCGTCTCAACGGATTTTGACGGAGCCCTATTTAAAGTGAATGCGGCAGTCTCTAAAGCATAGCCCCAAAATGATAGCGGTAAATCAGTAAGAGACATCATAGATCGCACCATATCTAATAGAGTGCGATTACGACGTTCGGACACACCATTACGCTGAGGTGTTCCAGGCGGCGTGAGTTGCGAAACTATTCCACATTTTCTTAAGTGTGTGCCAAATTCGTGACTCAAGTATTCTCCCCCACGATCTGATCGCAAGAACTTGATTTTCCTGTCATGTTGATTCTCAACCTCACTCTGAAATTCCTTGAACTTTTCAAAGGTCTCAGACTTGTGTTTCATTAAGTAGATATACCCATATCTACTCAAGTCATCAGTGAGGGTGAGAACATAACGATAGCCACCGCGAGCCTCAACACTCATTGGACCGCACACATCAGTATGTATGATTTCCAATAAGTTGGTTGCTCGCTCCATTGTGCCTGAGAATGGAGTCTTGGTCATTTTACCCATGAGGCATGGTTCGCACGTGTCAAATGATTCGTAATGAAGAGACTCTAAAAGTCCATCTGCATGGAGCTTCTTCATGCGTTTGACACCTATGTGACCAAGGCGGCAGTGCCACAAGTATGTGGGACTATCATTATCAACCTTACATCTTTTGGTATTCACACTATGAATATGTGTAGCATTATGCTCGAGATTCATTAAGAATAAACCATTCACCATCAGAGCATGACCATAAAACATATCTCTCATATAAATAGAACAACCATTATTCTCGGATTTAAATGAGTAGCCATCTCGTATTAAACGAGATCCTGATACAATGTTCATGCTCAAAGCTGGCACTAAATAACAATTATTGAGGTTTAAAACTAATCCCGTAGGTAAATGTAGAGGTAGCGTGCCGACGGCGATCACATCGACCTTGGAACCATTCCCGACGCGCATCGTCACCTCGTCCTTCGCCAGTCTCCGCTTATTCCGCAGCTCCTGCTTTGAGTTACAAATGTGAGCAACCGCACCGGTATCAAATACCCAGGAGCTACTACAAGTACTGGTAAGGTACACATCAATTACATGTATATCACATATACCTTTTGTGATGCCGGCCTTCTTGTCCGCTAAGTATTTGGGGCAGTTCCGCTTCTAGTGACCACTTCCCTTGCAATAAAAGCACTCAGTCTCGGGCTTGGGTCCATTCTTTGGCTTCTTCCCGGCAGCTTGCTTACCGGGTGCGGCAACTCCCTTGCCGTCCTTCTTGAAGTTCTTCTTACCCTTGCCTTTCTTGAACTTAGTGGTTTTATTCACCATCAACACTTGATGTTCCTTTTTGACTTCTACCTCTGCTGATTTCAGCATTGCAAATACTTCAGGAATGGTCTTTTCCATCCCCTGCATATTGAAGTTCATCACAAAGCTCTTGTAGCTTGGTGGAAGCGACTGAAGGATTCTGTCAATGACCGCGTCATCCGGGAGATTAACTCCCAGCTGAGTCAAGCGGTTATGCAACCCAGACATTTTGAGTATGTGCTCACTGACAGAACTATTTTCCTCCATCTTACAGCTGAAGAACTTGTAGGAGACTTCATATCTCTCGACCCGGGCATGAGCTTGGAAAACCATTTTCAGCTCTTCGAACATCTCATATGCTCCGTGTCGCTCAAAACGCTTTTGGAGCCCCAGTTCTAAGATGTAAAGCATGCCGCACTGAACGAGGGAGTAATCATCAGCACGTGTCTGCCAAGCATTCATAACGTCTTGGTTCTGTGGGACGGGTGCGTCACCTAGCGGTGCTTCTAGGACATAATCTTTCTTGGCAGCTATGAGGATGATCCTCAGGTTCCGGACCCAGTCCGTATAGTTGCTGCCATCGTCTTTCAGCTTGGTTTTCTCTAGGAATGCGTTGAAGTTGAGGACAACGTTGGCCATTTGATCTACAAGACATATTGTAAAGATTTTAGACTAAGTTCATGATAATTAAGTTCATATAATCAAATTATTCAATGAACTCCCACTTAGATAGACATCCCTCCAGTCATCTAAGTTTAACATGATCCGAGTTGACTAGGCCGTGTCCGATCATCACGTGAGACGGACTAGTCAACATCGATGAACATCTTCATGTTGATCGTATCTTCTATACGACTCATGCTCGACCTTTCGGTCTTCTGTGTTCCGAGGCCATGTCTGTACATGCTAGGCTCGTCAAGTCAACCTAAGTGTATTACGTGTGTAAATCTGTCTTACACCCGTTGTATGTGAACGTTGGAATCTATCACACCCGATCATCACGTGGTGCTTCGAAACAACGAACTGTCGCAATGGCGCACAGTTAGGGGGAACACTTTCTTGAAATTATTATGAGGGATCATCTTATTTACTACCGTCGTTCTAAGTAAACAAGATGCAAAAACATGATAAACATCTCATGCAATCAAATAATAGTGACATGATATGGCCAATATCATATAGCTCCTGTGATCTCCATCTTGGGGCTCCATGATCATCTTGTCACCGGCATGACACCATGATTTCCATCATCATGATCTCCATCATCGTGTCTCCATGAAGTTGCTCGCCAACTATTACTTCTACTACTATGGCTAACACGTTTAGAAATAAAGTAAAGTAATTTACATGGCGTTTCTCAATGACATGCAGGTCATACAAAAAATAAAGACAACTCCTATGGCTCCTGCCGGTTGTCATACTCATCGACATGCAAGTCGTGATTCCTATTACAAGAACATGATCTCATAAATCACATATATCATTCATCATTCATCACAACTTTGGCCATATCACATCACAAAACACTTGCTGCAAAAACAAGTTAGACGTCCTCTAATTGTTGTTGCAAGTTTTACGTGGCTGCAAGAGGGTTCTAGCAATTATGTTTTCTTACCTACGTTAAAGCCACAACGTGATTTGTCAACTTCTATTTACCCTTCATAAGGACACTTTTCGTCGAATCCGCTCCAACTAAAGTGGGAGAGACAGACACCCGCCAGCCACCTTATGCAACTAGTGCATGTCAGTCGGTGGAACCGGTCTCACGTAAGCGTACGTGTAAGGTTGGTCCGGGCCGCTTCATCCTACAATACCGCTGAAGCAAAATAAGACTAGTAGCGGAAAGAAAGTTGACAACATCTACGCCCACAACAAATTGTGTTCTACTCGTGCAAAGAGAACTACGCATAGACCTAGCTCATGATGCCACTGTTGGGGAACGTTGCAGAAAACAAAAAATTTCCTACGTTTCACCAAGATCAATCTATGGAGTCAACTAGCAACGAGAGGAGAGTGCATCTACATACCCCTGTAGATCGCGCGCGGAAGCGTTCAAGGAACGGGGATGAAGGAGTCGTACTCGTCGTGATCCAAATCACCGGAGATCCTAGCGCCGAACGGACGGCACCTCCGCGTTCAACACACGTACGGTCAGCGTGACGTCTCCTCCTTCTTGATCCAGCAAGGGGGAAGGAGAGGTTGATGAAGATCCAGCAGCACGACGGCGTGGTGGTGGATGCAGCAGTCACCGCAGCAGGGCTTCGCCGAGCTTCTGTGAGAGGGAGAGGTGTAGCAGGGGAGAGAGAGGCGCCAAGGCTTGAGGTGTTGCTGCCCTCCCTCCCCCCTCCATTATATAGGCCCCCTAGGGGGGTGCGCCGGCCCTAGGAGATGGGATCTCCTAGGGGGGGCGGCGGCCAAGGGGGTAGAGTACCCCCCAAGGCAAGTGGAGGCGCCCCTCCCCTAGGGTTCCCAACCCTAGGCGCATGGGGGGCCCAAGGGGGGGTGCACCAGCCCACTATGGGCTGGTTCCCCTCCCCACTTCAGCCCATGGGGCCCTCCGGGATGGGTGTCCCCACCCGGTGGACCCCGGGACCCATCCGGTGGTCCCGGTACAATACAGGTGACCCCGGAAACTTTCCCGATGGCCGAAATTATACTTCCTATATATAATTCTTCACCTCCGGACAATTCCGGAACTCCCGTGACGTCCAAGATCTCATCCGGGACTCCGAACAACTTTCGGATTACTGCATACTCATATATATAGAACCCTAGCGTCACCGAACCTTAAGTGTGTAGACCCTAAGGGTTCGGGAGACAAGCAGACATGACCGAGACGACTCTCTGGTCAATAACCAACAGCGGGATCTGGATACCCATGTTGGCTCCCACATGCTCCTCGATGATCTCATCGGATGAACCACGATGTCGAGGACCTAATCAATCCCGTACTCAATTCCCTTTGTCAATCGGTACGTTACTTGCCCGAGACTCGATCGTCGGTATCCCAATACCTTGTTCAGTCTCGTTACCGGCAAGTCACTTTACTCGTACCGTAATGCATGATCCCGTGATCAACCACTTGATCACATTGAGCTCATTATGATGATGCATTACCGAGTGGGCCCAGAGATACCTCTCCATCATACGGAGTGACAAATCCCAGTCTCGATTCATGCCAACCCAACAGACACTTTCGGAGATACCTGTGATGTACCTTTATAGTCACCCAGTTAGGTTGTGACGTTTGGCACACCCAAGGCACTCCTACGGTATCCGGGAGTTGCACAATCTCATGGTCTAAGGAAATGATACTTGACATCCAGAAAAGCTACAGCAAACGAACTACACGATCTTTGTGCTATGCTTAGGTTTGGGTCTTGTCCATCACATCATTCTCCTAATGATGTGATCCCGTTATCAATGACATCCCCATGTCCATAGCCAGGAAACCATGACTATCTGTTGATCAATGAGCTAGTCAACTAGAGGCTCACTAGGGACACATTGTGGTCTATGTATTCACACATGTATTACGATTTCCGGACAATACAATTATAGCATGAATAATAGACAATTATCATGAACAAGGAAATATGATAATCATTTTATTATTGCCTCTAGGGCATATTTTCGACAACTCTTAGCTTCTCAAGGTCTTGCTTTCTTTGAAGAAATTCATAAGAAAGCTTCTCATGATCCGATAAGAGAGTGTTATGTTGATCTTGAAGGGTGTCATACTTAGTATGAAGAGTCTGAAGACTTTCAGCCAAAGCTTTTGACTGATCCATTTCCTCACCCAACATATCATTGCTCTTGTTTAGCATATAGTGAGCTTTTTCCAAAGCTCTTTGTTGTTTAGTAGCAAGGGAAGCAAGTTTAACATAGCTGGGTCCAAATTCATCACCAGATTCATCATCACTGGACTCGGATAGGTAGCATTCAGTTACCTCAGCATCTTTTACCATAAGGCATGATGCAGAAGATGATGATTCTGGTTCGAATGTCATCGTTTTGAGAGATTCCTTGAAGTCCTCAAACCAAGGATCATGACAAGTTTGATGACCTTCATAGACCTCAGAGAGACGGTCCCAGATGAGCTTCACATGATCGAGATGCATGATATTCCTGAACTGATTTTGTGACAGGCTCGAGCAGATGACATCCTTCGCCGTGAGGTTGAGAAGAGTATACTTGCGAATGTCATCAACATCCGCCATCTTGCACAGATCAGTCAGGCCAATCTTAGTGACGGTCCAGAACTCGCTGTTCATCGCCATGAGGTGTTTCTTCATCATGGCCTTCCACTTGGGACACTCGTGACCGTCAAAGATGGGGCATGTCACCTTCGTCATACCTGCAGTCGACATAACTAAAACTCCAGGCGGTTAAACCAAAATCACACAGAACAAGGGAGTACCTCGCTCTGATACCAATTGAAAGTGCGTTATATCGACTAGAGGGGGGTGAATGGGCGATTTTTATGAAATTCTTCACCGAGGAATTTGCCCATGAGGAAATTCCTTAGCGAAGAACTACTAGCAGCGGAATAAGTACTCAAACGTAAACATAACAGAATATAAGCATAGTCATCATGATGAAATGAAGATAGGCATAGAGTACAGGAAACGTAATCACAGGATAACATGAGATGAAGACAAACAGACTGAAGAAATTGAACTGAGGAAATTGAGAAAGTCTTCAGTCAAAGTCTTCAAACACAGATATGAACAAACACACATCACAGTTATGAGGAAATGAAACAGTTGAGGAAATAGAACCAGTAAGCTCGATGAAGACAACGATTTGGTAGACCAGTTCCAACTGTTGTCTCAGTTGTACGTCTGGTTGGAGCGGCTGAGTATTTAAACTCGAGGACACACAGTCCCGGACACCCAGTCAAGGACACTTAGTCCAAGACACCCAATCCTCACCGTATTCTCCTTGAACTAAGGTCACACTGACCTCGTCCAATCACTCATGGTAAGTCTTCAGGCGACTTCCAAACCTTCACAAACTTGGTCACTCGGCAATCCACAATTCCTCTTGGATGCTCTAGACCATGACGCCTATCCGTCTGGAAGAAGCACAGTCTTCAAAGGTAACAAGCGTCGGATCCACTCAGGATCAATCTCTTCAATGATGCTCAATCACTTGGGGTTTGTAGGTGTTTGGGTTTTGGGTTTTTGGTTTTTCCTCACTTGATGATTTTCGCTCAAAGTCCTCAGAGGATGGGTTGCTCTCAAATAACAAGTGTCAGTTTCTCTCGGAGCAGCCAACCAGCTAGTGGTTGTAGGGGGCGGCTATTTATAGCCTAGGGAGCAGCCCGACATGATAAGACATAAATGCCCTTCAATGATATGACCGTTAGGTGGATAGATATTTTGGGACAGCTGGCGCATAGCACAGCAACGGTCGGAATTTTGAGTAGCAAAATCCTTAGGGCTATCATGTTCCTCACTGTGTAGGCAATCCACACTGGCGAATTCCTAACTCCTCAGTCAGGACAAATTCCTCAGAGACCACAAGAACTTCGTCTCTGTCACTGAAGAAATTGACTGAACTGTATGAGATTTCCAATGGCTTCACTCGAATGGATTGGTAGGTGTAGGATTTTGAGTTGAGCATCACATGGAAAATTTTCCTTAGTATTTCCTCGACCCCCTTTAACATTACGGTGTTTCCTATGACTCAAGAAAGAGAAAAACAAAACTATGAACCCGAAAGTCTTCAAGCTTCATATTTTTCGCATGAATATCAAGTCTTCACGGACACACCAATTTCTTCACTTTCAAAGTCTTCATGAAAGTCTTCAGAAATACCAAAATCTTCAGTCGAAGATATTCATTTTTAGGGGTCGACTTTTCCTATAAATATCAAACTCCTCATAGACTTATAGACCTGTGCACGCTCACACACGCATTAGTCCCTTAACATATAAGTCTTCAATACACCAAAATCACTAAGGGGCACTAGATACACTTACAATCTTTACCTCTCGACCATTTCGAGACTCCTCTTCATGTCCTTGATCTCATCCGGTACTCCGAACAATATTCGGTCACCAAAACACATAACTCATAATACAAATCGTCATCGAGCGTTAAGCGTGCGGACCCTACGGGTTCGAGAACTATGTAGACATGACCGAGACACATCTTCGATCAATAACTAACAGTGGAACCAGGATGCTCATATTGGTTCCTACATATTCTATGAAGATCTTTATCAGTCAAACTGCAATAACAACATACGTTATTCCCTTTGTCATCGGTATGTTACTTGCCCGAGATTCGATCGCCGGTATCCTCATACCTAGTTCAATCTCGTTACCGGCAAGTCTCTTTACTCGTTTCTTATGCATCATCCCACAACTAACTCATTAGTCACATTGCTTGCAAGGCTTATAGTGATGTGCATTACCGAGAGGGTCTAGAGCTACCTCTTCGATACTCGGAGTGACAAATCCTAATCTCGATCTATGCCAACCCAACAAACACTTACAGAGCTACCTATAGAGCATATTTATAATCACCCAGTTATGTTGTGATGTTTGATAGCACACAAGGTGTTCCTCTGGTATTCAGGAGTTGCATAATCTCATGGTAAGAGGAATATGTATAAGTCATGAAGAAAGCAATAGCAATAAAACTTAACGATCATTATGTTAAGCTAACGGGTGGGTCTTGTCCGTCACATCGTTCTCCTAATGATGTGATCCCATTCATCAAATAAAAACACATGTCTATGGTTAGGAAACTTAACCATCTTTGATTAACGAGCTAGTCTAGTAGAGGCTTACTAGGGACACGGTGTTTTGTCTATGTATCCACACATGTATCAAGTTTTTGGTTAATACAATTCTAGCATGAGTAATAATCATTTATCATGATATAAGGAAATATAAATAACAACTTTATTATTGCCTCTAGGGCATATTTCCTTCAGTCTCCCACTTGCACTAGAGTTAATAATCTAGATTACATTGTAATGATTCTAACACCCATGGAGTCTTGATGCTAATCTTGTTTTGCTCGTGGAAGAGGCTTAGTCAATGGGTCTGCGACATTCAGATCCGTATGTATTTTGGAAATCTCTATGTCTCCCTCCTTGACTTGATCGCGGATGGATTTGAAGCGTCTCTTGATGTGTTTGGTTCTCTTGTGAAATCTGGATTCCTTTGCTAAGGCAATTGCTCCAGTATTGTCACAAAAGATTTTCATTCAACCCGATGCACTAGGTATTACACCTAGATCGGATATAAACTCCTTCATCCAGACTCCTTCATTTGCTGCTTCCAAAGCAGTTGTGTACTCCACTTCACACGTAGATCCCGCCACGACGCTCTTCTTGGAACTGCACCAACTGATACCTCCACCATTCAATATAAATATGTATCCGGTTTGTGACTTAGAGTCATCCGGATCAGTGTCAAAGCTAGCATCGACGTAACCATTTACGACAAGCTCTTTGTCACCTCCATAAATGAGAAACATATGCTTAGTCCTTTTCAGGTATTTTAGGATGTTCTTGACCGCTATCCAGTGATCCACTCCTGGATTACTTTGGTACCTCCCCGCTAAACTTATAGCAAGGCACACATCAGGTCTGGTACACAGCATTGCATACATGATAGAACCTATGGTCGAGGCATAGGGAAGGACTTTCATTTTCTCTCTATCTTCTGCAATGGTCGAGCATTGAGTCTGACTCAACTTCACACCTTGTAACACAGACAAGAATGTTGGACATATGCCCTAGAGGCAATAATAAAAGTATTATTATATTTCATTGTTCATTATAATTGTCTTTTATTCATGCTATAACTGTATTATCCAGAAATCATAATACACGTGTGAATACATAGACCTCAATATGTCCCTAGTGAGCCTCTAGTTGACTAGCTCGTTGTGATCAACAGATAGTCATGGTTTCCTGGCTATGGACATTGGATGTCGTTGATAACGGGATCACATCATTAGGAGAATGATGTGATGGACAAAGACCCAATCCTAAGCATAGCACAAAGGTCGGTTAGTTCGTTTGCTAGAGCTTTTCAATGTCAAGTATCTCTTCCTTCGACCATGAGATCGTGTAACTCCTGGATATCGTAGGAGTGCTTTGGGTGTATCAAACGTCACAACGTAACTGGGTGATTATAAAGGTGCACTACAGGTATCTCCGAAAGTGTCTGTTGGGTTGACACGGATCGAGACTGGGATTTGTCACTCCGTATGACGGAGAGGTATCTCTGGGCCCACTCGGTAATGCATCATCATAATGAGCTCAAAGTGACCAAGTGGTTGATCACGGGATCATGCATTACGGTACGAGTAAAGTGACTTGCCGGTAACGAGACTGAACAAGGTATTGGGATACCGACGATCGGGTCTCGGGCAAGTAACGTACTGATTGACAAAGGGAATTGTATACGGGGTTTGATTGAATCCTCGACATCGTGGTTCATCCGATGACATCATCAAGGAGCATGTGGGAGCCAACATGGGTATCCAGATCCCGCTGTTGGTTATTGACCGGAGAGTCTCGGTCATGTCTGCATGTCTCCCGAACCCGTAGGGTCTACACACTTAAGGTTCGATGACGCTAGGGTTATTAGGAAGACTTGTAAGTGATTACCGAAAGTTGTTCGGAGTCCCGGATGAGATCCCGGACGTCACGAGGAGTTCCGGAATGGTCCGGAGGTGAAGTTTTATATATGGGAAGTTGTTAAACGGACACCGGAAAGTTTCGGGGTCATACCGGTATTGTACCGGGACCACCGGAGAGGTTCCGGAGGTCCACCGGGAGGGGCCACCCCTCCCGGGAGGCCACTTGGGCTGCGTAGGGATAGCAGCCAGCCCCTGGTGGGCTTGGCGCCCCCCCTTGGGCCCATGCGCCTAGGTTTGGGGGGGGAAACCCTAAAGGGGG
This sequence comes from Triticum dicoccoides, assembly GCF_002162155.2. Lineage (NCBI taxonomy): Eukaryota > Viridiplantae > Streptophyta > Magnoliopsida > Poales > Poaceae > Triticum > Triticum dicoccoides. The sequence continues at coordinate 342,184,622 of NC_041382.1, forward strand.
CGCACCCCCCTTGCTTGGGGGGCAAGCCCCCCACCCTTTGGCCGCCGCCCCCCTCTAGGGTTTCCCCTAGAGGGCCGGCCCCCTTGCCCCTTTCCTCCTATATATAGAGGGGTGAGGGGAGGGCTGCAAGTAGACACAACTCAAGGCGCAGCCCCTCCCCTCCCCAACACCTCTCCTCCTCCGTACGTGCTTGGCGAAGCCCTGTCAGAGTACTTCTGCACCAACTACACCACGCCGTCGTGCTGCCGTTGGAGCTGCCTTCCTCAACCTCTCCTTCCTCCTTGCTGGATCAAGACGGAGGAGACGTCGTCCATCCCATACGTGTGTTGAACGCGGAGGTGCTATCCGTTCAGCACTTGGTCATCGGTGATCCGAATCACGTCGAGTACGACTCCATCATCACCATCCCCTTGAACGCTTCCGCACGCGATCTACAAGTGGTATGTAGATGCAAACTCACTCCCTTGACTCGTTTCTTAGATGAACTCATAGATGGATCTTGGTGAAACCATAGGAAATTTTTTAATTTTCTGCAACGTTCCCCAACAGTGGCATCATGAGCTAGGTCTATGCGTAGTTCTCTTTGCACTTGTAGAACACAATTTTGTTGTGGGCGTGGATCTTGTCAACTTACTTGCCACTACTAGTCTTTTCTTGCTTCAACGGCATTGTGGGATGAAGCGGCCCGGACCAACCTTACACGTACACTTACGTGAGACCGGTTCCACCGATTGACATGCACAAGTTGCATAAGGTGGCTGGCGGGTGTCTGTCTCTCCGACTTTAGTTGGAGCGGATTCGATGAAAAGGGTCCTTATGAAGGGTAAATAGAAGTTGACAAAATCACGTTGTGGTTATTCGTAGGTAAGAAAACGTTCTTGCTAGAACCCAGTTGCAGCCACGTAAAAGATGCAACAACAATTAGAGGACGTCTAACTTGTTTTTGCAGCGATTGATCATGTGATGTGATATGGCCAGAAGTTGTGATGAATGATGAATTGTGATGTATGAGATCATGTTCTTTGTAATAGGATTCACGACTTGCATGTCGATGAGTATGACAACCGGCAGGAGCCATAGGAGTTGTCTTTATTTTTGTATGACCTGCGTGTCATTGAAGAACGCCATGTAACTTACTTTACTTTATTGCTAAACGCGTTAGTCATAGAAGTAGAAGTAGTCGTTGGCGTGACAACTTCATGAAGACACGATGATGGAGATCATGATGATTGAGATCATGGTGTCATGCCGGTGACAAGATGATCATGGAGCCCCGAAGATGAAGATCAAAGGAGCTATATGATATTGGCCATATCATGTCACTACTTTATATAATTGCATGTGATGTTTATTATGTTTTATGCATCTTGTTTACTTAGGACGACGGTAGTAAATAAGATGATCCCTTACAACAATTTCAAGAAGTGTTCTCCCCTAACTGTGCACCGTTGCTAAAGTTCGTCGCTTCTAAGCACCACGTGATGATCGGGTGTGATGGATTCTTACGTTCACATACAACGGGTGTAAGACAGTTTTACACAGCAAAACACTTAGGGTTAACTTGACGAGCCTATCATGTACAGACATGGCCTCGGAACACGGAGACCGAAAGGTCGAACACGAGTCGTATGGAAGATACGATCAACATGAGAATGTTCACCGATGATGACTAGTCCGTCTCACGTGATGATCGGACACGGGCTAGTCGACTCGGATCGTGTAACACTTAGATGACTAGAGGGATGTCTAATCTGAGTGGGAGTTCATAATTTGATTAGAACTTAATTATCATGAACTTAGTCTAAAACCTTTGTAAATATGTCTTGTAGATCAAATGGCCAACGCTCATATCAACATGAACTTCAACGTGTTCCTAGAGAAAACCAAGTTGAAAGATGATGGCAGCAACTATATGGACTGGGTCCGGAACCTGAGGATCATCCTCATAGCTGCCAGGAAACAATATGTCCTAGAAGGACCGCTAGGTGACGCTCCCGTCCCAGAGAACCAAGACATTATGAATGCTTGGCAGTCTCGTGCTGATGATTACTCCCTCGTTCAGTGCGGCATGCTTTACAGCTTAGAACCGGGGCTCCAAAAGCGTTTTGAGCATCATGGAGCATATGAGATGTTCGAGGAGCTGAAACTAGTTTTCCAAGCTCACGCCCGGGTCGAGAGATATGACATCTCCGACAAGTTCTATAGTTGTAAGATGGAGGAAAATAGTTCTGTTAGTGAGCACATACTCAAGATATCTGGGTTGCACAACCGTATGACCCAACTGAATATTAACCTCCCTGATGAGGCAGTCATTGACAGAATCCTTCAGTCGCTCCCACCAAGCTACAAGAGCTTTGTGATGAACTACAATATGCAGGGGATGGTAAAGACCATTCCTGAAGTATTTTCTATGCTAAAGTCAGCAGAGGTTGAAATCAAGAAAGAACATCAAGTGTTGATGGTCAATAAGACCATAAGTTCAAGAAGGGCAAGGGTAAGAAGAACTTCAAGAAGGACGGCAAAGAGGTTGCCGCGCCCGGTAAGCCAGTTGCTGGGAAGAAGTCAAAGAATGGACCCAAGCCTGAGACTGAGTGCTTTTATTGCAAGGGGAAGGGTCACTGGAAGCGGAACTGCCCCAAATACTTAGCGGATAAGAAGGCCGGCAACACTAAAGGTATATTCGATATACATGTAATTGATGTGTACCTTACCAGTACTCGTAGTAACTCCTGGGTATTTGATACCGGTGCCGTTGCTCATATTTGTAACTCACAGCAGGGGCTGCGGAATAAGCGGAGACTGGCGAAGGACGAGGTGACGATGCGTGTCGGGAATGGTTCCAAAGTCGATGTGATCGCCGTCGGCACGCTACCTCTACATTTACCCACGGGATTAGTTTTGAACCTTAATAATTGTTATTTAGTGCCAAGTTTGAGCATGAACATTGTATCTGGATCTCGTTTAATACGAGATGGCTACTCATTTAAGTCTGAGAATAATGGTTGTTCGATTTATATGAGAGATATGTTTTATGGTCATGCTCCGATGGTCGATGTTTTATTCTTGATGAATCTCGAGCGTAATACTACACATATTCATAGCGTGAATACCAAAAGATGTAAAGTTGATAACGATAGTCCCACATACTTGTGGCACTGCCGCCTTGGTCACATTGGTGTCAAGCGCATGAAGAAGCTCCATGCTGATGGACTTTTAGAGTCTCTTGATTATGAATCATTTGACACATGCGAACCATGCCTCATGGGCAAGATGACCAAGACTCCGTTCTCCGGAACAATGGAGCGAGCAACCAACTTGTTGGAAATCATACATACCGATGTGTGCGGTCCAATGAGTGTTAAGGCTCGCGGAGGATATCGTTATGTTCTCACTCTCACAGATGACTTGAGTAGATATGGGTATGTCTACTTGATGAAACACAAGTCTGAGACCTTTGAAATGTTCAAGGAATTTCAGAATGAAGTAGAGAATCAACGTGACCGAAAGATAAAATTCTTACGATCAGATCGTGGAGGAGAATACTTAAGTCACGAATTTGGTACACACTTAAGGAAATGTGGAATCGTTTCACAACTCACGCCGCCTGGAACACCTCAGCGTAACGGTGTGTCCGAACGTCGTAATCGCACTCTATTGGATATGGTGCGGTCTATGATGTCTCTTACCTATTTACCGCTATCATTTTGGGGATACGCTCTAGAGACAGCTACATTCACTTTAAATAGGGCACCGTCTAAATCCGTTGAGACGACACCGTATGAATTATGGTTTGGGAAGAAACCTAAGCTGTCGTTTCTGAAAGTTTGGGGATGCGATGCTTCAACCTGAAAAGCTCGAACCCAAGTCGGAAAAATGCGTCTTCATAGGATACCCTAAGGAAACCATTGGGTATACCTTCTACTTAAGATCCAAGGGCAAGATCTTTGTCGCCAAGAACGGATCCTTTCTGGAAAAAGAGTTTCTCTCGAAAGAAGTAAGTGGGAGGAAAGTAGAACTCGATGAAGTACTACCTCTTGAGCGGGACAGTAGTGCAGCTCAGGAAGATGTTCCTGTGATGCCTACACCAACTGAAGAGGAAAATAATGATGATGATCAAGGTACTTCGGATCAAGTTGCTACTGAACTTCGTAGGTCCACAAGGACACGTTCCGCACCAGAGTGGTACGGCAACCCTGTCCTGGAAATCATGTTGTTAGACAACGGTGAACCTTCGAACTATGAAGAAGCGATGGCGGGCCCAGATTCCAACAAATGGCTAGAAGCCATGAAATCCGAGATAGAATCCATGTATGAAAACAAAGTATGGACTTTGACTGACTTGCCCGATGATCGGCGAGCGATAGAAAACAAATGGATCTTTAAGAAGAAGACGGACGCAGATGGTAATGTCACCATCTATAAAGCTCGACTTGTCGCTAAGGGTTATCGGCAAGTTCAAGGGATTGACTACGATGAGACTTTCTCTCCCGTAGCGAAGTTTAAGTCCGTCCGAATCATGTTAGCAATTGCCGCATACTATGATTATGAGATATGGCAGATGGACGTCAAAACGGCATTCCTTAACGGGCATCTTAAGGAAGAACTGTATATGATGCAGCCGGAGGGTTTTGTCGATCCTAAGAATGCTAACAAAGTATGCAAGCTCCAGCGATCCATTTATGGGCTGGTGCAAGCATCTCGGAGTTGGAACATTCGCTTTGATGAGATGATCAAAGCGTTTGGGTTTATGCAGACTTATGGAGAAGCCTGCGTTTACAAGAAAGTGAGTGGGAGCTCTGTAGCATTTCTCATATTATATGTAGATGACATACTCCTGATGGGAAATGATATAGAATTCTTGGACAGCATTAAGGCCTACTTGAATAAGTGTTTTTCAATGAAGGACCTTGGAGAAGCTGCTTATATATTAGGCATCAAGATCTATAGAAATAGATCGAGACGCCTCATAGGTCTTTCACAAAGCACATACCTTGATAAGATTTTGAAGAATTGCAAAATGGATCAATCTAAGAAGGGGTTCTTGCCTGTATTGCAAGGTGTGAGATTGAGCTCGGCTCAATGCCCGACCACGGCAAAAGATAAAGAAGAGATGAGCGTCATCCCCTATGCTTCAGCCATAGGATCTATTATGTATGCCATGCTGTGTACCAGACCTGATGTAAACCTTGCCGTAAGTTTGGTAGGTAGATACCAAAGTAATCCCGGCAAGGAACACTGGACAGCGGTCAAGAATATCCTGAAGTACCTGAAAAGGACAAAGGACATGTTTCTCGTTTATGGAAGTGACGAAGAGCTCGTCGTAAAGGGTTACGTCGACGCTAGCTTCGACATAGATCTGGATGACTCTAAGTCACAAACCGGATACGTTTATATGTTGAATGGTGGAGCAGTAAGCTGGTGCGGCTGCAAGCAGAGCGTCGTGGCGGGATCTACATGTGAAGCGGAGTACATGGCAGCCTCGGAGGCAGCGCATGAAGCTATTTGGGTGAAGGAGATCATCACCGACCTAGGAGTCATACCCAATGCGTCGGGGCCGATCAAACTTTTCTGTGACAATACTGGAGCTATTGCCCTTGCGAAGGAGCCTAGATTTCACAAGAAGACCAGGCACATCAAGCGTCGTTTCAACTCCATCCGTGAAAATGTTCAAGATGGAGACATAGAAATTTGCAAAGTACATACGGATCTGAATGTCGCAGATCCGTTGACTAAACCTCTCTCGCGAGTGAAACATGATCAACACCAGAACTCTATGGGTGTTCGATTCATCACAATGTAACTAGATTATTGACTCTAGTGCAAGTGGGAGACTGTTGGAAATATGCCCTAGAGGCAATAATAAAAGTATTATTATATTTCATTGTTCATGATAATTGTCTTTTATTCATGCTATAACTGTATTATCCGAAAATCATAATACACGTGTGAATACATAGACCTCAATATGTCCCTAGTGAGCCTCTAGTTGACTAGCTCGTTGTGATCAATAGATAGTCATGGTTTCCTGGCTATGGACATTGGACGTCGTTGATAACGGGATCACATCATTAGGAGAATGATGTGATGGACAAAGACCCAATCCTAAGCATAGCACAAAGGTCGGTTAGTTCGTTTGCTAGAGCTTTTCAATGTCAAGTATCTCTTCCTTCGACCATGAGATCGTGTAACTCCCAGATACCGTAGGAGTGCTTTGGGTGTATCAAACGTCACAACGTAACTGGGTGATTATAAAGGTCCACTACAGGTATCTCCGAAAGTGTCTGTTGGGTTGACACGGATCGAGACTGGGATTTCTCACTCCGTATGACGGAGAGGTATCTCTGGGCCCACTCGGTAATGCATCATCATAATGAGCTCAAAGTGACCAAGTGGTTGATCACGGGATCATGCATTACGGTACGAGTAAAGTGACTTACCGGTAACGAGACTGAACAAGGTATTGGGATACCGACGATCGGGTCTCGGGCAAGTAACGTACCGATTGACAAAGGGAATTGTATACGGGGTTTGATTGAATCCTCGACATCGTGGTTCATCCGATGACATCATCGAGGAGCATGTGGGAGCCAACATGGGTATCCAGATCCCGCTGTTGGTTATTGACCGGAGAGTCTCGGTCATGTCTGCATGTCTCCCGAACCCGTAGGGTCTACACACCTAAGGTTCGATGACGCTAGGGTTATTAGGAAGACTTGTAAGTGATTACCGAAAGTTGTTCGGAGTCCCGGATGAGATCCCGGACGTCACGAGGAGTTCCGGAATGGTCCGTAGGTGAAGTTTTATATATGGGAAGTTGTTAAACGGACACCGGAAAGTTTCGGGGTCATACCGGTATTGTACCGGGACCACCAGAGAGGTTCCGGGGGTCCACCGGGAGGGGCCACCCCTCCCGGGGGGCCACTTGGGCTGCGTAGGGATAGCAGCCAGCCCCTGATGGGCTTGGCGCCCCCCCCCTTGGGCCCATGCGCCTAGGGTTGGGGGGGGGGAACCCTAAAGGGGGCGCACCCCCCTTGCTTGGGGGGCAAGCCCCCCACCCTTTGGCCGCCGCCCCCCTCTAGGGTTTCCCCTAGAGGGCCGGCCCCCTTGCCCCTTTCCTCCTATATATAGAGGGGTGAGGGGAGGGCTGCAAGTAGACACAACTCAAGGCGCAGCCCCTCCCCTCCCCAACACCTCTTCTCCTCCGTACGTGCTTGGCGAAGCCCTGTCGGAGTACTTCTGCACCAACTACACCACGCTGTCGTGCTGCCGTTGGAGCTGCCTTCCTCAACCTCTCCTTCCTCCTTGCTGGATCAAGACGGAGGAGACGTCGTCCGTCCCGTACGTGTGTTGAACGCGGAGGTGCTGTCCGTTCAGCACTTGGTCATCGGTGATCCGAATCACGTCGAGTACGACTCCATCATCACCATCCCCTTGAACGCTTCCGCACGCGATCTACAAGTGGTATGTAGATGCAAACTCACTCCCTTGACTCGTTTCTTAGATGAACTCATAGATGGATCTTGGTGAAGCCATAGGAAAAATTTTAATTTTCTGCAACGTTCCCCAACAAAGAATCCTTTCTTTGACTGATCCATTTTGAACTTCTTCAAAACTTTATCAAGGTATGTGCTTTGTGAAAGTCCAATTAATCGTCTTGATCTATCTCTATAGATCTTGATGCCCAATATATAAGCAGCTTCACCGAGGTCTTTCATTGAAAAATTCTTATTCAAGTATCCTTTTATGCTATCCAGAAATTCTGTATTATTCCCAATCAACAATATGCCATCCACATATAATAATAGAAATGCTATAGAACTCCCACTCACTTTCTTATAAATATAGGCTTCTCCAAAAGTCTGTATAAAACCATATGCTTATCACACTATCAAACCGTATATTCCAACTCCGAGATGCTTGCACCAGTCCATAAATGGATCGCTGGAGCTTGCACATTTTGTTAGCACCTTTAGGATCGACAAAACCTTCTGGTTGCATCATATACAACTCTTCTTTGAGAAATCCATTAAGGAATGCAGTTTTGACATTCATTTGCCAAATTTCATAATCATAAAATGTGGCAATTGCTAACATGATCCGGACAGACTTAAGCATCGCTATGGGTGGCAAGGTCTCATCATAGTCAACTCCTTGAACTTGTCGAAAACCTTTCACAACAAGTCGAGCTTTGTAGACAGTAACATTACCATCAGCGTCAATCTTCTTCTTGAAGATCCATTTATTTTCTATGGCTTGCCGATCATCGGGCAAGTCAACCAAAGTCCACACCTTGTTCTCGTACATAGATCCCATCTCAGATTTCATGGCCTCAAGCCATTTTGCGGAATCTGGGATCACCATCGCTTCCTCATAGTTCGTAGGTTCGTCATGGTCTAGTAACATGACTTCCAGAACAGGATTACTGTACCATTCTGGTGCGGAACGTACTTTGGTTGACCTACGAGGTTCGGTAGTAACTTGATCTGAAGTTTCATGATCATCATCATTAACTTCCTCACTAATTGGTGTAGGCATAATTGGAACTGATTTCTGTGATGAACTACTTTACAATTTGAGAGAAGGTACAACTACCTCATCAAGTTCTACTTTCCTCCCACTCACTTCTTTCGAGAGAAACTCCTTCTCTAGAAAGGATCCATTCTTAGCAACGAATACCTTGCCTTCGGATCTGTGATAGAAGGTGTACCCAATAGTTTCCTTTGGGTATCCTATGAAGACACATTTCTCCGATTTGGGTTCGAGCTTATCAGGCTGAAGTTTTTTCACATAAGCATCGCAACCCCAAACTTTAAGAAATGACATCTTAGGTTTCTTGCCAAACCACAGTTCATATGGTGTCGTCTCAATGGATTTAGATGGTGCCCTATTTAATGTGAATGCACTCGTCTCTAAAGCATAACTCCAAAACGATAGTGGTAAATCGGTAAGAGACATCATAGATCGCACCATATCTAATAAAGTACAGTTACGATGTTCGGACACACCATTACGCTGTGGTGTTCCAGGTGGCGTGAATTGCAAAACTTTTCCACGTTGTTTCAAATGAAGACCAAACTCGTAACTCAGATATTCACCTCCGCGATCAAATCGTAGAAACTTTATTTTCTTGTTACGATGATTCTCCACTTCACTCTGAAATTCTTTGAACTTTTTCAAATGTTTCAGACTTGTGTTTCGTTAAGTAGATATACTCATATCTGCTCAAATCATCTTTGAAGTTTAGGAAATAACGATACCCGCCGCGAGCCTCAACACTCATCAGACCGCATACATCAGTATGTATTATTTCCAATAAGTCAGTGGCTCGCTCCCTTGTTCCAGAGAACGGAGTCTTAGTCATCTTGCCCATGAGGCATGGTTCGCAAGCATCAAATGATTCATAATCAAGTGATTCCAAAAGTCCATCTGCATGGAGTTTCTTCATGTGCTTTACACTAATATGACCAAAACGGCAGTGCCACAAGTATGTTGCACTATCATTATCAACTTTGCATCTTTTGGCATAAATATTATGAATATGTGTATCACTACGTGAAGTAAATATGCCCTAGAGGCAATAATAAAGTTGTTATTTATATTTCCTTATATCATGATAAATGTATTATTCATGCTAGAATTGTATTAACCAAAAACTTGATTCAATCATGTTAGTAATTGCCGCATTTTATAAAATCTGGCAAATGGATGTGAAAACTGCATTCCTTGATGGATATCTTAAAGAAGAGTTGTATATGATGCAACCAGAAGGTTTTGTCAATCCTAAAGGTGCTAACAAAGTGTGAAGCTCCAGGATCCACTTATGGACTGGTGCAAGCATCTCGGAGTTGGAATATATGCTTTGATGAGGTGATCAAAGCATATGGTTTTATACAGACTTTTGGAGAAGCATGTATTTACAAGAAAGTGAGTGGGAGCTCTGTAGCATTTCTGATAGTATATGTGGATGACATATTATTGATCGGAACTGATATAGAAATTCTGGATAGCATAAAAGGATACTTGAATAAGAATTTTTCAATGAAAGACTTCAGTGAAGCTACTTAAATACTGGGCATCAAGATCTACAGGGATAGATCGAGATGCTTAATAAGATTTTCACAAAGCACATACCTTGATAAAAGTTTTGAAGAAGTTCAAAATGGATCAGTCAAAGAAAGGGTTCTTGCCTGTATTACATGGTGTGAAGTTGAGTTAGACTCAAGACACGACCACAGCAAAATATATAGAGAGAATGAAAATCATTCCCTATGCCTCAGTCATAGGTTCTATAAAGTATGCCATGCTAAGTACTAGACTTATTGTGTGCCTTGCCATGGTTTTGGCAAGGAGGTACAAGAGTGATCCAGGAGTGAATCACTGGACAACAGTCAAAATTATCCTTAAAGTAATAAGGAAATGTGAGGGAGTCCTGGATTAGGGGGTGTTCGGATAGCTGGACTATACCTTCAGTCGGACTCCAGGACTATGAAGATACAAGATTGAAGACTTCGTCCCGTGTCCGGATGGGACTTTCCTTGGCGTGGAAGGCAAGCTTGGCGATGCGGATATTCAAGATCTCCTACCATTGTAACCGACTCTGTGTAACCCTAACCCTATCCGGTGTCTATATAAACCGGAGGGTTCTAGTCCGTAGGACAACTTCATCATACAACAATCATACCATAGGCTAGCTTCTAGGGTTTAGCCTCCTTGATCTCGTGGTAGATCTACTCTTGTACTACCCATATCATCAATATTAATCAAGCAGGAGTAGGGTTTTACCTCCATCGAGAGGGCCCGAACCTGGGTAAAAACATCGTGTCCCTCGTCTCCTGTTACCATCCGCCTAGACGCACAGTTCGGGACCCCCTACCCGAGATCCGCCGGTTTTGACACCGACATTGGTGCTTTCATTGAGAGTTCCTCTGTGTCGTCGCAATCAGGAAGGATGCCTCTTCCCGTCTTTAAAGACGGCGCCGTTGCTAAGGGAGCTTTGGCTGTCGGCCAAACTCTCCGGCTCGGCGGTTTTCTTATGACCGCCTGTTCGGCTGTTGCGCCGACGATGACCTCTCGGGTCATCAAAAGCAATCTTCACGTCAGCTCGGAACTCGCCGAGCAGTTAGATCCAATGGAGCTCTCTTCCGTAAACGAGCTCTTGGATCGCATCGCCACCCTGGGGGTCACTACGGATTACGACCAGGTTGGGCTTAAACCCGATCTAAGAGAAATTAACTCTCCCCAGGCCACCCACCACGTCGCCGTGGTAGAGGTGTAGTGCGGCGACCCTTCATCTATTTTAAGGACTAGTTACGTCTGAATTCCTGACCCCTCCAAGCCGGATACCTGCGGAGGGGAGGATGTAACTCGAGACCTGAGCTTAAAATCAGGCAACGGGCTAGACTCATTGGACAACATCCAAGAATCCGGACCTTAGAGTTCGGAAGCTCTTCGGCCTCTGAATCTTAGATTGGGCGAGGTTTCAGAATCAACGCCACCCGCCCACCCGAACATAAGCAATCTTTCCCAAATCAGGCAAAATCTCAAGGAAACAGTACATCATTACTGGGCCAGATTCCTCCTGCTTATGAACAGGATAAAGGATTGTCGTGAGGGAGACGCAATATCAATCTTCTGCAGTAATTGCATGAACGAGGGAATCCTTAACGCCATAAGTCGTCGTGATATTACACGCTTCGTTGACTTGGCGTCCATAGTACAAAAGTACTGTGCGATGGAAAGTGCCTGGAAAACCGAAATAAAATTTTGGGATAATCCGGCCTTGAATAGCAATCTCGTCAGAACTAAGAGGGTGCATCATCATAAGACACCCGGGTTAAACACCAAAAAACCAAAACCCTCTACAGAGCATGGAATCGTCCTGGAAAGATGGCTTGATGGACCATGTAAAATTCACAGTACAGAGGACGCCACACCAACTCACAGCCTTAGAGCATGTTGGATACTCCAGCAAGTGGCCAAAATTGGCGAGGACCTCTTAATTTCGGAGGCCATAGAAAACCACCCCGGAGACACCAGTACCGTTCTCACAGTCTTCGAGACCTTCACATCAAATAATACGCGAAAAAGAACACTCCTCAGCCTTGCCGAAGTCTATCAAGTAGCAACAATAAACCCATGGAGCGAAACGGCTATTACCTTCAACGCAAGTGATGAACCTAAATTCCGAACAGCCCGAGCACCAGCCGCATTGGTCCTCAGTCGGATAGTGGACGGCTTTCGCCTCACCAAGGTACTCATGGATGGAGGCAGCGGATTGAACCTCATTTATGAGGAAACTCTTCAAAAAATGGGACTAGACTGGAGCTGCGTTGAGCGAAGCAGCACAACCTTTAGAGGAATAATCCCCAGTCGGGAAGCGCGCTGCACAGGAAAAATCACACTAGATGTGGTGTTTGGCATGCCAGATAATTACAGATTCGAAGAGGTCACATTTCAGGTGGCCCTGTTCAGCAGCGGATATCACACCCTACTAGGGCCGGAAGCATTTACAATTTTCCAAGCAATACCCCATTACGGGTACATGAAGCTCAAGATGCCTGGGCCGAACGGTATTATCACTCTCGCTAGTGATCCGGACATAGCACTCCACGTCGAAAACAAGACAGCCGCATTAGCCCTGGAGGCACTATCCGGAGCCTTAGCAGCTGAGGAACTGACTGCACTGCGCTCCACAGTTAACAGGGATGATGTGATACTCGACAAGAGATCCAAGTCCACATCCTTTAAGCCAGCAGACGAAATAGTCAAGTTCCAGGTCCATCCAACGGACCCCAATAAAACATCATCCATCAGGGCACGATTAAACCCTGATATGGACGCTGCACTATGAGAATTTCTACGTGAAAATTGGGACATCTTCGCCTGGCACCCTTCAGACATGCCAGGAATCCCACGCAGGCTGGCCGAACACAGCTTAAATATCCTAAAAGGATTCAAACCTGTCAAACAAGCCCTTCGGCGTTTTTCTGAACCCAAGAGACAGGCTATGGGAGAGGAGATAGCCAAGCTATTGGAGGCCGGATTCATTAGAGACATAAAACATCTGGACTGGCTAGCAAACTTGGTGATGGTACCAAAGAAGGACAAATCCTGGCGCCTGTGTGTCGATTTTAAAGACCTTAACAAGGCTTGCCCAAAGGATCCCTTTGCCCTCCCCCGTATCGATCAAATTATCGATGCCACCGCAGGACATGATTCGTTGTGTTTCCTCGACGCATACTCCGGTTACCATCAAATTAAGATGGCAGAATCAGACCAAGCCGCAACAGCATTCATCACACCATACGGCCCATTCTGCTTCAACACAATGCCCTTCGGGCTGAAAAACGCCAGCGCAACATATCAGCGCATGATTCAGACATGTCTGGCAAACCAGATCGGCAAGACAGTGGAGGCGTACGTGGATGATGTGGTCATCAAAACAAGACATGTCGAATCTCTAGTAGACGACTTGAGGCTAACATTCGACAACCTACGAAAATATGACATCAAGCTCAACCCGGAAAAATGCGTCTTCGGCGTTCCAGCCGGAAAGCTTTTGGGCTTCATTGTATCCGGTAGAGGAATTGAAGCAAATCTGGCCAAGATCTGAGCTTTGTCGCAACTGGATATCCCAAGGGACCTCAAACAAATACAAGAATTAACCGGATGCGTGGCGGCTCTAAGCCGCTTTATCTCTCGCTTGGGAGAAAAGGCACTGCCCCTTTATCGCCTCCTTCGGTGCACCGAACACTTCGAGTGGACGGATACTGCCACGGCCGGACTTGATGAAATAAAAGCCATATTGGCAACAAACCCAGTCCTGACCGCGCCAAACACCGGCGAACCAATGCTATTGTACATTGCAGCAACCCATCAAGTTGTCAGCGCAGTACTCGTCGTCGAGCGGGAAACGGACGGACACAAACTCCCCCTTCAAAGGCCGGTCTACTACGTGTCCACTGTCCTCACTCCATGCAAATCACGGTACCCGCATTATCAAAAGATAGCATACGCGGTATTCATGGCATCCCGGAAGCTACAACATTACTTTCAAGAGTGTTCCATAACAGTAGCCTCGGAAGTACCACTCAACGATATTATCAACAACCGCGACGCAACGGGCCGGATCGCAAAATGGGCCATCGAGCTCCTCCCGTTCGATATAATCTATAAGCCACGGCGAGCTATTAAATCACAAGTTTTGGCCGACTTCGTCACAGAATGGACGGAGGCCGAGCTCCCTAAAGAGTACGGCACATATTCAAACTGGATCATGCATTTCGACGGCTCCAAAATGTTGGCCGGACTAGGGGCTGGCATCGTCTTGACGTCCCCCACAGGAGACACAGTTCAATATGTGCTCTAGATCATGTACACGGACTCCAACAATGCAGCCGAATATGAGGCCCTCCTACATGGTCTCCGGATGGCAGTATCCATGGGCATTCAATGCCTAGAGGTACGCGGGGACTCAAACCTCGCGATATCCCAAATAAACGGAGACTTCGACGCCAAGGATCCAAAAATGGCAGCTTACCGCAACGCTGTCCTAAAAATGCCAGCTCGGTTCGAAGGGTTGGAGTTTCATCATATAGCCCGAGAAAACAATCAGGCAGCGGACGTCCTGGCAAGCATTGGAGCAAAACGCGATGCAGTCCCCCCCAACATCTTTTTAGAAAGACTGTTCAAGCCATCCGTAGCATGGGAGGGGGAACCCGCAGATAACAGCCCGGACCTAACCGCACCACTCGACACCGAACAATCTGACATAATTGGAGGCCCTGCCACCGAAATTACACCTTCAGCCCACGTAATAATGGCGGTCATTGCCCCGTGGACAGAACCGTTCCTAGCCTACCTTACTAGGCAGGAACTCCCTGAGGACCAAAACGAGGCATGCTGCATAGTGCGGCGATCTAAAGCCTATAAAGTCCACGAGGGAGAGCTTTATAAGAAAAGCACTACCGGAGTCCTTCAAAGGTGCATCTCCGAAGAGGAAGGGCGGAACTTGCTGGCTGAAATTCACGCCGGACTCGGTGGCCACCACGCTGCAGCTCGGTCCCTTGTAAGCAAGGCTTTCCGTACGGGCTTTCACTGGCCGAGGCCCGAGCAGACGCTCAGGACTTGGTCCAACGATGCGTCGGTTGCTAGCTTTTTGCAAACCAAAGCCATATGCCACCCACCGCCCTCCGAACTATCCCCATCACTTGGCCCTTCGCGGTCTGGGGGCTTGACAT
The DNA here is from genome assembly GCF_002162155.2 of Triticum dicoccoides. Lineage (NCBI taxonomy): Eukaryota > Viridiplantae > Streptophyta > Magnoliopsida > Poales > Poaceae > Triticum > Triticum dicoccoides. The sequence continues at coordinate 342,199,861 of NC_041382.1, forward strand.
GGTTGGACCCCTTAAAGGCGGAACTCACAAGAAAAAAATACTTACTGGTCAAGGTGGATAAGTTCACCAAATGGATAGAAGCTAAGCCTGTTAAGACGGCCGAATCCGGACCTGTGATAGACTTCATATCCGGGGTTGTACACTGTTACGGCGTCCCCCACAGCATCATCACTGATAACGGCACAAACTTCACCTCTGACGAGGTAAAACTCTGGTGCAAAAACATGGGCATCAAGCTCAACTATGCTTCCGTCTATCACCCACAAACTAACAGCCAGGTCGAACGTGCAAATGGTCTTATCATGAGCGGCATTAAACCCAGACTAGTGTGGTCCCTCAAGGAATCTAACACGCACTGGATAGAGGAGCTCGATTCCGTACTCTGGGGACTGCGGACCACGCCAAATCACACCACCGGATACACACCATTCTTTATGGTGTACGGCGCAAAGGCAGTTCTGCCCTGCGACATAATTCCTGACTCACCTCGAGTGCACATGTACGAAGAAAGAGAAGCCGAGCTCGATCGACAGGACAACTTGCATGCCTTGGAGGAGGAGCGTGACGTGGCAAAAGCCCGTTGCGCATTTTATCAACAGCAGGCTCGAAGATATCAAAGTAGAGAAGTACGGGCCAAAATTTACAATGTTGGCGAACTAGTTCTACGCCTGCCGGATAAGAAAAAGGACAAACTCAAGCCCAAGTGGGAAGGTCCATTCATAATCGACCAAGTCCTGACTGGTGGAGCGTACCGCCTGCGAGATGCGTCGGATAACCGACTCGAGCCGAACCCATGGAACGCCGCCCGTCTTCGAAGATTCTATGCCTAGCGCCGGACTCTGTGTTTGTCTCCTTCCTCTGTCCATTTTTTACATTTTCTGTCTTACATTTCTCTCCTTCCCCTCTTTTCTCTTATAGCCCTTAAAGTCTCATTAAGTGACGCGCTACCCACGCTCATTAAACCTGGGGGCTTCTTTAACAAAAGCTTATTTATATGGGCTTCATGCCCAACACATGCGTCAAACTTCCGCATGTACCTTTTCTTCACCATTATATGCATCGATATGACTTAAGTTTTGGCCAAGCTGGGTTGCCTGGCTCCTGTGCTTACCCCTATGTTCCCGATTGTTCGGCTAGGCAGTAAAGGGAGCACCTCTGTGATTGTTACTGCCGGATCAGCCGGATGTGTACCTCAGACTGGGTGAAGCCGAAAGCTAGCGTTCTTAAGAGAACATTCGGTCGGTGAACTAAAAGACGACCTTTTTTACTTATTTATATACATGCCCCTAGATGATTTTCCTGCACTTGCAGTCCGGACATGCACTTTAGGGCATGCCTCCCAGAGAAAGGAACCCCTAACGGAACTATTCTCTTTGGAAGATGTTTCTTACTAACCATGTAATATAACATAACTAGTTGGGCACTTCTCTAATAAAGCACTAATGACCCCTACGCCTGGTCTCCATGCATACCCCGGTTCGTACATAATCGGTAGGGTATTCGGACACACTCCGGACCATCAGGTCCCGAGGTAGAAGTGAAAAGGTCGGCAATGACAAACGATCTACAATCCGGCTAGAAGGCATTACACATGTCAATTAACAATTACATAGTCACTCTGACTGATTGTATTCCTCTTCTATACCATCTAACAGGTTGTCTAATTTACAGTCCTGTTGGGAATACTTTGCGGCCAATTCTACTTGGCGGTATACTAAGCTTACAGGGATCTCCTTCCCATCAGGCCCACAGGTCCAACTTCGGCCATGTGGTTTGGGTCAGACCTCGTAAACCGGGTCTTCACCATGGCCCAGGCCTCCCTAGCACCTTGCCAGCAGGCCGATATCTTCCACAACCGGAAGCGCCGCCGAGCTCCCTTAAGCTTCTCCGCAAGCTCTCCAAGGCCCTCGGGCATGGAGTGGGACGGCCATAAGGCTTGGGCAACGCCTCGCATTGCCTACGAACTCGCTCGTGTAGTTGCAATAGCTCGGGAAGAAGGTCACCCGTAGAACCGGGCATCTCCTCTGCAGGACGACCTGTTAGCATACCTACAGACATTACTCTGTTAGTCGACTTCCTCGCCGAACTCTTTTTTCAAAAGATTCGCTTAAGCACTTACTAAATATGCCGTGTCGAAGCCGCTGTTTCTCCTTAGTGGAGTCCGACAGCTGGCCACGAACATCTCTAAGTTCAACGTCCAGCTTGGTGTTGGCATCCTGAAGATCATTCTTCTCTCTCCTCACCTTTGTCAGCGTACTCTCACCGGCCTTTAGCCGGCGTAAGAGTTGTTGTCTCTCCGGATCGAGTCCGGCGCCATCTGCAACATGATTTGTCAGATTTGCACCCACGCCGCAAAATACTAATCTTTCGAAGTGTATCTTACCAGAGGGGGTCTCTTTGGGCTCCCCTGCCGCGGCTAGTGCGGCCTCCAGTTGGGCTTTGCACTCTTCCAGCTCCTGGGACAGTACGATATTCTTCTCTGTAAGAACATGCATAACGAATGATCCTTAAATCAGTTACTCTAACTGTTTCAAGTCTCGGGGGCTACTGGTATATGTATATATTTGACCAAAATTTTCTTACCCGTATGTCTTTTACATACTGCTCCGTGGCTCTGGCTAAACCATTTTGAGCGGCACGGAGGCACGCATCTCCCGAATTGAAGGCATCTAACGCCTCTTGGGAGAAACAAGCGTCGCGAAGAACTGTCCGGCGACGCCTGTGGTTCATGGCACTCTCCACCTCAGAATTCGTGGCAGAAAGCCTGTCCGCATCCTCTGTCGGAGGAGCGTCCGGTGCGCGCCTTGTGCTCGCCTCTGCTTCCGGGCCAGAGGTTGGAGCCTGGCTAGTGGAGGCGCGATTGGCAACCTCTCCGGATATAGTCCGGCGAGGTTTCTTCATCCTGAAGATAGCACAAACGTTAATATGCCCTGAAGGAATAACACCAGGGAAAAAGAGGGTGCGCTATACCTTTGCGCCGGCATCTCAGTCCGGACCACATTCCTTTTTACCCCACGGGGCCCTGCGGCCCCTCGTTGGCTAGCCGCCGCAGGTTCGGCCTCCCGCCTCGGAAATCTCCCCTGCAAAACGCGGTTGTCGTCAGAAAAACTGAAATACGTGAGAATGGAATCCTTCTCAAGGGGATGAGGCCGGGATTACCCTGGGTAATCAGCCGTAATGGCCACCAAGGTATTGTCCTTGCTTAGCTGATGGAACACCCCGTCAATAAGCTCCACTGATATGTCTAGATCCTCTTCGGAGTCCGGATCGAGGGACCGTTCTGGATCCTCGGGCTGTGGAGGCCGGCTGTTTATATCCTTTACCTCCTGACGCGGTTCCTGCGTTGAAGTCGTTAGACTATATATTTAATCATGGGAATATAAAACGAACGGGCAAGCATAATTGTCCACTTACCCAACTTGGAGGGTTGTAAATAGTAAATCCGCCCTGCGGGTTGACGCGGTGGAATTCCTCCTCTTCTCCCTTGTACAAAGAGGATAAGATCTTTACTAGAGCGGCAGCTGAGGCTGGCCCCTTACGACCGTAACGGGTGGCGTCATCCTCCCCGTTAAAATCCCACATGGGGTGGCCTCTATATTGAAGCGGCTGCACCCCCCGCATGATGCATGCGGCCATGACTCCAATCATGGTTAGTCCGGAATGAGCCAATAGTCTTATCCGGCCCATCAGGTAAAGGACGTCTCTGTCGCTTTCTCTCTGAGAGCTCCGCGGACGCCAGCTCAAGCGTTTCTTTAATGGAGCATTGCTGAACTCAGGGAGACCGACCCGGATAGGGTCCGGTAGAGGGACATCATCTATATAAAACCATTCCGAAGGCCAGTCCTCGGACGCCTTCTTTGGGGTCCCGGATAGGTATCCGGTCCCGGCAATGCGCCACACTTCGGCTCCGCCCACTTGATATATAGACCCCTCTTGAGAACGGGGCACCAGGCAGAATATCCTCTTCCACAGCGCGAAATGAGCCTCAACACCCAAAAATAGCTCGCAAAGGGCGACGAAGCCCGCGATATGCAATATAGAGGCGGGCGTGAGATTGTGCAGCTGGAGGCCGTAGAACTCCAGAAGCCCACGGAGAAACGGATGAACTGGAAATCCCAGTCCCCTTACTAGATAAGGGACGAAGCACACCCGCTCTCCCTTAGAGGGATTGGGGGTGCTCTCCGCTTGTTTCCCGCCATTATAGGTGGCGAGTCCGGCTCGGACCGGGACCATATAAGCCTGAGGGAGAAATCCCTTGGCCTGAAGCGACACTAACTCGCTGTGCGGGACGGAGCAACTCTCCCAGTCTCCGGGTTTAGGACTGGAAGGGCGAGGGGAGGAGCTGCGACGGCTGGCCATGTTGGAATGGACCTTTGCTGGAGGCGCTCTGATGATTACTCGCGGAGAGGAGAAGGTGTGGTCTGGATCTGAATCCCCATCCCGTTAAATAGGCGGCTCGTTTATGCGGCTAGGGGTGTGGATGTAAAAACGCCCCGGCTTTTCGCATTCGTTTGACACGTGGAAGACGGCCATTATTGGGCGTGGAAGCCAAGGAGCGCTACATTACGAAAATCGGACATTATTCCTACAGGAACACAGAATTTGGAGAAGAACCCGCCTTGGAATGCTGAAGACAATCTGCGCGCCGGACTCGTCGTCATTGAAGCCTGGTTCGGGGGCTACTGAGGGAGTCCTGGATAAGGGGGTGTTTGGATAGCCGGACTATACCTTCAGCCGGACTCCAGGACTATGAAGATACAAGATTGAAGACTTCGTCTCGTGTCCGGATGGGACTTTCCTTGGCGTGGAAGGCAAGCTTGGCGATGCAGATATTCAAGATCTCCTACCATTGTAACCGACTCTGTGTAACCCTAACCCTATCCGGTGTCTATATAAACCGGAGGGTTCTAGTCCGTAGGACAACTTCATCATACAACAATCATACCATAGGCTAGCTTCTAGGGTTTAGCCTCCTTGATCTCGTGGTAGATCTACTCTTGTACTACCCGTATCATCAATATTAATCAAGCAGGAGTAGGGTTTTACCTCCATCGAGAGGGCCCGAACCTGGGTAAAAACATCGTGTCCCTCGTCTCCTATTACCATCCGCCTAGACGCACAGTTCAGGAGCCCCTACCCGAGATCCGCTGGTTTTGACACCGACAAAATGTTTCTCGGTTATGGAGCTGATAAAGAGTTCGTCGTAAAGAGTATGTTGATGCAATCTTTGACATCTATCCGGATGACTCTGAGTCTTGATCTGGACACATATTGAAAGTGGGAGCAATTAGCTAGAGTAGCTCCGTGCAGAGCATTGTAGACATAGAAATTTGCAAAATACATATGGGATCTGAATATGGCAGATCCGATGACTAATCTTCTCTCACAAGCAAAACATGATCACACCTTAGTACTCTTTGGGTGTTAATCACATAGCAATGTGAACTATATTATTGACTCTAGTAAACCCTTTGGGTGTTGGCCACATGGCGATGTGAACTATGGGTGTTAATCACATAAAGATGTGAACTATTGGTGTTATGGTGATGTGAACTAGATTATTGACTCTAGTGCAAGTGTGAGACTGAAGAAAATATGCCCTAGAGGCAATAATAAAGTTGTTGTTTTATATTTCCTTATATCATGATAAATATTTATTATTCATGCTAGAATTGTATTAACCAGAAACTTGATACATGTGTGGATACATAGACAAAACACCATGTCCCTAGTAAGCCTCTACTAGACTAGCTCATTAATCAAAGATGGTTAAGTTTCCTAACCATAGACATGGGTTGTCATTTGATGAACGGGATCACATCATTAGGAGAATGATGTGATGGACAACACCTATATGTTAGCTTAGCATATTGATCGTTCAGTTTTATTGCTTTTGCTTTCTTCATGTCGAATACATATTCCTTCGACTATGAGATTATGCAACTCCCGGATGCTGGAGGAATACCTTGTGTGCTATCAAACGTCACAACGTAATTGGGTGATTATAAAGATGCTCTACAGGTATCTCTGAAGGTGTTTGTTGGGTTGGCATAGATCGATATTAGGATTTGTCACTCCGAGTATCGGAGAGGTATCTCTGGGCCCTCTCGGTAATACACATCATGATAAGCCTTGCAAGCAATGTGACTAATGAGTTACGGATGATGTATTACGGAACGAGTAAAGCGACTTGCCGGTAATGAGATTGAACTAGGTATGAAGATACCGACGATCGAATCTCGGCCAACTAACATACCGATGACAAAGGGAATAACATATGTTGTCATTACGGTACGACCGATAAATATCTTCGTAGAATATGTGGGAACCAAAATGAGCATCCAGGTTCCGCTATTGGTTATTGACCAGAGAGGTGTCTCGGTCATGTCTACATAGTTCTTGAACCCGTAGGGTCCGCACGCTTAACATTCGATGACGGTCTTGTATTATATGAGTTATGTGATTTGGTGACCGAATGTTGTTCGGAGTCCTGGATGTGATCACGGACATGACGAGGAGTCTCGAAGTGGTTGAGAGGTAAAGATTCATATATAGGATGGTAGTGTTTGGACATCGGAAGTGTTCCAGGGGTACCGGGTACGTATTGGGTCACTAGAAGGGGTGTCGGGTAACCCCCGGCAAACTATATGGGCCTAATCACTACAGGAATCAGGAACTTTGCCGTCGGCCATGGCGGACGGCAAAGGCACACATGGCAAACGACAAAGACTTTTGTCGTCAGCCAGCTGATGGCAACACGTCCGGCTGAACAGGCTATGGCAAAGGCTTCTTTACTGTCTGCTGGCGGATGGCAAAGATACAAAGGTCTTTGCTGCCCGCCAGCTGACGGCAAAGAGCCTGAATGGCACACGTGTTAGCTTAGGTCCATTAATGGGTTAACGGTGTGCATTGTCGTTGGCTGGCAGACGGCAAAGACCTTTGAATCTTTGTCGTCAGCCAGCGGACGACACAGGTAGCTGACACTTAGCATGTTTGCTATCCGCTAGCTGATGGCAGAGCTCTTTACCGTCCGCTAGTGGATGACAAAGAGTCTATATAGCCCCTGTTTTTTCTGTTTTTTCTTGGAATCATTCAATTTGACAGAATTTCACATACACACACACACACATATGAAAATACTTTCGACAAGCATACCAACACATATACATACCAAATCATATCCCTACCATATGGATATCATCATCCAACACATATACATAGCAAATGGTTTCATCCAACACATATACATAGCCAACATATCCGACAACAAGCATACAATGGTTTCATCCATACATACATATATAGGTAGCAAGTTTGACAGTGTTCATCGTACAAAATCAAAACAAGAAGGAAGCAGAAAAGAGAAGAGTAGACTCCATCAACGCAAGCTTCCTCATCTAAAGCAAATCTGCAAATTGGGAAAGAAGCAAGTTAGAAGAAGAAGACTAACTAGAAAAAGAATAAGAAGAAGAAGAAGAAGAGGAAGAAGAAGAAGAAGAAGAAGATTTTTTTTCTTCTCTTTCTTTTTCTCCTCTCCTCTATTTTATCTTGTTCTTATAACTAAGGTAGGTAAAAATGCCATTTTATTGCTAAGTTAGGTAAAAAATGCCATTTTATTGCTAAGGTAGGTAAAAATGCTATGTGTAGGTCATTTTAGAGCTAAACTAGGTAAATGGGTCATTTTGGACCTTACTAAGGTTATTATGTCATTTTCGGGGAAAGTAAGGTAAGTCTATATCATTTTGGAGGTAAAAAATATTATCATGACATTTTTGAGGAAAGAAAGCTAAGTATAGCTCATTTTTTGTCTAACTTAGGTAGTTATGCCATTTAGGAGGAAAGTAAGCTAAGTATGCATTTGTTAAGCAAAACACTAGAGAAAACTTACCCTCATCACAACAAATGCGATGAAGATCGCAACTAAGGTAAAGATTGATCCAACGGCATAATGATACCAAGCCTCATTATCAATGGCATATTTTCCAATCTTCTTAAGCTTCAGGCGCATTGCGTCCATCTTCAAGCGCATTGCATTCATCTTCATTTTGTGATCATCGACGACATCGGCAACATACAACTCCAATGTCATCTTCTCTTCTTCAATTCTTTTAATTTTTTCTTTCAAATACTCATTTTTTCAACTAAATTTAACTTCTCGACAAGAGGTCGGTTTCAAATTCCGGTTCACATACCTCCTAGATTAAAATATCTCTATGTCAACTTGATGGCCATAATTGTCATAAATGAGAAATGCAACAAATAGTTATGAAAGAGAATTTACCACATCTGAATCATAAAGCGGGTGAGGGCCGACGGGGACGGACATCAAGACCATGGCACTATGTATAAGAAATAATCATACAAAGTAAGAAAATATACAAGTAACTATATAAATCATACAATCATACAAGTAACTATATAAATCAAGTACAACATAAAAAATTGAATACCTAGTTATAATCTGGTTCAATAAATGCTTCAGGATCAATAAATGCATCATCGTCACTATCAGTAATGGCGTGCTCATCATCATCATTAGTAAATGCATCATCATCATGTGGAAGGCCACCTCTACGTAATATGTCAAGCATTGGCAGGTCATCCGCAGTAATAACCTCTTCTAGTTCAGGCTCTTCTTGTTCCGGCTGAGAGGTGAAGTCGGGTTCACTGTCGTTGTCTACTTCAATGTTCTGGGGTGAAGTAGAGCGGTTCTTGAAACGTTTTTTGGAAAGACGCATTTCTTGGAATAATTCTCCTTCATATGTTTGGGTTAATGTGAGGTGCATAATCATCTTCATTGGGGGGAGGTGGTCTAACATGTGGCTGCACTTCATAAACGACATCCCAGCCTTTGAGATTAGGATCACTTTGACAGGCCCACGGTAGATAGAAAACTTTGGTTGCCTGTTGAGCCATAATATAGACACTGAGAACATCCAAATGGGTGCTTTGATTGATTTCCACTAGCCCTATATGTTCATGAGTCCTTCTAGTCTCCTTCGGTTGGAACCAATAACACTTGAAGACTACGACGTTTGGTGGGTTTGCACCATAGAATTGAAGTTCATAAATTGCTTCAACTCTTCCATAATACTCGGCATCTCCTTCACCGATAGTAGAGACACAACAATTTGTAGACTTTCGGTCGGCCATAGATATCTATTTGCCATAGGTACGAAAGCGATACCCGTTGATGTCGTATTTGTCAAATGAACGGACTTATAGTCAAAACCATTAGCGACTTGTCTCAATTCGGCGTCCATAAGCTTTGAATTAGCCTACAAGTTTAATACGAAAGGGATTATTGCATTAGCCACAAATTCTATGAAGAAATGAAATTGTCTAATGGAAATTACCATTTGTTTGAACCAAGAGATGAAACCGGGATGGCCGCCTCCATGCTTTGCCAGAAGCTCATACTCTTCGACGGAATCCTTTTGGATCACCGCTCCATACGAGAATATGGCGACGTATCGATTGTATCTAATTTATCTAGGAATAAGAGTAGTTCAAAGAAATTAGAAGTTGCTAAACAATGTACCGAGAACTTACTCAATGTACGGCCGCACTTCTGTTAGGTTGGTGAAGATATACAGTGAAATGATCTGCCATTCTTCGAAATCCAACGTAAGGAATTAGAAGCGCCGGCTGATGCGAGATCCCCTTTGAATAGGCGGAGGTTGGATCCACCTATTTTAGGTTCGTCAGCATTGTACCGAGGCTTCAGATTATGCAAATGACGATTTTTGGCTTCGTAGTGTGCTATCACGAAGTTTGTCACCTACTCAGTAATGAATGCCTCAGCCATCGATGCTTCAATTCTACGTTTATTTTTATATTTTTCTCGTAGCGTCTTCTGCATCCTCTCAATGGCGTAGCACCAACGATTTTGCACAACCCCCCCCCCCCAATCTTACCTCGGTTGGGAGATGCAAAATCAAGTGCTACATTGGATTAAAGAAGCCCGCCCGGAAGATCTTCTCTAACTTGCAGATCAACTCCGGCGCCAACTCTTCCATTTCTTCTAACAGGCCAGGCGATAGTTCTTTCACACACAGAACACGGAAGAAATAGCTCAACTCTGCCAGTACTAGCCATTCATCCTCAGGGATGAAGCCACGCAACATCACCGGCATTACCCGCTGATACGTCTCCAACGTATCTATAATTTATGAAGTATTCATGCCATGTTTACAATAGTTTTATATGATTTTGGTATGATTTGATTAGAACTAACCCGGACTGACGTTGTTTTCAGCAGAACTACCATGGTGTTGTTTTTGTGCAGAAATAAAAGTTCTCGAAATGCGATGAAAATCAACGGAGAATTTTTCTGGAAAATATAAAAATACTGGAACAAAAATCTACTGGAGGGGAGTCCTGTGGGCCCCACGAAGGTGGGGGGGAGCCCACCCCTCCTGGGCGCACCCCTGTGCCTCGTGGACTACCCGTGGGGCCCCCTGACTTGTTCTCGACGCCAACCTCTCTTATAAATACCCAAACCTCTAGAAATTAACCTAGATCAGAAGTTCCGCCACCGCAAGCATCTGTAGCCACGAGAAATCAATCTAGGCCCTCTCTAGCACCCTGCCGGAGGGGGCCATCATCACCGGACGCTATGGAGGAGGATCCCGGAGGGGCCATCATCACCATCAAGGCCAAGGACCAGAGGGAGAACCTCTCCCCATCCAGGGGGAGGCCATGGAGGAGGAAGCACAAGGGGGAGAACCTCTCCTCATCTCTCTTGCTGGCACCGGAGTGCCATCGGGAGGGGAATCATCGTTGCGGTGATCGTCTTCATCAACATCACCATCCTCATCTCTTTTATGCGGTCCACTCTCCCGCACCCTGCTGTAATCCCTACTTGAACATGGTGCTTTATGCCACATATTACGATCCAATGATGTGTTGCCATCCTATGATGTTTTGAGTAGATATCCTTTGTCTTTGGGTTGATTGATGATCTAGATTGGTATGAGTTGCATGTTCTATTTTGGTGCTATCCTATTGTGCCCTCCGTGTCGCGCAAGCGTGAGGGATTCCCGCTGTAGGGTGTTGCAATACGTTCATGATTCGCTTATAGTGGGTTGCTTGAGTGACAGAAGCATAAACCTGAGTAAGGGGGTTGTTGCGTATGGGATAAAGGGGACTTGATGCTTTAATGCTATGGTTGGGTTTTACCTTAATGATCTTTAGTAGTTGCATATGCTTGCTAGAGTTCCAATCATAAGTGCATATGATCCAAGAAGAGAAAGTATGTTATCTTATGCCTCTCCCTCATATGAAATTGCAATGACGACTATCAGTCTTGTTAACAATTGCCTAGGACTATTCCGCACAGCGATCCATCATTATTCCACACTCGCTATTTATAATATTTAGTAATATATTCTAACTTTATGATAACAGCACCTACTTTTATATTTTATCCCTCTAGTACCATGCAAAGTTATCCTCTTCATACCCACAACGTAGTTTTATTCCTCGTTTCTAGTTGGAAGCAAACGTTCGGTGTATGTAGAGTCGTATTAGTGGCAGATAGGACTTAAGAGAATATTGATCTTACCTTTAGCTCCTTGTGGGTTCGACACTCCATACTTATCACTTCCACCATTGGGAATTGCTACGATGATTCCCTGAACTTGGGGATTATCAAGCTCTTTTCCGGCGCCGTTGCCGGGGAGCAATAGCGTGGGGTTGATATTCTCGTGTGTGCTTGTTTGCTTTCTTCACTAAGTAGATTTTGTTGTTTCCTTTTTCTTTCTGTTTAATTGTGGGTGAAACATAAATTTGTTTTAAATAATGAAAATACAAAAAAATTACTTGCCTCTCATGCCTAAAATGTTTTTCAATAAAAGAAGTGATTGGAAGATAATGCATTGAAGAAATGAGGGTCGACCTTGAGCACTTGTGTTCATGCTCATGGAAACAATGTAAAAAAATTCAGGGAAGCTTCTCTGAAAATAATTACCCCCTTGTATATATCCATTGTATTATAAAAATAATGTGCCAAGCTTCGGTTTTAGGATAATTTGATTGCTTATTTACTATATACAGTACAAAAACAGAAACTTTGGTTGTAGCGTGTGATTTTACATTTTTACTGGAAAGTCAAATGGGTCTGAAACTTTTTGCACATTACTTCCGTACAAATTTTTTAAATTTTAATATTTTTTTATAATTTTTTGGAGTTACAAAAGTATACTAAACTTCCTGATTACTACAGACTATCCTGTTTTTGACAGATTCTGTTTTCTATGTGTTGATCGCTTATTTTGATGAATCTATGGGTAGTATCGGGGGGTATGAACCATGGTGAAGTTGGAATAAAGTAGATATAGTTCTAATATTAAATGGAATGAGTTTGCAACAGTACCTAAAGGTAGTGGTTTGCTTTATTGTACTAATAGATCTCACAAAGTTTTTGTTAAAGTTTTGTGTGGATGAAGTGTTCGAAGAACGAGGAGTTACCGATGTGAGAAGAATAAAGAGAGGCAAGAGCTCAAGCTTGGGGATGCCCAAGGCACCCCAAGTAAATATTCCAAGGATACTCAAGCATCTAAGCTTGGGGATGCCCCGGTTGGCATCCTATCTTTCTTCTTCAACAATTATCGGTATACCTTGGTTTTTGTTTTGTTCACATGATTTGTGTCTTTTGTGTTTTTTTCCTTTAAGAACTATGATAGTATGATACAGCCCATCATTGATTTATAGAATGCTTCATGTGCTTCACTTATATCTTTTAAGTATGATCTTATATAATTTCTCTTTGTGCTTCACTTAAATCTTTTGAGTATGGTTTTATAGAATGCTTCGTGTGCTTCACTTATATATTTTGAGCTTGGATATTGGCTAGTCCATATTAACTGTAAAATGCTCCATGAACTTCACTTATATCTTTTGGAGTATGAATAATACTATAATCTAAAGTGGTTTTGGAAGAGTGTCAACTTTAGTTAGTAATGATTCCACTATTTCGGAGAAGGTTCCCATTGATTATGAGAACAAAGTTGTTATCTATGATGATTATTGTGACAACATGTATGCTATAAAGAATAATGTTAACCATGAAACTTGTCATCATGATTTTAATTTTCAATTGGATTATGCCTCACATGACAGTTACTTTGTTGAGTTTGCTCCCACTATTCCGAATGAGAAGAATTTTGCTTATGTGAAGACTAGTGAAATTTCTATGCTTGTAGATCATGAACAGAATGCTTTATGTGCTGGTTATATTGTTGAATTCATTCATCATGCTACTGAAAATTATTATGAGGGAGAAATATATGCTTGTAGGAGTTGAAATAATATCAAGTTTCCTCTCTATGTGCTTAAAGTTTTGAAGTTATCCTTGTTTTGCCTTCCTATGCTAGTTGATCCTTGTTCCTATAAATTGTGTGCTCACAAAATCCCTAGGCATAGGAAGTGGGTTAGGTTTAAATGTGCTAGTCATAATCTTCATGATGCTCTCTTTATGTTTCAATTCTTATATTTTATGTGAGCATCATTGAAATCATCATGCCTAGCTAAAAGGCATTAAAGAAAAGCACTTGTTGGGAGAAAACCCAATATTTACCCTTATTGTTTTGTGTGTTCTCATGATTAAGCTACTGTATTAATCATGTATTATAGATTTTGTTTCAATAAAGTTCCAAGTAAGACCTTTGGGAAGACTTGGGTGAAAGTTAATGTGGTCTTGCTGTAAAAAACAGAAACTTTGCGCTCATGAGATTAGTTGTCATTTTTTACAGAAGAGTGTGATTGGGTTGATTCTTTTTTCAGAAGATTAATAGACAAATTCCTCAAATCCACCAATTTATTTCATAATTTTTGGAGTAGCAAAAGTATGGTTGGTGTTCATATCATTACAGACTGTTCTGTTTATGACATATTTTGTTCTCATTGCATAGTTTGCTTGTTTTCTAGTTTCTGTGGCTTATATGTAACATCCCAAATTTTCAATTTGGAATTTTATACATAGATCATTCATGCATATCATATTTTATTGCATTTCGTTCTGTGATCCTCGAAATTCTAAGCAACTCAAGGACCCACGGAGAGAGTTGGGGATTTCATCGTTTTCATATTTGAATTTTTCTCAAATGTCGAAACAAGGATCATTTTGGTTTTAATTATTTTTCTCTCTCAAAATATTTCAAGATTAAAATATATGAGAGGAGATAATATGACTTCTCCAAAATAAATGAAATATTGGAGGAAAAATATTAAAATCAAATAAATAATTTTACTTGGATTTTATTGCTATTTTATTTGAATTAGAAAAATATGCATTTTTCAAATTTTCATTTTTAGGCCAAGAAAATGTTCACATTGTTCTAAATATTCTATTTAGATGGTGAAAATTTGTTTTGGTATTTTTATATTTTTATTTTATTTTTTAGGATTTTTCCAGCAGAATCTGTTTAAAAAAGTTAAACCGACCTAACGGGCCGTGCCCAAGCCGGACTCCTCTGGCCAAGGCTTTAAAAGCCGCCGCCCGAGGCCCCGAGGCCCAAGTCTCCGCCACTAGCCCGCGCCCCACCGAAACCCTAGCCGTTGCCGCCAGTCCGCACCGCCGCCCGCGCCGCCGCCTCGCGCGCCGCGCCGCGCCGCCTCCCGCTGCCGCCGCCGCGTCGGATCTTGCCATTGACCCCGCCGTCGTTCACCCCGCCATCGACCGGTCGGTTTTCTTCGGTTAACCTCGGTTTTTTTAGTTTTCGGTTTAATCTATTAGATTGGTTTTTTAATCGGTTTATTTATTTAGCGGACGCTCGTCCGTTCGTTCGTTTTAATGAACGTGTTATCCGGTTAGGTTCAGACAATGAACGTTCGTTCGTTAGTCTTTTTCTTTTTATTTTATTTTTGGCCAGGGACCTATCCGCGATTATTTTTATCGCAGATTAGCCCCTGATCTTCAAACGCTCGTCGTTTCTTAACCGTTTGTCCAAATCCAGTGAAACAAACGCCAAAATCTTCGTCTCTAAACCCTCTTTCTATTTAATCAACTTGAACAAGGTCTTGAAAATTTTAAAATTTGGTTTCAAGCAGATTTGTTTTCGAAGTTCTTTTGACCGTAGTTTCAGGTCTATAGCTCCGATTCGATTGATTCTTTTTCCCGATCGAATCTCTTCAGTTGAGTTTTCAGATTTGATCTTATTATTCAATATTTACCCGTGCATCTTTGCTTGAGTGCTTATGTATGCTATTGTTTGTTTGCGATAGAATTCCCGGAGTGTGTAGCGTGCTACTACGAGTCACTAGGTTTTGCGGATTATCAGCAAGACAAGTAACACTTTGATCATATTCCTTTTACCCAGTTTTTATGCAATAGTTTCAAACCCTCAAACATTGCATGAGTAGGATATCTTAACTTGTGGGTTTGGGAAGTAGATGATGAGGTAGAACCTATTACCCTTTTTATTATCAAACCCTGGGAGTTACTTCTGTGTTATGCTACTTATTGCCATGCTATGCTCATAGACATGGATTGGGTTTGAGTGTATCCATGACAGATGCGAGATTATTAATTAATGGTTTACTTAAGGTGGCTACTTAAACACACATCTGGGTGGATTGGTTGCGGGCACCTGGGGATATACCAGTGCTGTCCTTTTTGGTTCGCCACCCAGGCTCAAAGGGATCATAAGATTATTCATGCTGGAAACTTCCGTGTGCAGCCACAAGCTATTATGGGCTCTAGCATAGTTGAGTAAGTTGTGGGAAACCTTTCCATGATGGGCTAGCACATGTAGGGGATTGTAGGTGTATCGGCCTATCTATCGGTTAAGGGGACCTCTTCGGAAAGACTGTGTCTCGGTCATACGTTTCTCAAACATCATGTAGTGCGAGAAATACAACGAAGGAGATCGAGTCTTGTGGGGAAAAGTGCACAAACCTCTGTACAATGTACAAACTAATCATGGTTAGCCGTGTCCCCGGTTATGGACATCTTGAGTATCTGGTTCTTGAATTATCATGTGTATCTCATCACTCTAAATTAATTTGCTGGGATGTTAATTACTTTTAATTGGGATTGAGATGGAGTTACCATTCTCAATGTTTTTCAACCAACTTTGTAGTTAAATAAAATATATTCCTTTGTAGTAGGGAAAAATTAGCTTTTCGCAAAAACATTACAACCATAGAGCCTCCACCAGCCATATATGCATGTAGTGATAGCATTTACTTTTTCATTGCTCTACTGTGTTATCTTGCCAGCATATTCCATGTGCTGACCCATTTTGGGCTGCAACATATTATGTTGCGGACTTTTCAGACGAAGAGTAAGGTGCGCTAGGTCATTTGTCGTGCACTCAGCTATGCCGTTGGAGTTGATGGGATCACTTTATCTTCCAAGCCTCCCGCTGTCATCTTACTTAGATGGCCTTAAGCCATATTTATTGTAACAAGTTCTCTCTTGAGACATTCGATGTAATAAGTGTGTGATTGCTACTTTGTTATAAATCCTTCAAGTACTGTGTGTGTCAGCATTAGCGATCCAGGGATGACACTTATGCACAGAGACTTGATCCATTCGGGTCAGGTCGCTATAAGATGGTATCAGAGCACACGCTGAATGTAGGACACGACCACTAAGATGAGCCATAGGTCACTCTTCTCTGCTCATTTTTGACTTCTCTCCATTTTCTACTCTTTAGGATGGTGGACCCAAGGAATAAGTTTACACAACCGGATGAAGGCACACCTTTTGGACGACACTTGAAGGAAGTCACAAGGTACCTGAACATTGGAATACCAAGCTTCACCGGGACCTACACCACCACACTACCAGAAGAGGAGGGTTGGATGATTTGAGCTCAAGTTCCAGGAAGGACATTCACGCTAGTAACTGAGCCCATAGAGTTTTCCTTTGATGCACCAACCTGGAGTCTAGGAAAGAGCATGGCAGCCTACATCGCCATGGGACGCATCGACGAAGTTTATCACAAGGAGCTAAAGGACACTATCTACCAGATATGTGGGCACCGAGATGAGCAATGGGAGATGATCAGCACCAGGAAGGACAGGTCCATTGCAGCCTTGATCTAGGAGTTAAATCATCACATTCGTCGCCAGGAGAACCAGATGTGTGCAAGCATGATAGATCTGAAGAAGTTGATGACTAGGAACATGGAGCTGGAAGAGGAACTCAAGTCTACACACGATGGATACAAGGAGGAAATCACCGTACTAGTGGAGATGAATGACGACCTGATAAGGAAGCTAGGAGTGTTCATGGGAGACCCTGCGCCAGGAGGAGATGATGACCACCCCAAGGACTACATCATCATCGACAACACCGACTTCGACCCTAGTGATGATGATTATGAAGACGAAGCTGGAGCAGATATCATGGAGTCTTCTACCGATCAAAATTTCTAGTAGACCACCATATTATTATTAGTATTCCCCCATGTATATATTAGTAGTCCGAGCACTGTAACGATAGTTAGATCAATTGTATGCCCTTGCTTGATATTGCTTTGGAGTGATATTGATTGTGTTTGTCTCATGTGCATATGGGTAGTGCTTTCTCATTTGACCTCATTCTATTCTAATCTCTCCCATCTAAACCCATCAGATGCCTCCGAGACGTGAACCCGAATTTGCCTTCCCACCGGAGCTCACTCAGTTGATCCAGCAGTAGAATACACTGATGCAGTTGCTAGTTCAGAATCAAGGCAACAACAACAACAACAATAAAAACAACAACCCACCGCCACCACCTCCAGTTGACAACTTAGCTCGTTTTCTGAGGTTACAGTCGCCGGTGTTTTCCAGTAGCACTGAGCCCATAGTTGTGGATGGCTGGCTACGTAGGATTGGAAGGGAGTTAACCGCTGCCAGTTGCACAGATGCTGAGAAGGTGCGTTTTGCCGCACACCAATTGGATGGACCCGCAGCCGCATAGTGGGAGAATTACACAGCCACTTTCCCCATAGCCAATGTTACTTGGGAGCAGTTTCAGCAAGCATTCCGCACTGCTCATGTCTCCACTGCAGCTATGAGTATGAAGAAGCATGAGTTTCGCAACTTACGCCAGGGCAACCGTACTCTAGGGCAGTACGTGGAGGAGTTTAGCAAGCTAGCTCGTTATGCCCGGGATGACGTGGCCACCGATGTTGCGAAACAGGAGAAGTTTATGGAAGGGCTGAATGATGAGATGAGTATGCAGTTGATGGTGGAAACATTCAACAACTACCAGGAGTTGGTAGATAAAGCTCTTATGATTGAAGGGAAGCAGCAGCAGATTGAGAGCCGCAAGAGGAAGTATGGACAAGGGAAGTACAATTCAGGAGCTCAGCAGAAACCCCGTTTCACCTCGAACCCGGGAGGATTTACCCATAGCCATGGAGGCCATAACCACAATGGAGGAATTCCGCATAACCACAATGGCTCTAGGAATGGGAATGGGAGTGGAGCAAGTAGTCAGAACCGCTCTAACCCAAGCACACCCGCCAAGAAGGACCAAAGCCACGTTACTTGTTTCAGGTGCGGGAAGATTGGACACTATGCCAATGAGTGCCCTGAACTCAAGAATGGAAATGGAAATGGAAGCTCTGGAAAGAAGCCCAACCCTTTCAACAAGGGACAAGTGAACCATGTTAACATGGAGGAGGTTGAGGAGCAGCCAGATGCAGTTATCGGTATGTTTTTGGTTAAGTCATTTACTGCATTAGTTCCTTTTGATACTGGTGCATCGCATTCATACATATCAAGGGGATTCGTGGATAAGTATAAGTTGCCCACCAAAGTTCTTAAGACACCTATGTTAGTAAGCTCACCCGGAGCAGAGTATATGGCAAGCAGTGGATGTTTTCAGATGCCATTGACCATAGGTAGACATGTTTTCCCCTCAGACTTAATAATTTTGGAATCACAAGGATTGGATGTGATACTCGGTATGGATTGGCTATCGAAGTATGGAGGAAACATAGATTGCACCAGTAGGTCAATTCTACTCACCACACCGGAGGGAAAAAGGATTAAGTATATATCCAGGCATACTCCTAGGAGTACTCACGTAAATTCCCTCACGGGAGTTGTTCAGGAAGAAGTGCATGTAGTAAAGGATTACCAAGATGTGTTTCCAGAGGAACTACCAGGCATGCCCCCGGATCGAGACATTGAGTTTTTGATAGAGTTATTGCCAAGCACCGGACCAATATCAAAAAGACCATACCGGATGCCCGCAAATGATCTGGAGGAGATTAAGAAATAGATTAAGGAGTTATTGGAGAAAGCTTACATTCGATGAAGTTCGTCACCATGGGGAGCCCCAGTGCTCTTGGTTGAGAAGAAGGATAAGTCTTTGAGAATGGTTGTTGATTATCGTGCATTGATTGAAGTGACGATCAAGAACAAGTACCCACTGCCGATGATCAATGATTTGTTTGACCAGCTGCAAGGAGCTAAAGTCTTTTCCAAGATCGATCTTCGATTAGGATACCACTAGTTGAAGATTCGAGAACATGATATACCTAAGACAGCTTTCACCACCAGGTACAGGCTGTATGAGTATACGGTTATGTCATTCGGATTGACTAACTCCCATGCCTATTTCATGAGTATAATGAACAAGGTGTTCATCGAGTTCTTGGATAAATTTGTCGTGGTGTTCATTGATGACATTTTGGTGTACTCGAAGAATGAAGAGGAGCATAAGGAGCATTTGCGTTTAGTTCTCGAGAAGCTCAGGGAACATCAGTTATACGCCAAGTTCAACAAATGTGAGTTTTGGTTGAAGGAAGTTGGATTCCTTGGACATGTTATATCAGGAGAAGGTATAGCAGTAGACCCTACTAAGGTTCAGTCAGTCACTGAGTGGTTGGCACCCACCTCAGTTGGAGAGATCCGCAGTTTTCTAGGACTCGTGGGATATTATCGGAGATTCATTGAGAATTTCTCTAAGATTGCAAAGCTCATGACAGAGATGTTGAAGAAGGACACCAAGTTTAAATGGACAGACAAATGTGAGGCAAGTTTTCAAGAGTTGAAGAAACATTTAACTACAGCCCAGTACTGATTCTGCCAGATATACGTAAGGATTTCCAAGTGTATTGCGACGCGTCTCGCTTAGGACTTGGAAGTGTACTTATGCAAGACGGAAGAGTTGTTTCGTATGCCTCACGACAGCTTCGATCGCATGAATTGAATTATGCCATGCATGATTTGGAGTTAGCATCCGTAGTGCATGCACTCAAAACCTGGAGACATTTTTCTTATTGGAAACCATTGTGATGTGTACATGGATCATAATAGTTTGAAGTACATTTTCACACAGAAGGAGTTGAATCTCAGGCAAAGGAGATGGTTGGAGCTCATAAAGGATTATGATATGAAGTTGCACTATCATCCAGGCAAGGCCAATGTCATAGCAGACGCTCTGAGCCGGAAGAGTTATGCCAATACCCTCGTGAGCGGAGGATTGCCAAAGGAGTTAGCTAAAGATCTCAAGGAGCTTCGTTTGGAGATAGTCCCTAGAGGTTTTGTTGCGGCAATGGAAGTTCAGCAGACATTATTGGGAAAAATTCGAGAAGCTCAGAAGGGTGATAAGGAAATTGCTAAGATAAAGGAGAAGATGAGCAAAGGAAAGGCCAAAGGTTTTCGTGAGGATGAGCACGACTGAGGGAGTCCTGGACTAAGGGGTCCTCGGGCGTCCGGCCTGTTGTCTATGGGCCGGACTGATGGGCTATGGAGATATGAAGACCGAAGACTGTACCCGTGTCCGGATAAGACTCTCCTTGGCATGGAAGGCAAGCTTGGCGAACAACTATGAAGATTCCATCTTATGTAACCGACTCTATGTAACCCTAGATCCCCTAGGTGTCTATATAAACCGAAGGGTGTAGTCCGGAAAGGATATACTCAATACCGTAGTCATACAGGCTAGACTTCTAGGCTTTAGCCATTACAATCTCGTGGTAGATCAACTCTTGTAATACTCATATTCATCAAGATCAATCAAGCAGGAAGTAGGGTATTACCTCCATAGAGAGGGCCCGAACCTGGGTAAACATCGTGTCCCCTGTCTCCTGTTACCATCAACCTTAGACGCACAGTTCCGGACACCCTACCCGAGATCCGCCGGTTTTGACACCGACATTGGTGCTTTCATTGAGAGTTCCTCTGTGTTGTGACTGAAAGGATTGATGGCCCCTTCAATCGTCAATAATGACGTTCTCTGCGGAGAAACTTTCCTCCCCAGGCAGATCTTCGTGTTCGGCGGCTTTGCATTGTGGGCCAACTCGTTTGGCCATCTGGAGCAGATCGAAAGCTACGCCCCTGGCCATCATGTCAGATTTGGGAGCTTGAACTACGTCGCGGACATCCGTGGAGACTTAATCTTCGCCGGATTCGATATCACGGTAGCCGCTCCCGGTCACCCCGATGATCATGACCTAAATCTGTCATCGGACCGCATCCAGGAGATCGCTCCTGTAACCGCTCTGGCCCTAGATCCGAAGCAGGCCGCGCCATGCAAAGACGGGAGAATTCATCCCACCATGGAGGCCGCAGATTCCACGGCGTTGGAGCCGCACATGGACCTGGTCTCACACGATGCCTATGCCACCGAAACGCCGGACTCGTCTCCGGCCGTCGGTTCCGAACCGCGCGAGCCAGCGGATGCCGAGCTTGATCGTTTATCGATCTTCAAATTTAGCATCATAGACATATTCCAACACTCGCCTTCTGGTGATGTGCTAAATTCATTAAAAAAACCTATCCTTGGCGGAGGACTCCCAGCCGAACTATGTCAGGCTCAAACTAGGGGTTGACGACTGAGAATTTTACTTCCCACCCGCAACCCACTTTATAGCCACGATCGAGGATTTGGCCGATGAACTTGATTATGACTCCGAGGACATCGATGGTATGGATGACGATGCTGGGGAAGAAGAGGCCCAGAACCCGTTGTTCATCGGACGCTGGACGGCCACTTCCTCGTATGACGTATACATGGTGGATGCACCAAAGGAGAACAGCGGCGACGATAAGGAAGACCCAGTTGAGGATAAACCTTCCGAAACACAGTCCAAGCGTCGGCGTCAGCGGCGCCGCTCTAAGTCGCGCCGCAGTAAAGACAGCAACACCAGCACAGGAGAAGATGACACTCCAGAAGGTGTCGAAGACAACGAAGACCCCGTCGATAAAGCAAACAAACAAGATGAATGGGAAGATGAGCAGGTTAGCCCTATTAAACAGGCCATGCACGAAGATTTGGAGGACAATAATTACCTTTCGCTCTCCGAAGATGAGGTGAGCCTCGGCACCGAAGATTTCATCATGCCCGAGGAACCTCTTGAGCAGGAGCGCTTCAAGCGCCAGCTAATAGCCACGGCAAGGAGCCTGAAAAAGAAGCAGCAGCAGCTTCAAGTTGACCAAGATCTGCTCAATAATAAATGGACTAATGTCCTAGCAGCCGAAGAATACGGCCTCAAGCGCCCAACCAAAAGCTACCCAAAGCGCAAATTGCTACCTCAGTTCGACGAGGAGGCACCGGAGTACATACCACCATCGCATAATACGGCCGACCGACCACCACATGGTCGGGACAAAACGGCAATTCATGCCAAACATCAGCCCACCCCGCCTCATCACTTAGGAAGATGTAAATTAGCCCACGGCCATACATATGACCTCCGGCAGAACCTGAACAATAAAGAAGGACATACCAGATCAATCTACGGATCACGAGGACGCGCCCCGACATGCGACCACGGCCACCTATTCGGACGTGACAAGCCCAGTCATGCGGGGGCCGAACACCACAAACGGACTCTATCAGAGCTACGTCACGATACAACCCGATATAGAGGCCCCACACACCCTCATTGCTTCACTGATGAGGTCTTGGATCACGAATTCCCCGAAGGATTCAAGCCCGTGAACATAGAATCATACGATGGAACCACGGACCCTGCGGTGTGGATCGAGGACTTCATCCTCCACATCCATATGGCCCGCGGAGATGACCTCCATGCCATAAAATACCTCCCTCTAAAACTCAAAGGGCCAGCTCGGCATTAGCTAAACAGTCTGCCTGAAAATTCCATTGGCAGCAGGGAGGACATGGAAGAGGCTTTCCTCGATAACTTCCAAGGTACATATGTTCGACCTCCGGACGCTGATGACTTAAGCCATATAGTTCAACAGCACGGAGAGTCCGCCAGGAAATTCTGGACAAGGTTCTTAACTAAAAAGAACCAAATTGTTGACTGTCCGGACGCTGAAGCTCTAGCAGCTTTTAAGCATAGCATCCGCGACAAATGGCTCGCTCGCCACCTCGGCCAAGAAAAGCCAAAATCCATGGCAGCCCTTACGGCACTCATGACCCGCTTTTGTGCGGGCGGCGACAGTTGGTTGGCCCGTAGCAAAAA
Organism: Triticum dicoccoides; assembly: GCF_002162155.2. NCBI lineage: Eukaryota > Viridiplantae > Streptophyta > Magnoliopsida > Poales > Poaceae > Triticum > Triticum dicoccoides. The sequence goes on from NC_041382.1 coordinate 342,223,245, forward strand.
CACTGCAAGCGACACCGGCACTCCTGAAGTTAAAAGCAACAAAGACAAGTCTCGACGCAATATATAGAAGCGCTAAAACAACAGTGACAACACCGAGGATACGGCGGTCAACACCGGATTTAGTGGCTCTAAGTCCGGCCAGCGGAAGAAGCCGTTCCAAAAGAACAATTCGGGCCCATCCAGCTTGGACCGCATACTTGATCGTCCATGCCAGATTCACGGCACCCCCCACAAGCCTCCTAATCATACAAACAGGGAGTGTTGGGTTTTCAAACGGGCTGACAAGTTAAACGTCGAGAATAGGGAAAAGGGATTGCAAGAGCCACGGAAACCGAACACAGGGGGACAGAAGAAGTTTCCCCCCGGGTCAAAACGGTGAACATGATATATGCTACCCACATCCCCAAGAGGGAGCGCAAGCGTGCGCTCGGGGACGTCTACGCGATAGACCCAGTCGCCCCAAAATTCAACCCATGGTCGTCATGCCTGATCACTTTTGATTGTCGGGATCACTCGACCAGTATCCGTCATGGAGGCTCAGCCACACTAGTCTTAGACCCAATAATTGATGGGTTCCACCTGACTCGTGTCCTTATGGATGGCGGTAGCAGCCTCAATCTGCTCTATCAGGATATAGTGCGAAAAATGGGCATTAACCCGTCAAGGATCAAGCCTACAAAGACCACATTTAAAGGAGTCATTCCAGGCGTAGAGGCCCGTTGTATGGGCTCAATCACACTAGAGGTTGTGTTCGGATCTCCGGACAACTTCCGCAGCGATGAGTTAGTCTTCGATATCGTCCCATTCCGCAGCGGCTATCATGCACTGCTCGGATGAACTGTGTTTGCTCGATTCAACGCAGTACCACACTATGCTTATCTCAAGCTTAAGATGCCCGGCCCACGCGGCGTCATAACAGTCAATCGCAATACGGAACGCTCTCTCCATACAGAAGAGCACACAGCTGTCCTAGCAGTAGAAGTACAAAGCGGCCTTCTCAAGCAGAACCCTCATTCGGCTGCCGAGCCCTCGGACACCCTTAAGAGGGTCTAAAATACTCTGCAGCAGGAGAGCTCAGCTCATCAGGAGCTCGACTAGCAATCCGGCCTCCGTCTCAGTCCCGATCAAGCGGTGGCATACGTATCGCGCTTACATAACTACGCACTCAAAATTCCATGGGCATCGACGGAGGCATAGCTAGCTAGTGATCCACGGCACGGCTCAACCGACATCGGATACACACATACTCTCACTCTGCTTGTTTGCTTCCAGGTTTTAATCCCACAGGCCCCATCGGGGGTCTGGTTATCGATCCTCTTGAAGGATAAATACACCAAGATGGCGAGAAGCGCAGACATACGGGGACTTTTTAGGTGATTCCGTTAACGATAACTCTACCTGTTTCCCAGGACCCACATGCAGCTCTCCCCTGGTTTCGGCATGTTGAATATCTTGTTGCTTATTGCACTACTTGTATCAATGCACCTTGACGTACTAATTACATTACAATGAAAACAATTTTCTACTTTTACATCTTTTCTGTTTTCTTTCTCTCTTTTCTTTTTTTCAGTTTCCCTGTGGATAACCCCATCAGGTAGCACCCATACACTTTGGTATGTTTTTATGTTTGCCAGGGGCTTTATAGCACCCCACATTACGGCAACAAAAGTCCGAACACTTCTTATACGTATAATTCGGCACCCCGAATTTAGCATTATATGCATTGGCTCTGAATCATGTCTTTGGTCAATAGTTGGGTTGCCCGGCTCCTGTGCTTGCTACCCTATGTTCCGCTACATCGGCTAGGGTAGTAAAGGGAGAACTACTGCGATTGTGCCCTGGTCTAAACCGGATGAGCACCTCAGTAGAGAAAGCCGAAAACTGACTGTCATGATGCGGCGAGAGTCGGTCAGCTGTTCGGAGGTCTCAAATCGTTGGAGATTTTTCCGCATTATGCGAAGGTTCGATACTTCCTGATTAGACGCTGACAGCACTTTGGTTCGTATACCAGGGGTTGCGCCTATGTTTTATTATAAAAATCCTATGGCTAAGTGAGGGCGTTCAAGTCGTATAGTCTGGTTGCCTGGTTTGTTGCGCTAAACAACTCCTTCAAGGACCATATAATTCGATCAAGATTGTTTAGATACCATCCTGAACACCTTCGTACTACCTACGTGAGGGCAGAAGCGATGACTGGCCAACCCTCAGATTTCATACAACACGGCCGCACAGGAGGATACAATCAAAACATAATAAAAATTATAGTACAAAGCGAATTTGTTTTCATTATACAAGGCAAAATATGAAGGTGTTCATTCAAGAATAATGTCCTTCCCGCACTGCGTTGCTACAAGTCGAGACCCCTCCAGGACATCCGCAAAATATCGCTCGGGTGTGTGGTGCTCCTTGCCATCCGGTGGCCCCTCGGGCCACCTCGACGGTGCCCATCTTCGCCCACCACATCTTGCAACGAGCGAAGGCCATGCGGGCACCCTCGATGCAGACTGATCGCTTGACGATGTCTAGCCGTGGAAAAGCCTCCACCACCCGCTTCATGAGGCCAAAATAACTGCTAGGTATAGCTTCGGCTAGCCATTGTCGGATTATTAAATCCTTCGTGGCCAGTTCAGCCATCCGGTGCAGCTCGACCAACTGTCTCAGTTGATCGGCAAAGGCCACCGGATGTTCCGGCACAGCATACTGCGACCAAAACAGCTTCTCCAGAGAATCCCCTTCCCTGGCTCGGAAGAACTCTGCAGCATCGGATACACTACACGGCAGATCCACAAAAGCCCCTGGGCAACTCTAAATCCGGGTTAGTAAAAGGTATTTCCTCTCTGCATACTTGCTTTGCATGTTAAACGCCTTACCCGTTGCGATCTTCTTCACCTCTTGGATCTCCTGGAGAGCGTCCCGGGCCTCATTCCGTGCGGCCTCTGCGCTCTGACGAGCCTTGTTAAGTTCGGCCTCTCGGGCCGACGCCTCGCGCTCCAAAGCTTCACACTTCTTCACTACGTCCTGGAGCTCCTGCTGGACCTCGCCGACCCGGGCCTTGAGCTTCTTATGGGCGGCTTGCTGTTGGACAGCCTTCCCCTCGGCTTCAGATAGGGCCTTTCTCAAGGCCTCGACCTCGGTCATCGCTTCTGTACAAATCATGGCATTTTGGTCATCGCATATCGTTTTCTTCTTTTAGAAATATACAAAATCTTATTACTTACCTTGTTTCTCCTAGAGCTGCCTCTTCACTTGGCTCAGCTCTCCCTCGGCCTCCGCCAGTTTCTGCTTCAGTCCGGAGACTTCGGCAGTATGCGAGGCCGCGGCCAGTAACGACGCCTGTATTTAAGAAAATTTTAGTTAATTTCCTGTCATAGGAGATTGATCCTCTGTCCGGTTTTTTCTTTCCGAACAACGGATAGTGTCTCAGGGGCTCCTATCTACATTGGGATTCTCTCCTTTTGGCGTCACTTACCTCAAAACATGTCAGCGGGTTGTCGCAGGCTCGGTTAGTCCGCTCTTGGCGGACTGAACCCTTTCAATCACCGTGTCCATAAGGACACAGTGCTCATCCATAATGGAAGTGCCTTGCAGTGCTTCCAGCAGATTATCCGGTGCCCCTGGTTGGACAGGGGGCACCGGCGGAACAGGCATCCCCCCTTCTTTCGAAGGAGGGTGTGTGCTGGATTCCAGAGCCGCCTCGGCCTCCGGAATTGAGTCTGTTTGAGGGACGAATTGTATACGGCCCTCCCTACCAGTCTCCGGGGTATTGATTCCCCTTGGTGTCCGGCGACGGGGGTTCCGCCTTCGGGCACCTCCTTAGCCTCTCTGTGATGCCCCGAGACCGATGCGCCAGGTGTCTTCCAGTTATTCACCGACGTTGCCATGTCTTTTGCTTGCGTGTTGCATTTTGCCATGTCATCATCTGCATTGCATCAACATGTTTTCAAACTTGCATCCGTCCAGGTCTCCCCGTCCTCTTTGTTGCCCGTTCTGAGCCCAACCACACTTGCACGCGCCTGCGGCATGTCCGAAATAGTATTTTTATTAGTGGACAGAAAATGTTCTCGGAATGGGTTGAAAGTTGGCATGTGGTGTTGTTATGTTGTCAGTAGACCGCCTGCCAAGTTTCATCACATTCAGAGTCCGCTTGATAGCCCAACCGTTAAATATATAGCGACATTATAGTTGGTCATGCGTCGGACGTTTTCGGTCTCCGAAAATTGTTGTCGGGCTGCCCTCTCTTCCCTCCTCTCAGCCCACACCCTCCTACACAGCCCACCTAGTTTCCCCTCTATCCGGAGCCGTCCGATGATGATCGAACAGTCCGAAAATAGTTAAAAAATCCCTCTCCTAGACCCCTATCTATAAATAGATGCCCCTCCTCTCATTTCTGTCAAAACCCTAGTCTAAACCTACCCCTAGACCCTCCCCTAACCTCCAGCGCCGCCATCTCCATCGTTTTTCGCGCCAGCTGCTGCCTCGCTGCCACTTGTCGCCGCTCCACATGCCAGCGCTACCGCCAGGCAACGCGCGCAGCCAACCAGGCGTTGCCACCTGTCCCCTGCATCGCCTCCCACCACCGCGGCCCACGAAGCTCGCGTGAGGCCCGTCTGGACCCCGATCTGGGCCCCGAGGCCCGGATCTGCGCCGCCGCCCGCCTGAGTAGGGGCCTTGTATCCTCCCACTCCACCCCAAGAAGCAGCAAACGCCTGAGCGCTCCTCTACCTTGCCCCAACCCCGCGGACGCCGGATCCTCGCCGCCGTCGTGCTCCGCCTTGTCGTCGGTGCCCCGCAGGTCGCCGCCCCCTACTCCTTCCTTCTCCTGCCTCCTTCGTTTTCTCTCTAACCTTCCTCCCTCCCTCTGCCATGTAAGCCCCGCCATGGCCGCCCGATGGAGCTCGCCGTCATGCCTCCTCCGGCTGGATCTAGGCTGGAGCTATCTGGATCCGCTGCCCCCGCGTCCATCCCCGTCGTCTTCCGGACCGCCCTGCCGCCGGAGCGCCACCCCGCCACCGGTCGTCACCGTTCCTGCCTACACACGCGTGTGCGAGCGAGCACACGCATGCCTCCTGTGCGTGGGCCTCGGCCCACCACTCGCACTGACCGTGTCGAGCAAGGCCCAGCCGGCTACCCTACGATCCCCGCTTGGGCCTCTTCCAGAGCCGGCCCAGCTCCAGTTTCGGCCAGATCTGGCCCGATGTGAGCATCCGCCCAGCCCCCACTGTGCACTGTTGGCCTAGCCAGATTCAGCCCATATAGTGTTTTTTCCTTGGGACGAATTTAGCTAGTATCCAGGATTTCCAATTTTGCAGAAAAACCCTCATACTTCATGCATATAATAACTCACAAACCGTGCATCGGTATAAATATTTTAAACATGTAACATGCTTAGAATTTTGTGTAGATTAATAATATGCAACTTTTGTCCATGTTAAAAATGTTGTTTGATTAAATTTGCTTTAATAACATGCTAAAATGATTTAATTCATAACTAAATAACCGTAGCTCCATTTTAAATAAACTTTATATGCAAATAGGGTAGAAAAATGCCTAGTTTAACATGGTGGCATTACTTTGCATGTTTAACAACTCTAAAATATGGTTTAGGGCTGAATAGTACCAAACCTAGTATATGCATATGAGGATTTTTTGGAATTGTTGTTTGTTATTTCCGGCCTCATTTAAACTTGCCTAGATAGATAGTTTTATTATGCTTCACCCCTTGCCATGCTAACCAACATTTAATTTTGTTGAGTACATAAACGGGAGAGAACTAAATAAGTCATGTGGTGTTTCGTCAATATGCAACTCGTTGCATATTGAGATCCACTTAACTTGTAGTTTTGCTTGTGCACTTTGCCATGCCATGCCTCATTAAACCGGACATGCATCATACTTGGTTGTGCATCATGCCATGTTGATGTGATGGTTGTTTACTATGTTTCTTGCTTCTTTCCGGGTTGCTTCTCTCGTTAGCTTCGGTTTCGTTCCGGAGTTGTGAGGATTCGTTCGTCTACGTCCGTTTGTCTTCTTCATGGACTCGTTCTTCTTCCTTGCGGGATCTTAGGAAAGATGACCATACCCTCGAAATCACTTCTATCTTTGCTTGCTAGATGCTCGCTCTATTGCTATGCTGCGCTACCTACCACTTGCTTTATCATGCCTCCCATATTGCCATGTCAAGCCTCTAACCCACCTTTCGTAGCAGACCATTGTTTGGCTATGATATCGCTTTTGCTCAGCCCCTCTTATAGCGTTGCTAGTTGCAGGTGAAGATGAAGATTGTTCCATGTTGGAACATGTATATGTTGGGATATCACAATATCTCCTATTTAATTAATGCATCTATATACTTGGTAAAGGGTGGAAGGCTCGACCTTATGCCTGGTGTTTGGTTCCACTCTTGCCACCCTAGTTTTCGTCATACCGGTGTTATGTTCCTTCATTTGCGTTCCTTACACTGTTGGGTGTTATGGGAACCCCTTAACAGTTCGCTTTGAATAAACTCCTCCAACAAGGCCCAACCTTGGTTTTACCATTTGCCTCACCACCACCTATACTTTTCCCTTGGGAGTCGCGCTCCCGAGGATCATCTTTATTTAACCCCCCCCCCCCGGCTAGTGCTTCTCTAAGTGTTGGTCTGAAACAGAGCCACTTGCAGCGCCACCTCACGGAAACTTGCAGCGCTCCTATCAGGATGTCGGCGCATCGGGCGGTCTTGCTGGTCTTGTTTTACCATTGTCGAAATGTCTTGTAACCGGGATTCCGAGCCTGATCGGGTCTTCTTGGGAGAAGGAATATCCTTCGTTGACCATGAGAGCTTGTGATGGGCTAAGTTGGGACACCCCTTCAGGGTTTGAACTTTCTAAAGTCGTGCCCACGATTATGGGCGGATGGGAATTTGTTAATATTCGGTTGTAGAGAACTTGACACTTAACTTAATTAAAATGAATCAACCGTGTGTGTAGTCGTGATGGTCTCTTCTCGGCAGAGTCCGGGAAGTGAACACGGTTCTTGTGTTATGCTTGAACGTAAGTAGTTTCAGGATCACTTCTAGCTCACGACCGTTGCGTTGCTTCTCTTCTTGCTCTTATTTGCGGATGTTAGCCACCATATATGCTAGTGCTTGCTGCAGCTCCACCTTACTACCCCTTTCCTACCCATAAGCTTAAATAGTCTTGATCTCGGGGGTGTGAGATTGCTGAGTCCTCGTGACTCACAGATACTTCCAAACAGTTGTTGGTGCCGGTGATGTAGACACAGACCTAGGGTAGGGTAATAGGCCTGACCTATACGCCCTACCTAAAGTCTTGTCCTAAGAGCTAAGAAGTTCAAGAATCAGAAGTAGAGGACCCGCAAAGGTGTCGAGCGAAGTCCAGTCGACCTATCAATCACTCATAGACCTCTCTTACCTAGGTCACTCGACCACCAAACCACTCGACATATCAGAAGACCTAAAGCCGCTCTGCGCACCAACGGTCAAGGATTCATTCACATACTTAATGATCATTTGTAGCACTTTAATATAGGTGTTACCTGTAATGCCTCTTCTTAATGCATATTGAACCCTGTGTAACGGAGGGGAGTTGGGGCCCTGCCGTACTCTATATAAGCCACCCCCCTCCTCTGGGATAAGGGTTCACACCCCCTGTAACTCACACGCATATAATTCAGTCGACCGCCTCCGGGCTCTGAGACGTAGGGCTGTTACTTCCTCTGAGAAGGGCCTGAACTCGTAAACCTTGTGTGTACAACTCCTCCATAGCCAAGATCTTGCCTCTCCATTCCTAAAAAAACTTAGAACCATGACAGTTGGCACCCACCGTGGGGCAGGTGTCTTAGCGACCTGTTGGAGAAGTTGCGATTCTTTCGATCCCCTTCATCATGGTTTCAGGCAGAGTTTTGGTGGAGGGCCGCGAGATCCGTCTCGGCGTGCTCACGTTCATCGCTGACGACTCCGCTTGGCTTCAGGAGGCTCCGCTCGACGTCGACGCGCTCCCTGTCCGCGGGGCAATGCACTTTCGCGCGTACGTTCGCGGCGTCCTCTTGCGGCAGCCGTCGACCCAGTATCGGTCGTCCCCTGTGTCGTCCTCCCTCCCTGTTTCCCGCCGGCGCAAGCGCTCCGGTCGGTCGAGACTTCAGCGGTGGGTGAGACACGCGGTGGCTCGCCAGTCGGCCACCCCCCAAGTTGCGGCGATCGAGCCCGACGAATCTCTCTACAGCCTGTTTGACCTATCGACTGGCTCCACAGAGACTGCATCCGAGTGCGACAGCAGTGATCCAGCGGCGGAGGTTCTGATCGTCGATGAACCATGCAGTGCTCCCGGCTTTCCCCGCACCGACGGAGGCGACGGCGGAGGCGGTCCATCGCATGCCCATGAAGAGTATCTCCCCGAGCCCCTTACTTCGCTGCAGAGAGAAGAACTTCACTGCCGGAATATGGATGTGCTGCACACTCCTATCATTGGAGAAACCCCCGAGGCCCGTGCCTTAGAGGACGCGCGCTTGGCCAACTTGGCTGAGTGCACTCGACTGGAGAACCTCCAGCGAGTACTCGACGAGCGTACGCGAGAATGGATTCCAACATCCAGTCGACGTCAGCTCTTTCCGCCACCGACTCAGGTATATCGAACTCCGATTCAGAATTTAGTAGTTGTAGCCCGTATAGCAGAGTCGATTGAGCCTTCTCAGTCAGAGGCTGGCAGAGGCTTGTTACAGATCAGAGCATTACTCCGGGCGGCAAGAGATCAGAATTCAGCTGTATCACAGTCGCGAAACAGGATCCACAGCAGATACAGTCTAGTCGGACCACAGCCCAAGATCGCCCCCGAGGCGTGAGGGGCGTGGGGACCGGCGTGATCAGAACAGGAGCCGTGAGCAGTATGATCACCGACTCGATCGAGAGTGCCCACCCTCCCTTAAGGAGTGGATCATACGTGCCTCGACAGCAGGATGACAGACGCCCTCACAGTGTTGGGCAAAGGATTCCAGTCAACCCCAGGGAACCAGGCTTTGATGCGAGATCCATTCTCGTTCAGGGTTTGGTCGACAGGAACAGAGCCCACCGAGAAGGTCATAACAGAGACGTACCCACCAGCAGCAGAGTACACGTCTCAGGACCGGAGTGCTTCAGCAGAGCCATCAGGGCCGCGGTGATTCCTCCCAACTTCAGGTTGGCGACTGGAGTCAGTAAGTTCACTGGTGAGTCCAAGCTTGATACTTGGATTGAGGACTACCGAGTGGCTGTTCAAATTGGCAGCGGCAATGATGAAGTGGCAATGAAACACCTGCCTCCTATGTTGGAGGGTTCGGCCAGAGCATGGCTGAATCAGTTAGCACCCAGCAGCATTTACACTTGGGAAGATCTTGCCCGAGTGTTTGTCGGAACATTTGAAGGAACTTGCAAGCGACCAGCAGGGTTGACAGAGCTGCAATCTTGCGTGCGGAAGCCGAATGAAACTTTGAGGGCCTACATCCAGAGATGGATCACATTGCATCACACAGTAGAGAACATATCTGATCACCAAGCAGTCTGTGCCTTCAAGGAAGGCGTTAAGTACAGAGAACTGAACCTGAAATTTGGTCGAACCGGAGACATGTCTCTGAGTCGAATGATGGAGATTGCCACCAAGTGCCAATGGAGAAGAAGAAGATCGGCTCCAGAGTGGCAAGCACAAGTCAGTCGCCCACAAAACTAGAAGAGGGAACTCCAGTCAGAAGCAGAAGCGGAAAGCCGAGCCAGCTGCACCTGGAGAAGCCTTGGCCGTGACTCAAGGAAAGTTTAAGGGGAAGCCCAAAGGGCCTTGGAACCCTAAGAAAGTGAAGGACCAAGACGGAAACGATGTGTTGGATCTACCATGTCACATTCACACAAAGAAAGATTAAGAGGGTAAACTCATTTATCCAAAACATACCACTCGACAGTGTCGTCTCTTGATCCAGCAGTTCCAAGGGAAATAGCCCAAAGATAAGGAAAAGGTATAACGCCCCGGACACACCCGCCGGTGGTCGTTACTCCTGGCGGGATCTAGACTGGCCCCATAGATCAATACTAGTATTTTCTGCACACTTTGTCCTCACTCGTGCACACCCATCCTGAAACTACTCCAAGTTGGGCACGCTTAACTTTGGAGTTCTGTCGGAATGGGCTCCCGGAAAAGAAGGAATTCCTTATTGATATGAGTAGTCTATCATCCCTAATAAGCCAGGCCATCACATACACCCCCACTCAGAGGAACCGACATCCTCGTCGGGCCACAGGAACGTTCCCTCTTGGCACATACGTCTATGCTTCCAGTCCAGTACATGTGCCATGCCGTGTGCCACGACGGGTCACAAACATCATGAACAACATGACCACGCACCTGTCCGCAACCATCCATGTAACCGCGAGGGTCGGCTCTGATACCAACTTGTAACGCCCCGGACACACCCGTCGGTGGTCGTTACTCTTGGCGGGATCTAGACTGGCCCCATAGATCAATACTAGTCTTTTCTGTGCACTTTGTCCTCACTCGTGCACACCTAGGACCAACTTCCTGTTCAGTCACCCATCCTGAAACTACTCCAAGCTGAGCACGCTTAACTTTGGAGTTCTGTCGGAATGGGCTCCCGGAAAAGAAGGAATTCCTTATTGATATGAGTAGTCTATCATCCCTAATAAGCCAGGCCATCACAAAAGGAGTCGGACAAAGTTGAGGACAAGGAAGATAGTGATGATGGGTACCCCAGGTCAATTCTACCCTGATGATTTTTGCTGATGTTGAAAGCAAAATTTGATTGAAAGTTATCAACCAAGAAGTGAATATGGTTGCTCCGGCGACACCCAGTTATTTGAAATGGTCTCAGACTACCATCACATTCGACCAGTCCGATCGCCCGACGCACATAGTCACCCCTGGGAGGCAAGCTTTGGTGGTCGACCCAATTGTTGAAGGCACTCGACTGACCAAAGTTTTGATGGATGGAGGCAGTGGCCTGAATATACTGTATGCAGAGACGTTGAAAGGGATGGGCATTCCGATGTCCAGACTCGGTACCAGCAACATGAGTTTCCATGGAGTCATTCCTGGAAACAAGGCCGAGTCACTCGGCCAAATTTCTCTTGATGTGGTTTTCGGTGATTCCAAAAATTACCGTAAAGAAAAGTTGACGTTTGAAGTTGTGGATTTCCAGAGCGCTTATCACGCTATTTTGGGAAGGCCAGCTTATGCATGATTCATGGCTCGACCGTGTTATGTGTACCTCAAATTGAAGATGCCTGGTCCCAGAGGTGTGATCACTATTACTGGCAATCGGAAGAAGGCGGAAGAGTTCTTTCAGAAAGGCTCAAAGATCGTCGATGCTCAAATGGTTGTGGTGGAGCTGCAGGAATACCAGAAAACTACGAACCCGAGTGATTTGTTGCGAGCCAAGAAGCTCGCTACGGAATCAACGTTTCAGTCGTCCGGTGAGACAAAGACGATTCACATTCACCCGACCGACCCCAGTGCTGCTCCGACTCATATCTCTATGACGGTCGACTCCAAATAGGAAGAAGCGCTCATCCAGTTCCTCTGTGAGAACTGGGACATCTTCGCATGGAAGCCTTCTGACATGCCGGGTGTTCCCAGGGGGCTGGCTGAGCACCGTCTACGAGTCGACTCAAAAGTGAAACCTGTCAAAGAACATCTTCGACGGTCTGCCGTCCAGAAGAGAAAGGCCATTGGCGAGGAGGTGGCTCGGCTCTTAGCAGCAGAGTTTATCCGAGAGATTTACCACTCCGAGTGGCTTGCCAATGTTGTCATGGTCCCAAGAAGGACAAGTCACTTCGCATGTGCATTGACTTCAAACATATCAATCGGGCCTGCCCGAAAGATCATTTTCCTCTTCCCTGCATTGACCAGATAGTCGACTCGACTGTGGGATGTGAGCGCCTGTCTTTTTTAGACGCCTATTCCGGTTACCATCAGATCCGTCTGTATGGTCCCGATGAGATCAAAACAGCTTTCATCACTCCATTCGGGTGCTTCTGTTATGTTACCATGCCATTCGGCCTCAAAAATGCCGGAGCCACATTCATGAGGATGATTCAGAAGTTTTTGCTCACTCAAATCAGTCAGAATGTGGAAGCATAAATGGATGATATTGTGGTCAAGTCACGGAAAGGTTCAGACCTGCTGACTAACCTTGCTGAGACATTTGCCAACCTCAGGAGGTATGATATCAAGCTTAACCCATCAAAGTGCACATTCAGAGTTCCTGGTGGAAAGTTACTCGGTTTTCTCGTTTCCGAACGAGGAATCGACGCCAACCCAGAAAAAGTTGGTACTATACTCTGAATGAAGCGCCCTGTGCACGTGCACGATGTCCAGAAGCTTACTGGTTGCTTGGCCGCTTTAAGTCGATTCATTTCTCGTCTCAGTGAAAAGGCATTGCCTCTTTACCGACTAATGAAGAAGTCAGACAAGTTCGAGTGGACTCCAGAAGCAGATGCGGCGTTTGCAGAGCTAAAAGCCCTGCTCTCCACCCAGCCGGTGCTTGCTGCCCCAATCAGTAAAGAGCCTTTGTTGCTTTACATTGCAGCCACGGGACAAGTCGTCAATTCAGTACTTACGGTCGAGCGGGAAGAAGAAGGAAAAACCTTTAAAGTTCAGCGCCCAGTATATTATGTTTTTGAAGTTTTGACCCCATCAAAGCAAAGATATCCTCATTATCAGAAGCTTGTATATGGGATTTATATGACCACGAAGAAGGTTGCACATTACTTCTCTGACCATTCCATTACAGTCGTCAGCGACGCTCCATTGTCAGAGATTCTGCACAACAGATATGCAACTGGTCGAGTGGCAAAGTGGGCGATTGAACTCCTTCCCCTAGATATCAGGTTTGAGGCAAAGAAAGCTATCAAGTCCCAAGCAATAGCAGATTTCGTCGCCGAGTGGATTGAACAGCAACTGCCGACTCAAGTTCACTCGGAGCACTGGACCATGTTCTTCGATGGTTCTAAGATGCTGAATGGTTCCGGTGCTGGGGTAGTATTGGTTTCCCCCCGAGGAGATAAGCTCAGATATGTTCTCCAAATCCACTTTGATTCCTCCAATAACGAAGTAGAGTATGAAGCACTTTTGTATGGGTTGCGCATGGCCATTTCACTCGGCGTCCGTCGCCTCATGGTCTATGGCGACTCAGATTTGGTGGTGAATCAAGTGATGAAGGAGTGGGACGTCAGAAGTCCAGCCATGACTGGTTATTGCAATGCAGTGAGAAAGCTAGAGAAGAAATTCAAGGGGTTAGAGCTGCATCATATACCCCGACTAAAAAATCAAGCAGCTGATGATTTGGCAAAAATAGGTTCCAAGAGAGAAGCCATTCCCAGCAATGTGTTTCTGGAACACATCCACACACCATCAGTTCAAGAGGATCCTTTCACCGAAGAAGCCCCGCATCCAAAAAGTTCCACGGATCCGACTGAAGTTGAGGTTCCAGCAGTGGTCGACCTGATCATGGAAGTTTTGGTCATCACTCCCAACTGGAAAGTGTCGTACATCGCGTACATCCTAAGGAAAGAACTCCCAGAGAATGAAGAAGAGGCTCAACAGATCGTCCGTCGATCTAAGGCCTTTACTGTGATAAAGGGACAGTTGTATAGGGAAAGCGCAACTGGAGTCGGTCAAAAATGTATAACACCAGAAGAAGGTCAAATAATTCTTGATGATATCCACTCGGGGACCTGTGGCCATCATGCGTCCTCCCGGACCATCGTGGCTAAAGCATACCGAGCGGGATTTTACTGGCCAAAAGCAAATGAAATGGCAAAGGAGATAGTCGACAAATGTGAAGGATGTCAGTTCTATTCCAATATGTCGCACAAACCCGCCTCAGCCTTGAAGACCATTCCACTCGTCTAGCCCTTCGCTGTTTGGGGATTGGATATGGTTGGACTGCTGAGAACTGGCAGGAGCGGCTTCACCCATGTGCTGGTGGCAGTCGACAAATTCACTAAATGGATCGAAGCTAAACCTATCAAGAATCTTGATGCCTGCACTGCTATCAGCTTTATCGGAGAGTTGATATTCAGATATGGAGTTCGCATAGCATCATCACTGACAATGGGTCAAACTTCGATTCCGACAAGTTCAGAGCTTTTTGTGCCTCTCAAGGCACACGAGTCGACTACACATCAGTCGCTCACCCCAGTCGAATGGACAAGCAGAAAGAGCAAATGGTCTAATTCTCAAAGGACTAAAACCCCGACTGATGCGCGATCTCAAGCATGCAGCACGCGCATGGGTCGACGAGCTTCCGTCAGTTCTTTGGGGATTGAGGACCACCCCTAATCGGTCGACTGGACGAACTCCATTCTTTCTGGTCTATGGAGCTGAAGCTGTTTTGCCGAGTGTCTTGCTTCACAATGCACCCCGAGTCGAACTCTACTCTGAGGATGAAGCAGAACGAGCCCGGCAGGACGCAGTCGACCTCCTAGAAGAGGAAAGAGAGATGGCCATGATCCGATCAACCATCTATCAACAGGACTTGCGTCAATTCCATGCCAGAAATGTGAAGAGTCGAGCCTTCCAAGAAGGAGACTTGGTCCTCCGAGTGGATCAACAGAAACCACACAAGCTCGCTCCTATTTGGGAAGGTCCTTTCATCGTCACCAGAGTTCTCCACAATGGAGCATACCATCTTTACAATGTCAATCGCCAGATTGATGAGCCACGCGCTTGGAATGCGGAGCTGCTCCGCCCCTTTTATACTTAAGTACTCAGTCGGATGAGATGTAATAAGAGATACCTCTGTAGTTTATTTATCAAAAGACAAAAGTTTTATAATTTTCCCAGTGATTGTTGTTGCTTTTGTTTATGTGAGAAATCCCCAAGTGGGTGGCTTAGCTGCGAATCCGTTTCGCCTAAGTTTGTAAAAATCCTACCGAGTGGTGAGCAAGCCTCTCACTCGGGGGCTTAGCTGCGAACCCGTTTCAACTAAGTTTGAAAAATCCTACCGAGTGGTGAGCCAGCCTCCCACTCGGGGGCTTAGCTGCAGTCCAAGTGCTCGCCTAAGTTTTAAAAATCCTACCGAGCTGCAGTCCAAGTACTCGCCTAAGTTTTAAAAATCCTACCGAGTGGTGAGCCAGCCTCCCACTCGGGGGCTTAGCTGCAGTCAAGTACTCGCCTAAGTTTTAAAAATCCTACCGAGTGGTGAGCCAGCCTCCCACTCGGGGGCTTAGCTGCAGTCCAAGTACTCGCCTAAGTTTAAAAATCCTACCGAGTGGTGAGCGATCCTCCCACTTGGAGGCTTAGCTGCAATCCAAGTACTCGCCTAAGTTTTAAAAATCCTACCGAGTGGTGAGCCAGCCTCCCACTCGGGGGCTTAGCTGCAGTTCAAGTACTCGCCTAAGTTTTAAAAATCCTACCGAGTCGTGAGCCAGCCTCCCACTCGGGGGCTTAGC
>NC_041382.1:342239079-342274980 GCF_002162155.2 Triticum dicoccoides
AATCCTACCGAGTGGTGAGCGATCCTCCCACTCGGGGGCTTAGCTGTAGTCCAAGTACTCGCCTAAGTTTAAAAATCCTACCGAGTGGTGAGCGATCCTCCCACTCGGAGGCTTAGCTGCAATCCAAGTACTCGCCTAAGTTTTAAAATTCCCACCGAGTGCTGAGCGATCCTCCCACTCGGGGGCTTAGCCGCAGTCCAAGTACTCGCCTAAGTTTTAAAAATCCTACCGAGTGGTGAGCGATCCTCCCACTCGGAGGCTTAGCTGTAGTCCAAGTACTCTCCTAAGTTTTAAAAATCCCACCGAGTGGTGAGCGATCCTCCCACTCGGAGGCTTAGCTGCAGTCCAAGTACTCGCCTAAGTTTTAAAATTCCTACCGAGTGGTGAGCGATCCTCCCACTCGGAGGCTTAGCTGCAGTCCAAGTACTAGCCTAAGTTTTAAAAATCCTACCGAGTGGTGAACGATCCTCCCACTCGGAGGCTTAGCTGCAGTGCAAGTACTTGCCTAAGTTTTAAAAATCCTACCGAGGGTGAGCGATCCTCCCACTCGGGGGCTTAGCTGCAGTCCAAGTACTCGCCTAAGTATTCTCCTCCTCAGAGCTGCATTCCAAGCACAAAGAGTATTCTGAGTAAAAAAACAAATTCCAGTCGAAAGCAAACACCAGGATATTCAGAAATAAACCAAGTTTGGATAAACCCCAAGGTTCCAGATGGCAGATCAAAAGTATTCGAGCATCAAGCCCGAAGAAGTTTAACGGTTACACAATCACTCAGCATTCCTAGGCAAATAGAAGTGGAGCATAATGTTTTTCGGTCACACATCAGGAGAAGGACTGGCTGGGTCGCAGAAACTGTCGAGGTCAATGATGTCTGCAATGCGAGTGGCGGCGTCAAGGAAGGTGTCCATGAAAGACTGGAACGTGTGCTTCCTCGTGTTAGCAACCTTGAACTCCGCCAGCTTGTCTTCTTTGACATCCTTGCAGTGCACTCGAACCAGAGACAGAGCGACGTCAGCACCACAGCGAGCGGATGACTTCTTCCATTCTCGCATGCGTTCAGGGATTTGATTCAGTCAAGCCATCAAAGACTCGAGATCTTGAGACAGCTCTGCCTGAGGCCAAAGACCAGCATCAACCCGAGTCATTGCAGCTTTGAAGCGTGCCAGATAAGCAACCGCGCTGTCCATGCGAGACTCCAACTGCAGCACGTTCATTGCAACATCATCTTTGACTGGACAGTTGATGGGATCGAGACCCGTCTCGATCTGCCCGGTTTCTACTTCAAAGTCTTGGCAAAGTTCTGCATGATCGAATGAATTATGAGTCGACGGCGCCATTAGACTTGTTAGTCGACAGAAATAAGACAGATTAGTCAATACCTTCAAGTTTCAAGACTAGCTTCGCAGCAAGTTTGCCCACATAAGACTCTAGCTCGCCATTCTTGGCCTTGAGGCTTCCAAGTTCGTCGGCCAACTTCTCTTTGTTCTTCTTCAGTCGCTCGACCTCCTGATTGGCGTTAGATACAGCAGTCTTCAGCTTGGAGTTTTCTTCTTCTAACTTGCCGACTGAAGCAAGCTTCTTGTCAGCAAGTGTTGTCTTCTCGTGCGCCTCCTTCTGTGCTGCGGCAAGATCCAGATCCTTCTTCTCCAAAGCTTCCTTCATTTTCTCTAAAGAAATAACATTCTTCGGGCGAGCTTGGAGTTGGCGGTTTTCACTACATACATCTGCTCGAGTGAAGCCACTCGGTTCAAAGATGGAAAGGAAAAGTGCCAGTGTTGGGATATGAAGCGGTCGATTGGTTACCTCCCATGGCAGCTACTACATCACGAGCGGTCTTGAGGTTCTTCTTGGCCAGTTCCAGATCAAGGTTGAGGCTGATTTGTTGCTTGTTCATGTCAGAAAGTTGAGCCCCAAGATCACAAGATTTCTGCAGTCACAGCCATATCAGTTGGCAGAGATAAAAAGAGATAATTATTCTAAGACTACCGCCGAATCAAACATTCAACAGCAATCTCGGAGACTACACCCAGTGGGTGCGCTTAGCGTGCCCCCACTGATTTTCAGACCACAGTCGACGGTCGACTGGCTTTCAAAAAAAACATATCCAAATTCTTAGACCAAAGTCGACTGCCCGCAGTCAACTACGGTCTCGGGGACTACACCCAGTGGGTGCACCCAGCGTGCCCCCACTAGTGCAAAGAATCAGTTCGAACTGACACAAAGAGATATACTATTTCCGAACAGCCACACTCCAGTGGGTGATCAGACAAGAAAAACGGTCGATCGAAAAATCAACTAACCTGGACATTGGCTTGCATGGCAGCTCCAGCGTTGAAGGCCACCTGACTGGCCTCATGCACCACCTTCAGTTGCCCCATCACAAGGTTCAGTTGAAGAAGAGATTCTCTGGCAGCAGCCGGTGGATCGTCCGGAGTTTGATATGCAGTAAAAAGTGACAGAGGTAGAGCAATCAAAGCAGCCGCCGGATCTGAAGCATGGAGTGACGTCGGTGCAGTAGGAGCCTGAGCAGCTGATCCCGAGGGACAATCAGTCGACAGAGGAACAACGAAGGTGGCGTTGGTTCGAGCCGAGTCTGTCGATCGCTCGACCGTCGCCCCAGTCGTCCCAGTCGACCGAAGAACTTGGGCTTCAGACACCTTCCTGCCCGGCTCCTTGTCCTTCCTCCTCCTTCCTATCAGCGGTACTTCCTCTTCATCGTCAGGGAGCACAACAATGTCTCGTGGGGCTGCAATAAACAGAGAGAGCCATAAAGACAACTGACCAACATTCCAGTCGACCAGACAAACTTCGAGTCGGGTAAACTTACTGGCTTTGGAGGTGACAGCATCATCAGCTTCCTCATCGGTAGGGGTCTTGTCAACATCCATATCAGTCGCAGCCGAGGTCGGGCTATACAGGTTCATCATCCGCTCGGTCAGAACAAGAAAACCGATCAGAATGAGAAAATATGAGAAGAACATTTACCCAGAGGCAACAGGGACGTCCATCTTGATCTTGGGCAAGGTCTTCCGAGCCTTCGAAGGATTAGCTTTGGGTTGCTTGGAGACCGTCTCAGTCAACTCTGGAGTCGGAGACCGAGCGCGCTTGTGAGATGGAGCACTCGACGCCACAGCTTTACCGCGTCTGTTCACGGGGTCGTGCCGCTGCTTGGATCAACGTTCAGAGCGAGGCGGCGTGTCGGCCACCTCCTCATCGTCAGACTCGTCACTCTCATCATCTTCACCATCAGCTGGGGACTCCCACTCGCCGCTCTCCTCGGTGCTGTCCCCACCCTCTTGGTCTTGCTCCAGGGCTTGTTCACCATTGGGCATCGAATACATCTCCGTGTAAATCTGCAAAACAAGGAACAGATCATAAGTCAGTCGGAACCTCAATCAGTCGGAAAATATGTTCAAAAATTTAGTTATGACGACCAGACCTTGTCTGGCAGGTTGCTGTCGCTGAAAGGGTCGACTCTCCTGGCACCCCTGGGGTTGTCTTTGTTCCCGGTAATGCTCATCAGCCAATCGGCCATGGTTTTGGCCTCCACTTCCTCCGGATGAACCCGAGCAGTGTCGCCAGCCCCAGAGTACATCCACATGGAATGATCGCGAGCTTGGAGGGGTTGGATCGCCGACTGAGGAACACCTCGAGCAGTTCCATACCAGTGACGCCCTGATTGATTAGTTGGACTACTCTCTCAACTAGCATGCCTGTCTCTACCTTCTCAGCAGCGGTCACTTGCAAGGAAGATGGAGTTTGGACACGATCAAAAGAAAAAGGGGGAAGTCCAGTCGACTGGCCTGGGGTCGCGATATCCTGGCAGTAGAACCAGGTCGACTGCCAGCCCCTGACCGATTCGGGAAGAGTCATCGGAGGAAAAGAGCTCCTCTTCCTCTTCTGAATGCCCAGGCCCCCGCACATCTGGATAACATGGGTTTTCTCGTCTTTCGAGTTCGCTTTCTTCACGGTTTGGGATCGGATGGTAAAGATGTGTTTGAAGAGGCCCTAGTGTGGTCGGCACCCCAAAAAAATCACACACATAGAGACGAACGCAGCAAGGTACGTGATGGTATTGGGAGTAAAGTGATGGAGTTGGGCGCCGAAAAAGTTTAAGAAGCCCCGAAAGAAAGGATGCGGTGGAAGCGAGAAACCACGGTCGACATGGGTGGCGAGCAAGACACACTCACCCGGTTGCGGTTGCGGCTCCGATTCCCCCCTCGGCAGGCGCGCGGACTCATTGACGATCAGCCCTAACTCGGCCAAATCATCCAAGTCCTCTTGCCGGAGCGAAGATCGGATTCAGTCTCCCTGGATCCAACGTGACGGTAGCCCCGAGCGCGATGAAGAACCCCGATTCATCTTCTTGTTCTTCGTCGCCCCCGTCGCCTTCTTCGCACGCTCTAACGCCGCCATTTTGTCCTTCCCCATGGCGGCAGAACAGCGGTGTCGAGAGTGGTCGTGCTAGGCGAGGTGGAGACGCGAGAGGAAGAAGAAGGGGAATGAGCACGCACAGTACGAATACCTTGGCCTCGCCGCTTTTAAAGGCCTACTTCCGAGTGGCTGACGTGTGGGCCCGATCAATCCTGTCAAATCCCCCCAACAGTTGCACACGTGATACGTGGCAAAAAAGGTGGCGTGGAAATCGAAATGTCCGATTTATCTACTCCACTTACCGCGGGATGCTCCGCCTAGCGTGCTTCCACCCAAATTTCGAATCCCGTGAGATCCGGGATCCTCTGTAACCGATCTCACCAAAGATTCCAATCAGAGATATCACTCGACAGATGCCACTGAACAAACCAGTCGGTGATTTTTGAATCAATCAAGGCGACTAAAACGAAGTCCAAAGTTTCAGCAGCTGACCTCCACTTGGAGAAGAAGACAAGGCAGATCACGGGCGGAAACCAGGTCAACTACCATCCTTCTTTTTCACTCAAACCTCGATCCATTCGGGGGCTAATGATGTAGACACAGACCTAGGGTAGGGTAATAGGCCTGACCTATACGCCCTACCTAAAGTCTTGTCCTAAGAACTAAGAAGTTCAAGAATCAGAAGCAGAGGACCCGCAAAGGTGTCGAGCGAAGTCCACTCGACCTATCAATCACTCGAAGACCTCTCTTACCCAGGTCACTCGACCACCAAACAACTCAACATATCAGAAGACCTAAAGCCGCTCTGCGCAGCAACGGTCAAGCATTCATTCACATACTTAATGATCATTTGTAGCACTTTAATATAGGCGTTACCTGTAACGCCTCTTCTTAATGCATATTGAACCCTATGTAACGGAGGGGAGCTGGGGCCCTGGCGTACTCTATATAAGCCAGCCCCCTCCTCTGGGACAAGGGTTCGCACCCCCTGTAACTCACACACGTATAATTCAGTCGACCGCCTCCGGGCTCTGAGAAGTAGGGTTGTTACTTCCTCCGAGAAGGGCCTGAACTCGTAAACCTTGTGTGTACAACTCCTCCATAGCCAAGATCTTGCCTCTCCATTCCTACCCCCATATTCTACTGTCAGACTTAGAACCACGACAGCCGGTGATACCAGTGCAGGTGACGCAACCCAGCTCAAGTGGGAGCTCGATGAAGAACTTGATCGTTGTTTTGTTTCGTATCCTGTTGATCAGTAGTGGAGCCCAGTTGGGACGATTGGGGATCTAGCATTTGGGGTTGTCTTCTTTTATTTTGGTTCCGTAGTCGGACCTATATTGTATTCTGGATGATGTATGTTTAACTTGTATTTGTGTGAAGTGGCGATTGTAAGCCAACTCTTTATCCCTTTCTTATTCAGTACACGGGATGTGTAAAGATTACCCCTCTTGTGACATGCCTACCATGCGGCTATGCCTCTAAGTCGTGCCCCGACACATGGGAGATATATCCACATTGTGGGAGTTACAAGTTGGTAATCAGAGCCTTCCCCGACTTAGGAGCCCCCTGCTTGATCGAATCGCTGACGTTGTTGAGTCTAGAACAAAAAAATTTGAGTCTTAGGATTGTATATATCGGAGACTAGGATTCTTTTTACTCCTCAGTCCCTTCGTCGCTCTGGTGGGGCCTCCTCACGTAGAAGTTTTGACTTTTCTCTCCTCAAATTTCACGAAACAAAAATTAGGATCACATGGATATCTTGGAATCGTTCTGATGGTTTTGTGACGAGAACATTGTTCTTGGTGCCTCCTGACATTTAGGGGTTGTGGCAGTGTCCCGGGGAGTTGAGCTCCGAGGTGTTGTCGTCACAATTTTATCGTTGCAGTTCTGGAATACCTGAGTTCACCGACATCGAAAATCTCTTTTATGCAATTGTTGGTGAGATAACCTCGACGCCACCCAGTACTGGGGCGGGAGTTCGGGAGTATTGCCATAACTCGTATAATGGATGCTTTTCGAAGGTTGAGGTACATGATTTCCGAAGGTTTTCTTGGTTATGTGTTGAAGGATGGATACATCTGGATGTAGGGATTGCTAGTTTGGGTGAGATATTATGCTTCCCCTGTATCCCCAACACCTGATTGCATAACCAAAAAGTTTCGGGAGTTTATAAGTGGGAATTCAAGTATCACATAGGATATCTTTCCAACACACACATGATACGGTATGGGATCTCTCATATGTTTGTTTCCGGCTTATTTTGCAAGCCAATCTTTGTTTTGTTTTGAGTTGTGGTATTCGAGTTGCTTCAATGTCAAGTGTTGATTCCATACTTTTCCTAAGCAGTGTTCTCATATTTCTATGTAAATACTAATCCTTCATGATAATCGAGATTGTCATGTCAATCCTTTTCAACCGGCGTGCTTCCTTTCAAGTGGATCTGATCATTTTCAACATCCGCAAGATCAACTCTAAGTTTTCTCTACGGTATCCTTTCCATTTGTCCAAGTTGTCTTTGTTTTTCCTGCCCTCCCACCATTTTATTTTACTTCAATGACTAAGATTCCTTATTCAGGTATCCTTTTATCAATGGGAAGTCTCTCCATTATTTTCCGTCAATGTTCTTATCCGGTGATTCTCAAGAAGATACTAGCGGAGCTTCAAGTTCATCATTCTTTGTTCTTTTTCTTCCCTGGTGGATTCAATCCAAGATTTCGGTGTTAATATTATTCCTTTCCTCATTTCACAATGCTTTCTCATACCGGTGCACCTCTTAATCGCTCACCTCTCACTATTCATTTGTTCCAGAGTGCCGAAGATATCTCAGAAGATTCACGTTTCCATTCTCAATCCGTTCAAGTTATTTCAAGGTTGTTATCTCATTCAAGCCATTTAATTCAAGCGGTGCAATCTCTCTTTTAAATCATTTCAACGGTGCTTTTCTTGAGTGGGCCCTAACCCACAGGTCTTTTTCTAGGATCTTACCTGATTCTTCTAATTTTTCCGGAGTTACTCTCAAATTCTTCTCCAAGTTTGACGTAAGAATGAATTATCATCCGTCATATTTATTTCTCCAAGATCGGTCAAATTCTTTCCATCGTTGGCTCAACCTATTCGCTTTTGATTCTCCCAAAGTGTCTAAACAATTATTGGTGGTATTTCTCGTGGTCATTCTCGGATCTTGAAGACCGAATAAGAGTTTTTCCTCCAAATCTTACCAGTTCTCTCAAGACTCGTGGTTCTAGCTTTATACCATCCTCTCAAAATTGTTTTTGATTGTGAGAATTCTTTTCACCCATCGGGAGCAATTCAGGTGTATTTTTCAGTTTGATTCTCAAGAGCCCATCATCTCAGAATTATTCATTCCAGCTTTCAGCTCTCGTTATCCAAATCTTACCGGTGCATCATTCAAGTCTTCTCTAATCAGCTCGTGATCTCTTCGTCCACTTGTATCTAAATCCCCTAAAGTATCTTCGTTCGTTCTCCAATTCTTCCCGATGAAATGTGCCCTTGCTACTTCCATTTTCAATTCTTACGGTGGTTCGTTCAAGAGTTCTCTTCCTTCGTTATCATATCCATTCATTCATTCTTTCCAATCCTACCGGTTGTTCGTTGAAGTCCTTCTCAAGTTTGCGCTATATCTCTCTTATCCTTTCTACGAAATAAGTAGTTTGCCAAATCCGTCGCTTGTCATCAATTTAAATTGGTGAAGGATACGCATAACATAATTATTATTCTTGCTTCATCCAAATGATGGATTCATTCTTCCAGAGTTTGTTCACGATGAGTCAATTCTCGGTTTCAATTGTTTCATCTTTTCTTTTCCGGAGTTCCAAGTTTTCCTCTTTATCTCGTTGCAAAGCTCCATCCAAGCATTGCAAAGCTTCAATCTTATTCTTTTCATCCTTCACTTCTTTTTATCATCCTTTTATTACCGGAGTTCTTCATGGAGGCTCTACATCGTGGTTCGTCAAGGATTCCTTTCATTCTCGATTTGTTCTTCAAGATTTCTATCAGAGTTATGTTACGCCAAGCTATACTCTAAAATAAACATGGTATTCAACACATGTCTTGTTTTGAGGAGTTCAAGCATTCTTCATCTTGCATTCTGAAGTGCAATTCTTTCTACCTTATCTTTTGAGATGGTGTTATGTCATCCTTGACAGTTTCCTTCATGTTTCATGGGTGATAAGTTGTCAGGAATGAGATATTTAAACCCATCATTTTCTTCCTTGGAGTTATCGTGATATAGATTTCACCTAAAGCCTTCCCCAAGGAATGTTGCTATTGTGGTGCTTATCAATAATCCAAGTTTCCTCCTATTCTCGCGATGAAAGAAGTTTTCATCTCTTCGTTGCTCTCAAGCAAGCAATTCTTTCCGTTAATGGCAGAATTTTGTTGGAAATATGCCCTGGAGGCAATAATAAAAGGATTATTATTATATTTCCTTGTTCATGATAATTGTCTTTTATTCATGCTATAATTGTGTTACCCGGAAATCGTAATACATGTGTGAATACATAGACACCAATATGTCCCTAGTAAGCCTCTAGTTGACTAGCTCATTGATTAACTGATGGTCATGGTTTCCTGACTATGGGCATTGGATGTCGTTGATAACGAGATCACATCGTTGGGAGAATGATGTGATGGACAAGACCCAATCCTAAGCATAGCACAAGATCGTGTAGTTCGTTTTGCTAGAGCTTTTTCCAATGTCAAGTATCTTTTCCTTAGACCATGAGATCGTGTAACTCCCGGATACCGTAGGGGTGCTTTGGGTGTACCAAACGTCAAAACGTAACTGGGTGACTATAAAGGTATACTACGGGTATCTCTGAAAGTGTCCGTTGGGTTCACATGGATCGAGACTGGGATTTGTCACTCCGTATGACGGAGAGGTATCTCTAGGCCCACTCGGTAATGCATCATCATAATGAGCTCAAAGTGACCAAGTGTATGGTCACGGGATCATGCATTACGGTACGAGTAAAGTGACTTGCCGGTAACGAGATTGAACGAGGTATTGGGATACCGACGATCGAATCTCGGGAAAGTAATGTACCGATTGACAAAGGGAATTGTATACGGGGTTGCGTGAATCCTCGACATCGTGGTTCATCTGATGAGATCATCGAGGAGCATGTGGGAGCCAACATGGGTATCCAGATTCCGCTGTTGGTTATTGACCGGAGAGCCATCTCAGTTATGTCTACATGTCTCCCGAACCCGTAGGGTCTACACACTTAAGGTTCGGTGACGCTAGGGTTGTAGAGATATGTATATGCAGTAACCCGAAAGTTGTTCGGAGTCCCGGATGAGATCCCGGACGTCAGGAGGAGTTCCGGAATGGTCCGGAGGTAAAGAATTATATATAGGAAGTGCTATTTCGGCCATCGGGACAAGTTTCGGGGTCACCGGGACCACCGGAAGGGTCCCGGGGGTCCACCGGGTGGGGCCACCTATCCCGGAGGGCCCCATGGGCTGAAGTGGGAGGGGAACCAGCCCCTAGTGGGCTGGTGCGCCCCCCCTTGGGCCTTCCCCCTACGCCTAGGGTTGGGAACCCTAGGGTGGGGGGCGCCCCACTTGCCTTGGGGGGCACTCCACCCCCCTTGGCCGCTGCCCCCTTGGGAGATTGGATCTCCAGGGCCGGCGCCCCCCCTGGGGACCCTATATATAGAGGGGGGAGGGAGGGCAGCTGCACCCATGCCTTTGGTGCCTCACTCTCCCTCTCCAACACCTCCTCCTCCTCCATAGAGCTTCGCGAAGCCCTGCCGGAGTACTGCTGCATCCACCACCACGCCGTTGTGTTGCTGGATCTTCATCAACCTCTCCTTCCCCTTTGCTGGATCAAGAAAGAGGAGACGTTACGCTGACCGTACGTGTGGTGAACGCGGAGGTGACGTCCGTTCGGCGCTAGGATCACCGGTGATTTGGATCACGTCGAGTACGACTCCCTCATCCCCGTTCTTTGAACGCTTCCGCTCGCGATCTACAAAGGTATGTAGATGCATCCGATCACTCGTTGCTAGATGAACTCATAGATGGATCTTGGTGAAACCGTAGGAAATTTTTTGTTTTTTGCAACGTTCCCCAACAGTGGCATCATGAGCCAGGTTTATGTGTAGTTCTCTTTGCACGAGTAGAACACAATTTGTTGTGGGCGTAGATGTTGTCAACTTTCTTGCTGCTACTAGTCTTATTTTGCTTCAGCGGTATTGTGGGATGAAGCGGCCTGGACTGACCTTACACGTACACTTACGTGAGACTGGTTCCACCGACTGACATGCACTAGTTGCATAAGGTGGCTAGCGGGTGTTTGTCTCTCCCACTTTAGTTGGAGCGGATTTGATGAAAAGGGTCCTTATGAAGGGTAAATAGAAGTTGACAAATCACGTTGTCGCTTTTACGTAGGTAAGAAAACGTTCTTGCTAGAACCCTATTGCAGCCACATAAAACTTGCAACAACAATTAGAGGACGTCTAACTTGTTTTTGCAGCAAGTGCTTTGTGATGTGATATGGCCAAAGTTGTGATGAATGATGAATGATATATATGTGATTTATGAGATCATGTTCTTGTAATAGGAATCACGACTTGCATGTCAATGAGTATGACAACCGGCAGGAGCCATAGGAGTTGTCTTTATTTTTGTATGACCTGCGTGTCATTGAGAAACGCCATGTAAATTACCTTACTTTATTGCTAAACGTGTTAGCCATAGTAGTAGAAGTAATAGTTGGCGAGCAACTTCATGGAGACACAATGATGGAGATCATGATGATGGAGATCATGGTGTCATGCCGGTGACAAGATGATCATGGAGCCCCAAGATGGAGATCAAAGGAGCTATGTGATATTGGCCATATCATGTCACTATTATTATTTGATTGCATGTGATGTTTATCATGTTTTTGCATCTTGTTTACTTAGAACAACGGTAGTAAATAAGATGATCCCTCATAATAATTTCAAGAAAGTGTTCCCCCTAACTGTGCACCATTGCGACAGTTCATTGTTTCGAAGCACCACGTGATGATCGGGTGTGATAGATTCCAACATTCACATACAACGGGTGTAAGACAGATTTACACATGCAAACACTTAGGATGACTTGACGAGCCTAGCATGTACATACATGGCCTCGGAACACAGAAGACCGGAAGGTCGAGCATGAGTCGTATAGAAGATACGATCAACATGAAGATGTTCACCGATGTTGACTAGTCCGTCTCACATGATGATCGGACACGGCCTAGTTAACTCGGATCATGTTATACTTAGATGACTGGAGGGATGTCTATCTAAGTGGGAGTTCATTATATAATTTGATTAGATGAACTTAATCATCATGAACTTAGTCTAAAATCTTTACAATATGTCTTGTAGATCAAATGGCCAACGTTGTCCTCAACTTCAACGCGTTCCTAGAGAAAACCAAGCTGAAAGACGATGGCAGCAATTATACGGACTGGGTCCGAAACTTGAGGATCATCCTCATAGCTGCAAAGAAAGATTATGTCCTAGAAGCACCGCTAGGTGACACACCTGTCCCACAGAACCAAGATGTTATGAACGCTTGGCAGACACGTGCTGATGACTACTCCCTCGTTCAGTGCGGCATGCTTTACAGCTTAGAACTGGGGCTCCAAAAGCGTTTTGAGAGACATGGAGCATATGAGATGTTCGAAGAGCTGAAAATGGTTTTTCAAGCTCATGCCCGGGTCGAGAGATATGAAGTCTCCGACAAGTTCTGCAGCTGTAAGATGGAGGAAAATAGTTCTGTCAGTGAGCACATACTCACTATGTCTGGATTACATAACCGCTTAACTCAGCTGGGAGTTAATCTCCCGGATGACGCGATCATTGACAGAATCCTTCAGTCGCTTCCACCGAGCTACAAGAGCTTTGTGATGAACTTCAATATGCAGGGGATGGAAAAGACCATTCCTGAGGTATTTTCAATGCTGAAATCAGTAGAGGTAGAAGTCAAAAAGGAACATCAAGTGTTGATGGTCAATAAAACCACCAAGTTCAAGAAAGGCAAGGGTAAAAAGAACTTCAAGAAGGACGGCAAGGGAGTTGCCGCGCCCGGTAAGCAAGCTGCCGGGAAGAAGCCAAAGAATGGACCCAAGCCTGAGACTGAGTGCTTTTATTGCAAGGGAAGTGGTCACTGGAAGCGGAACTGCCCCAAATACTTAGCGGACAAGAAGGCCGGCAACACAAAAGGTATATGTGATATACATGTAATTGATGTGTACCTTACCAGTATTCGTAGTAGCTCCTGGGTATTTGATACCGGTGCGGTTGCTCACATTTGTAACTCAAAGCAGGAGCTACGGAATAAAAGGAGACTGGCGAAGGACGAGGTGACGATGCGCGTCGGGAATGGTTCCAAGGTCGATGCGATCGCCGTCGGCACGCTACCTCTACATTTACCCACGGGATTAGTTTTAAACCTCAATAATTGTTATTTAGTACCAGCTTTGAGCATGAACATTGTATCAGGATCTCGTTTAATTCGAGATGGCTACTCATTTAAATCCGAGAATAATGGTTGTTCTATTTATATGAGAGATATGTTTTATGGTCATGCTCCTATGGTGAATGGTTTATTCGTAATGAATCTCGAGCGTAATGCTACACATATTCATAGTGTGAATACCAAAAGATGTAAGGTTGATAATGATAGTCCCACATAGTTGTGGCACTGCCGCCTTGGTCACATAGGTGTCAAACGCATGAAGAAGCTCCATCCAGATGGACTTTTAGAGTCTCTTGATTATGAATCATTTGACACGTGTGAACCATGCCTCATGGGTAAGATGACCAAGACTCCGTTCTCAGGAACAATGGAGCGAGCAACCAACCTATTGGAAATCATACATACTGATGTGTGCGATCCAATGAGTGTTGAGGCTCGTGGTGGCTATCGTTATGTTCTCACCCTCACTGATGACTTGAGTAGATATGGGTATGTCTACTTAATGAAACACAAGTCTGAAACCTTTGAAAAGTTCAAGGAATTTCAGAGTGAGCTTGAGAATCAACGTGACAGAAAAATCAAGTTTTTGCGATCAGATCATGGAGGAGAATACTTGAGTCACGAATTTGGTACACACTTAAGAAAATGTAGAATAGTTTCACAACTCACGCCGCCTGGAACACCTCAGCGTAATGGTGTGTCTGAACATCGTAATCGCACTCTATTGGATATGGTGCGATCTATGATGTCTCTTACCGATTTACCGCTGTCATTTTGGGGCTATGCTTTAGAGACTGCCGCATTCACTTTAAATAGGGCTCCGTCGAAATCCATTGAGACGACACCGTATGAATTATGGTTTGGGAAGAAGCCTAAGCTGTCGTTTCTAAAAGTTTGGGGATGTGATGCTTATGTCAAGAAACTTCAACCTGAAAAGCTCGAACCCAAGTCGGAAAAATGTGTCTTCATAGGATACCCTAAAGAAACTATTGGGTATACCTTCTACCTCAGATCCAAAGGCAAGATCTTTGTTGCCAAGAATGGATCCTTTCTAGAGAAAGAGTTTCTCTCGAAAGAAATAAGTGGGAGGAAAGTGGAACTTGATGAAGTATTACCTCTTGAACCGGCAAGTAGCGCAGCTCAAGAAAATGTTCCTGAGGTGCCTGCACCGACTAGAGAGGAAGTTAATGATGATGATCATGAAACTTCAGATCAAGTTGCTACTGAACTTCGTAGGTCCACAAGGACACGTTCTGCACCAGAGTGGTACGGCAACCCTGTCTTAGAAATCATGTTGTTGGACAACGGTGAACCTTCGAACTATGAAGAAGCGATGGCGGGCCCCGATTCCAACAAATGGCTTGAAGCCATGCAATCCGAGATAGGATCCATGTATGAAAACAAAGTGTGGACTTTGACAGACTTGCCCGATGATCGGCGAGCGATAGAAAACAAATGGATCTTTAAGAAGAAGACAGTCGCGGATGGTAATGTTACCATCTATAAAGCTCGACTTGTCGCTAAGGGTTATCGACAAGTTCAAGGGGTTGACTACGATGAGACTTTCTCTCCCATAGCGAAGCTGAAGTCCGCCTGAATCATGTTAGCAATTGCCGCATACTATGATTATGAGATATGGCAAATGGACGTCAAAACGGCATTCCTTAACGGTTATCTTAAGGAAGAACTATATATGATGCAGCCGGAAGGTTTTGTCGACCCTAAGAATGCTAACAAGGTATGCAAGCTCCAGCGATCCATTTATGGGCTTGTGCAAGCATCTCGGAGTTGGAACATTCGCTTTGATGAGATGATCAAAGCGTTTGGGTTTATGCAGACTTATGGAGAAGCCTGCGTTTACAAGAAAGTGAGTGGGAGCTCTGTAGCATTTCTCATATTATATGTAGATGACATACTTTTGATGGGAAATGATATAGAACTTTTGGACAGCATTAAGGCCTACTTGAATAAGAGTTTTTCAATGAAGGACCATGGAGAAGCTGCTTATATATTAGGCATCAAGATCTATAGAGATAGATCAAGACGCCTCATAGGTCTTTCGCAAAGCACATACCTTGATAAGATATTGAAGAAGTTCAATATGGATCAGTCTAAGAAGGGGTTCTTGCCTGTGTTGCAAGGTATGAAATTGAGCTCAGCTCAATGTCCGACCACGGCAGAAGATATAGAAGAGATGAGTATCATCCCCTATGCCTCAGCCATAGGGTCTATTATGTATGCCATGCTGTGTACCAGACCTGATGTAAACCTTGCCGTAAGTTTGGTAGGAAGATACCAAAGTAATCCGGGAAAGGAACACTGGACAGCGGTCAAGAATATCCTGAAGTACCTGAAAAGGACTAAGGACATGTTTCTCGTTTATGGAAGTGACGAAGAGCTCGTCGTAAAAGGTTACGTCGATGCTAGCTTCGACACAGATCTGGATGACTCTAAGTCACAAACCGGATACGTGTATATGTTGAATGGTGGGGCAGTGAGCCGGTGCAGCTGCAAGCAGAGCGTCGTGGCGAGATCTACATGTGAAGCGGAGTACATGGCAGCCTCGAAGGCAGCACATGAAGCAATTTGGGTGAAGGAGTTCATCACCGACCTAGGAGTCATACCCAATGCGTCGGGGCCGACCAAACTCTTCTGTGACAACACTGGAGCTATTGCACTTGCCAAGGAGCCCAGGTTTCACAAGAAGACCAGGCACATCAAGCGTCGCTTCAACTCCATCCGTGAAAATGTTCAAGATGGAGACATAGAAATTTGTAAAGTTCATACGGATCTGAATGTCGCAGATCCATTGACTAAACCTCTTCCGCGAGCAAAACATGATGAACACCAGAACTCTATGGGTGTTCGATTCATCACAATGTAACTAGATTATTGACTCTAGTGCAAGTGGGAGACTGTTGGAAATATGCCCTAGAGGCAATAATAAAAGGATTATTATTATATCTCCTTGTTCATGATAATTGTCTTTTATTCATGCTATAATTGTGTTATCCGGAAATCGTAATACATGTGTGAATACATAGACACCAATATGTCCCTAGTAAGCCTCTAGTTGACTAGCTCGTTGATTAACTGATAGTCATGGTTTCCTGACTATGGGCATTGGATGTCGTTGATAACGAGATCACATGATTGGGAGAATGATGTGATGGACAAGACCCAATCCTAAGCATAGCACAAGATCGTGTAGTTCGTTTTGCTAGAGCTTTTTCCAATGTCAAGTATCTTTTCCTTAGACCATGAGATCGTGTAACTCCCGGATACCGTAGGGGTGCTTTGGGTGTACCAAACGTCACAACGTAACTGGGTGACTATAAAGGTATACTACGGGTATCTCCGAAAGTGTCTGTTGGGTTGACACGGATCGAGACTGGGATTTGTCACTCCGTATGACGGAGAGGTATCTCTGGGCCCACTCGGTAATGCATCATCATAATGAGCTCAAAGTGACCAAGTGTCTGGTCACGGGATCATGCATTACGGTACGAGTAAAGTGACTTGCCGGTAATGAGATTGAACGAGGTATTGGGATACCGACGATCGAATCTCGGGCAAGTAACGTACCGATTGACAAAGGGAATTGTATACGGGGTTGTGTGAATCCTTGACATCGTGGTTCATCTGATGAGATCATCGAGGAGCATGTGGGAGCCAACATGGGTATCCAGATCCCACTGTTGGTTATTGACCGAAGAGCCATCTCAGTTATGTCTACATGTCTCCCGAACCCGTAGGGTCTACACACTTAAGGTTCGGTGACGCTAGGGTTGTAGAGATATGTATATGCAGTAACCTGAAAGTTGTTTGGAGTCCCAGATGAGATCTCGGACGTCACGAGGAGTTCTGGAATGGTCCGGAGGTAAAGAATTATATATAGGAAGTGCTATTTCGGCCATCGGGACAAGTTTCGGGGTCACCGGTATTGTACCGGGACCACCGGAAGGGTCCCGGGGGTCCACCGGATGGGGCCACCTATCCCGGAGGGCCCCATGGGCTGAAGTGGGAGGGGAACCAGCCCCTAGTGGGCTGGTGCGCCCCCCTTGGGCCTTCCCCCTGTGCCTAGGGTTGGGAACCCTAGGGTGGGGGGCGCCCCACTTGCCTTGGGGGGCACTCCACCCCCCTTGGCCGCCGCCCCCTTGGGAGATTGTATCTCCAGGGCCGGCGCCCCCCCTGGGGACCCTATATATAGAGGGGGGAGGGCAGCCGCACCCATGCCTTTGGTGCCTCCCTCTCCCTCTCCAACACCTCCTCCTCCTCCATAGAGCTTGGCGAAGCCCTGCCGGAGTACTGCTGCATCCACCACCACGCCGTCGTGTTGCTGGATCTTCATCAACCTCTCCTTCCCCCTTGCTGGATCAAGAAGGAGGAGACATTATGCTGACCGTACGTGTGTTGAACGCGGAGGTGCCGTCTGTTTGGCGCTAGGATCACCGGTGATTTGGATCACGTCGAGTACGACTCCCTCATCCCCGTTCTTTGAACGCTTCCGCTCGCGATCTACAAAGGTATGTAGATGCATCCGATCACTCATTGCTAGATGAAATCATAGATGGATCTTGGTGAAACCATAGGAAATTTTTTGTTTTCTGCAACGTTCCCCAACAAATTTCACCTCATAATTTTGAGAAGTTTTTCCTTAAGCCCACTACAAGCTTTTTCGTTTCGTTGTCTGTTTTCCAACAACTCCGTTATAACCTTCTTGGAAGGGTGCCTTCCAAGCTCATTTGTGGCAGAAGTTGTCATTTTCTTCTCAATTCTTTCATTTCCAACGATCCAACTTCTATTCTTTTGTTCCAGAGGCATTGTGATGTTGCTCCTTTCACTCATCATCTCGGATTGTGAAGATCATGTTCTTTCCTTTGCTTATCCATTTAACCGGAGTGTCGTGCCTGCTTTTCAAGTTCTTCCCATTCTGTCAAGTTTTGCCTCCCTTCTCAACCGGAGTGCCGTCTGAAAATTTTCTTACCACTTGTGCCATTCTTTCAATAGTTCCGGAGGCAGTGTGTTGTTGATCTCATCAAGTACCCTCTCATCTTGTCAAGTTCTTGTTAATTCCTTCCATTTACAGTCGAAGTGTTGTCCAAATTATATCATTCTTATTCCTTCTCTATCTTGTTTTAACCGGAGGGGTTTCAATATCTATCTTGGCACTTAACCTTAAGGTTTTTTCCGCAATGTTCTTTGTTCCTCTTTTCTAACGGAGTGTTTTCAACTTTGTTCATATTCGTTGCTTTCTTCCTTTCAATTTGTTCAACCTCTCAAGGTTCATGGTTTCACTCGTTTGTCCAAGAAGAAATTTAGTTTACCTCTTCTCTTCCTCTCTCGTTTCTCTCCGGTGCCATCCTAGATCTCGGGACAAGATCCTCTTGTAGTGGTGGAGTGTTGTGATGCCCCGAGACCGATGCGCCAGGTGTCTTCCAGTTATTCGCCGATGTTGCCATGTCTTTTGCTTGCGTGTTGCATTTTGCCATGTCATCATCCGCATTGCATCAGCATGTTTTCAAACTTGCATCCGTCCAGGTCTCCCCGTCCTCTCTGTTGCCCGTTCTGAGCCCAACCACACTTGCACATGCCCGAGGCATGTCCAAAATAGTATTTTTATAAGTGGCCAGAAAATGTTCTCAGAATGGGTTGAAAGTTGGCATGTGGTGTTGTTATGTTGTCAGTAGACCTCCTGCCAAGTTTCATCGCATTCAGAGTCCGTTTGATAGCCCAACCATTAAACATATAGCGGCATTATAGCCGGTCATGCCTCGGACGTTTTCGGTCTCCGAAAATTGTTGCCGGGCTGCCCTCTCCTCCCTCCTCTTAGCCCACACCCTCCTACACAGCCCACCTAGTTTCCCCTCTATTCAGAGCCGTCCGATGATGATCGAATGGTCCGAAAACAGTTTAAAAAATCCCTCTCCTAGACCCCTATCTGTAAATAGACGCCCCTCCTCTCATTTCTGTCAAAACCCTAGTCTAAACCTACCCCTAGACCCTCCCCTAACCTCCAACGCCGCCACCTCCATTGTTTTTTGCGCCAGCCGCTGCCTCGCCGCCACTTGTTGCCGCTCCACACGCCAGCGTCGCTGCCAGGCAACGCGCGCAGCCAACCAGGCATTGCCACCTATCCCCTGCGTCACCTCCCACCACCGTGGCCCGCGGAGCTCGCGCGAGGCCCGCCTGGACCCCGATCTGGGCCCCGATGCCCGGATCTGCGCCGCCGCCCGCCCGAGCAGGGGCCTCGTCTCCTCCCGCTCCACCCCAAGAAGCAGCAAGCGCCTGAGCGCTCCTCTACCTCGCCCCAACCCCGTGAACGCCGGATCCTCGCTGTCGTCGTGCTCTGCCTTGTTGCCGGCGCCCCGCAGGTCGCCACCCCTGATCCTTCCTTCTCCTGCCTCCTTCGTTTTCTCTCTAACCTTCCTCCCTCCCTCTGCCATGGAAGCCCCGCCATGGCCGCCCGATGGAGCTCGCCGCGGTGCCTCCTCCGTCTGGATCTAGGCTGGAGCTATCTGGATCCGCCGCCCCCGCGTCCATCCCCGTCGTCTGCTGGACCGCCCCGCCACCGGAGCGCCACCCCGCCACCGGTCGTCGTTGTTCCTGCCTGCATGCGTGTGTGCGAGCGAGCACACGCATGCCTCCTGTGTGTGGGCCTCGGCCCACCGCTCGCACTGACCGCATCGAGCAAGGCCCAGCCGGCTCCCCTATGATCCCCGCTTGGGCCTCTTCCAGAGCCGGCCCAGCTCTAGTTTCGGCCAGATCTGGCCCGATGTGAGCATCCGCCCAGCCCCCACTGTGCACTGTTGGGCTAGCCAGAGTCGGCCCATATAGTGTTTTTTTCCTTGGAACGAATTTAGCTATTATCCAGGATTTCCAGTTTTGCAGAAAAACCCTCATACTTCATGCATATAATAACTCACAAACCGTGCATCGGTTTAAAATGTTTTAAACATGTAACATGCTTAGAATTTTGTGTAGATTAATAATATGCAACTTTCATCCATGTTAAAAATGTTTAAAATGTTGTTTGATTAAATTTGCTTTAATAACATGCTAAAATGATTTAATTCATAACTAAATAACCATAGCTCCATTTTAAATAAACTTTATATGCAAATGGGGTAGAAAAATGCCTAGTTTAACATGGTGGCATTACTTTGCATGTTTAACAACTCTAAAATATGGTTTAGGGCAGAACAGTACCAAACCTAATATATGCATATGAGGATTTTTCGGAATTGTTGTTTGTTATTTCCGGCCTCATTTAAACTTGCCTAGATAGGTAGTTTTATTATGCTTCACCCCTTGCCATGCTAAACAACATTTAATTTTGTTGAGTACATAAACGGGAGAGAACTAAATAAGGCATGTGGTGTTTCGTCAATATGCAAGTCGTTGCATATTGGGATCCACTTAACTTGTAGTTTTGCTTGTGCACTTTGCCATGCCATGCCTCATTAAACCGGACATGCATCATACTTGGTTGTGCATCATGCCATGTTGATGTGATGGTTGTTTACTATGTTTCCTGCTACTTTCTGGCTTGCTTCTCTCGTTAGCTTTGGTTTCGTTCCGGAGTTTTGAGGATTCGTTCGTCTATGTCTGTTTGTCTTCTTCATGGACTCGTTCTTCTTCCTTGCGGGATCTCATGCAAGATGACCATACCCTTGAAATCACTTATATCTTTGCTTGCTAGATGCTCGCTCTATTGCTATGTTGCGCTACCTACCACTTGCTTTATCATGCCTCCCATATTGCCATGTCAAGCCTCTAACCCACCTTTCCTAGCAAACCGTTGTTTGGCTATGATATCGCTTTTGCTCAGCCCCTCTTATAGCGTTGCTAGTTGCAGGTGAAGATGAATATTGTTCCATGTTGGAACATGGATATGTTGGGATATCACAATATCTCTTATTTAATTAATGCATCTATATACTTGGTAAAGGGTGGAAGGCTCGGCCTTATGCCTGGTGTATTGTTCCACTCTTGCCGCCCTAGTTTCCGTCATACCGATGTTATGTTCCTTGATTTTGCGTTCCCTACGCGGTTGGGTGTTATGGGAACCCCTTGACAATTTGCTTTGAATAAACTCCTCCAGCAAGGCCCAACATTGGTTTTACCATTTGCCTCACCGCCACCTATACTTTTCCCTTGGGAGTCGCGCTCTCGAGGGTCATCTTTATTTTAACCCCCCCGGGCTAGTGCTTCTCTAAGTGTTGGTCCGAAACAGAGCCACTTGCAGCGCCACCTCGGGGAAACTTGAGGGTTGGTTTTAGTTGTACATAGTGTTCATCCGGTGTTGCCCTGAGAACGAGATATGTGCAGCTCCTATTGGGATGTCGGCGCATCGGGCGGTCTTGCTGGTCTTGTTTTACCATTGTCGAAATGTCTTGTAACCGGGATTGCAAGCCTGATCGGGTCTTCCTGGGAGAAGGAATACCCTTCTTGACCGTGAGAGCTTGTGATGGGCTAAGTTGGGACACCCCTGTAGGGTTTGAACTTCGAAAGTTGTGCCCGCGGTTATGGGCGGATGGGAATTTGTTAATATCCGGTTGTAGAGAACTTGACACTTAACTTAATTAAAATGAATCAACCACGTGTGTATCCGTGATGGTCTCTTCTCGGCGGAGTCCGGGAAGTGAACACGGTTCTTGTGTTATGCTTGAACGTAAGTAGTTTCAGGATCACTTCTAGCTCACGACTGTTGCGTTGCTTCTCTTCTCGCTCTTATTTGCGGATGTTAGCCACCATATATGCTAGTGCTTGCTGCAGCTCCACCTTACTACCCCTTTCCTACCCATAAGCTTAAATAGTCTTGATCTCGCGGGTGTGAGATTGCTGAGTCCTCGTGACTCACAGATACTTCCAAACAGTTGCAGGTGCCGATGATACCAGTGCAGGTGACGCAACCCAGCTCAAGTGGGAGCTCGATGAAGAACTTGATCGTTGTTTTGTTTCGTTTCTTGTTGATCAGTAGTGGAGCCTAGTTGGGACGATCGGGGATCTAGCATTTGGGGTTGTCTTCTTTTATTTTGGTTTCATAGTCGGACCTTGATTGTATTCTGGATGATGTATGTTTAACTTGTATTTGTGTGAAGTGGCGATTGTAAGCCAACTCTTTATCCCTTTCTTATTCAATACACGGGATGTGTAAAGATTACCTCTCTTGCGACATGCCTACCATGCGGCTATGCCTCTAAGCCGTGCCCCAATACGTGGGAGATATTGCCACATTGTGGGCGTTACACTCTCCCCCGTTGGGAACAGTCCTTCGGGATAGCACCTCCGCTTCATCCCTGATCTTGGGGGAGTGTGTGGCTGGCGGGGAGTCGCTGGCCATCGCCCGAGAATCCAGCGAGCCTCCTGACGAGGATCGCGGAGGGCTGTTGTGGGCCGGACCACATTAACATAACCAATCATCTCGATACAATGAGGAGGGAAAACTTCATGGGCGGATAAGGTATTAGTACTTACGATGCGGCCCGAGGCTTAGCGCGGGGGCGTCTCTCCGGACTATCCTCGACGTCTCATGCGGAGTTATCCGCAAGAGAGCCCTTCCCCCTTTTGGGCGCCTCCGCCTCCAGAGTTGCGGAGGCCGCCCTCTTCTTCCTCCCCCCCCCCCCATCGGGGGGAGAGTCGCTCTCCTCCTCTTCATCCGCGTCGTCTTCGGCGGCAGGGGAAGGGGCCTTGTCTTTGGATGTCGCGTCCGAGGTACCCTTGCGGCGGGGGCCGCTCCGGACCCCCTTGGCCTTTCCTGTGGCCTTCTTCTCTGGCGCCTTATAAGGCGCCGACTCCAGCATCTTTGCTAAGCGCGGGATGAATGGCTCCTCGGGCAAGGGAGCCGGACACCGGATCTGCTTCGCCTTCTTGAACCAGTACTGAAAAAGCAATGGTAATGAAAGCTTAGACATCATCCTTGAAACAAGCAAGTAAGGGATGTGTTGAAAACAACATACCTCGTTGGGGAGGTGATTTATGTCATGACCCCGGTCCGAGCCAGTGGCCGGTGGTATCTCGTTGCCCTTGAAAAGCAACTTCCAGGCATCTTCATGAGTCATTTCAAAAAGCCTCACCAGGGTATGGTGTTTCTTTGGGTTGAAATCCCATAGAGGACGGCTTCGGCTCTCGCAGGGAAGGATTCGGCGCACCAACATCACTTGGATTATGTCGACAAGCTTGATATCCTTATCAATCATACTTTGGATACGCGTTTGCAGCACAATCAGCTCGTCTGCCGAACACCAGTTTGGACTCTTCTCGATCTAGGAGGTGAGCCGCACAGGGGCGCCGGAGTTGAATTCGGCGGCCGCGGCCCAGGTGGCATCGCGGGGTTCGGTGAAGTAGAACCATAGCTTCTGCCATTCCTTGACAGATTCCACGAATGTGCCTTTTGGCCAAGAGATATTGGTGAGCTTGCTCACCATGGCGCCCTCGCACTCTGCATGCTGTCCGTCCACCACCTTGGGCTTCACTTTGAAGGTTTTGAGCCACAACCCAAAGTGGGGGTGGATGTGGAGGAAGGCCTCGCACACGATGATGAACGCCGAGATATTGAGGAAGGAGTTCGAAGATAGATCATGGAAGTCTATCCCGTAGTAGAACATTATCCCGCGGACGAAGGGGGGAGTGGAAACCCTAGCCCGCGAAGGAAATGAGGGATGAAAACTACCCTCTCGTTGGGCTTCGGTGTGGGGATGATTTTTCCCTGGGCTGGAAGACGGTGGGTGATTTCCATCGTCAGGTACCCGGCCGCCCGAAGCTCGGCGATGTCCTCCTCCTTAACAGAGGAGGCCATCCATTAACCTGGACCTCTGGATCCGTACATGGTGGAATGCTTTCTCGAGACAGGGAAATGTGAACTTGGGCGTTGGAGCTAAAGAAAAGAGAGACAGGAAGAAGGCATGGGAGAAGAAAGGGGAATCTTATCTCCTTATAAGGGCGGTGAATATTGAACGCCCCCCCATTCGCCTTAAAATTTGCCTGCTCCCAAGGGTTGTGTAAATGGCATGGTTGGGTTACCCACGCTCATATTGATGAGAATCCCGTGATAAGGGGACACAATCTCTGCTTTGACAATACGTGCCAATGACAACCGCGTCTCGAACCATGGGGCGAAAAACGGTTTGAAATTATGACCGGACAGGCGTGACGTCACATTACTAAAATTGTCAGCAGATTGGACTCGTGTGTTATTATATTATCTATGCGGTTGTGTGCGGTGTGTGTTACAGGTCTAGACACGATCAATTCGACTCGGGACTATTCGGGATTTCGGAAGGAGGAACCCGCCTTGCAATGCCGAAGACAGCACTACGCGTCGGATACCTTGTCATTGAAGATAGGTTCAGGGGCTACTGAGGGAGTCCTGGACTAAGGGGTCCTCGGGCGTCCGGCCTGTTGTCTATGGGCCGGACTGATGGGATGTGGAGATATGAAGACCGAAGACTGTACCCGTGTCCGGATAAGACTCTCCTTGGCGTGGAAAGCAAGCTTGGCGAACAACTATGAAGATTCCATCTTATGTAACCGACT
This sequence comes from Triticum dicoccoides, assembly GCF_002162155.2. Classification (NCBI taxonomy): domain Eukaryota; kingdom Viridiplantae; phylum Streptophyta; class Magnoliopsida; order Poales; family Poaceae; genus Triticum; species Triticum dicoccoides. The sequence goes on from NC_041382.1 coordinate 342,263,478, forward strand.
CTATGTAACCCTAGATCCCCCTGGTGTCTATATAAACTGGAGGGTGTAGTCCGGAAAGGATATACTCAATATCGTAGTCATACATGCTAGACTTCTAGGGTTTAGCCATTACGATCTCGTGGTAGATCAAGTCTTGTAATACTCATATTCATCAAGATCAATCAAGCATGAAGTAGGGTATTACCTCCATAGAGAGGGCCCGAACCTGGGTAAACATCGTGTCCCCTGTCTCCTATTACACTACAAAAAAAGACACATCCGTGACATTTTGGGCCGAACAAATTTTTTTTCTGTCATACATATGACACTTCTATGATGATAATTGTGACAAAACCCGGTATCATCATAGATGTGGTGGGCTCCTACTTCTATGACAAAAAATCATGATAGAAAATGGGCTTTTCATCCTGGGCAGGCCGGAGAGCAGCTGCATGACATTCTTTGGGCCATCCATGACGGAAAAAACTGTGGTAGAAGCAAGGGCGAGGAAAATTTTGGGGAGTTCCCGGTTACGGTGGGAGGTCGGGGCCAAGTGATGTGCGTTTCTCTCGTACACGTACACACGTGTGTGCAAGGCGTTGGCTCTAACTGAACCCGAGCGAGGCGTTGGCCTCTAACTGAACCCGAGCGATTACACTGCAGGCTATGCGTTACTGAACCCGAGCGATCGATAGATGGCTGTTAACTGAACCCGATCGAGCGATCCCTTCGCTACTGCTGCTAACTGAAGCCGATCGATGCTGCCTCTGGGATGAACAGTGAGTGTTGCGGGGGGGTTTGGATGAACAGTGAGCGGTGGCGTTGCCTCTGGATGAACATGACCCCGTGGTGTGGTGGAGGGTTGGATGAATAGTAGACGGTGGAGGGGTGCCCATGGAGGGGTGGTTGAACAGGACCCCGTGGTGTGGAGGGCTGGATGAATAGTAGACAGTGGAGGGGTGCCCGTGGAGGGGTGGTTGAACAGTAGCCGATGGAGTAGCGCGCGGTGGAGGCTAGATGAACAGGAGCCCGTGGAGGCTGGAGGAGGTCGACGGTAGCCCGTGGAGGCTGGAGGAGGTCGATGGTGGAGATGAACAGTATCCCGTGGAGTCCCGTTTTGCGGTACGCCACACCCCTCCCGATGAACAGGACCCCCGTTTCGACCGTAGCGCTCCAACACAAGTCCGTTTCGTCCATTTTGCGGTACGCCACACCCCTCCCGATCAACAGGACCCCCGTTTCGACCGTAGGAGGTCCGTTTCATTCGTTTTGCGGTACGCCACACCCCTCCTGATGAACAGGACCCCCGTTTCGACCGTAGGACGTCCGTTTCCTCTGTTTTGCGGTACACCAGACCCCTCCTGATCAACAGGACCCCTTTCCGAATGTAGGAGGTCTGTTTCCTCCGTTGTGCGGTACACCAGGCCTCGTTTCCATCGCATGTTCTGTCCAAGCCCTCCCGATGAACACGACCATGCATTCCGTTCCGACCCAGCCGGTTGGCTCCCACGCGCTCTGTTGCCTCCCAATGAACACGACACATTCCGTTGCCTTCCCATGAACACGACGCATTTTGTTGCCTCCCCATGAACATGACGACGACGTTGTTTCTCCGTTCCGACCCAGCCATGTACACGAGCCCTGGCCGTACGTATGCGCGAGTAGGCATTCGAGACCCCGCCCGTATGTACACATACGTGGTCGTATTTTCTTTCTTGCACCCTGGCTGCTATACGTACGTGTACATGCTACGTGCGCGCCTCTACTACAACACGTACGCGCCTCTACTATGACACGTGCGCGCCTCTACATCCACTAGTATATATGTACGTACACGTTCGCGACCAGAATGACGATGCTACATACGCTTTGACCAGGTGGGTCCCGACTGTCAGGCACTTCCTTGCTTGCGAAGATGTAGCTGGTGGGTCCCAGCAGTCAGGGGGGCGAATCGTTTTTTTTTCGGACGCACTTCCTTGCGTGCGAAGATGTAGTTGGTGGGTCCCAGCAGTCAGGGGCAAACGTTTTTTCGCGAAATACGGTGGCCCGTCCGGTGGGTCCCCGCTGTCAGGTGGAGGAATAATTATTTTGCACGTAATAAGGAGGCACTTCCTTGCTGCGGTCGTGGACCCAGCTGTTAGCCTCTCCACGTACAGTCCACGTCCGATGGAAGCCGTTCCTTGACCACGTTGACCACGCCGCGCCGAGAGCACCAGGGCGGTGGACGACGGTGAGGCCTAGGAAGGGGACGACACAGAGCCGGGGAAGACGCGGCAGTGGATGCCCATGCGTAGAGGAGTACGAGGGTTCACTGGTTCACTGCGGTGTGAGGCTGCCGTTGCCGCAGAATAACAGGGGGTGTGGGTGAGTATAGGGATGGCCTGGCCGGCAGTGGGAGTAGTAGGGGGCTGTGAGGCCTCCGCCGCATCGCAGCCGGCCACGGGAGGCAGGAGCACAAGGCACGACCGGCGCTGGTTTGGGCGGCTGGAGCAAGAAGACCAGAGGTTGAAGAAGCACTACGGCCGTTGGTTGGACATCGTACGGTCACTTGAGCTAGAATCGTGCATATTGTCTAAGTTGACAAAGCCCTCCGTCCCCGTCAACTTAGTAGGCCCACAAGTCAGCCTGCCACTATACTGGGTCCCAGCTAACAGGGAGAGTATTCATTTTTTTGTGCGTAATAAGGAGGAACTTCCTTACGTGCGAAGATATAGCTAGTGGGTCCGAGCTGTCAGCGGTGGTAACATTTTTTTCATGAAATACAGAGGCCCTTTCGGTGGGTCCCTGATGTCAGGTGGAGTAATCATTATTTTGCGCGTAATAAGGAGGCATTTCCTTGCGTGCGGTTGTGGACCCAGTTGTCGGCCTCTCCACGTATAGTCCACTTCAGATGCATTCGGTCGTTGACCACGTTGACCAGGCCGTGCCGAGAGCACCAGGGCGGTGGACGACGGCGAGGCCTAGGAAGGGAACGACACGGAGGCAGGGAAGACTCGGCAGTTGTTTCCCACGCGGAGGGGAGTACGACTATACGAGGGTTTATTGGTTCATCTGCCGTCGCCGGAGAATAACAGTAGGTGTGGGTGAGTAGAGGGATGGCTAGGCCAGTGATGGGAGTACGGTGGGGCGATGAGGCCTCCGCGGCAGCACAGCCGGCCGTGGGGAGGAGGGAGCAGGCAGTCCTGTTGGCGCTTGTTTGAGCGGCTGGAGCAGGAAGAGCAGAGATTGAAGAAGCACGACGGCCGTTCGATGGACATCCAACAGTCACTGCTTGTGCGTCAACCTTTTTTTAGGAAAGCCTCAAATCTGTGGAAAACAGCATACAGCCCATCTGCCATTATTGCTAATAATTTACAGCCCATTTGCTAATTCTTAAGGTTTTTTGGAGCCCATATTCTTTTTGTTAGCATTACAGCCCATATTGTGGCCACGGTTAAAAAATTATATGAAATTTTGCATATTTCGGTGCGGTCCGAACTGTTTTTAATCCTGAAATTTCGACTCACATTCAAACTGATTTTAAAAATATATGTATATCAATATAAAATCCAACAAATTCTCCACGCATAAAAATTAATGTAATTTAAAATCTCGAAATGAAAAAAAAGATACTCCCTCCGTTCACTTTTATAAGTCATTTCAGACAACTGAAAATAGGCTATTTTGCACATTGTCTGAAATGTCTTTAAGGCCTTATAAAAGTGAACAGAGGGAGTATTTGAAACTAATTGCCGGTTTGATGTGTTTTAAAAATGTACAGCCCATTTCTCATTACTGATGGGCCATTTTCTTGGCCAGCCGAATGAAACCTCTCCTCGTCTTGAAAGATTTGCAGCCCAACAGGAGTGACAAAGCGACTTACTTGGCAAATCACAAAAAAAATTGGGTTGTGGCCATGGACCCAGATGTCAGCCTCTCCACGTATAGTACTCTTCTGATGGAACTCGTTCCTTGACCATGTTGACCACGCCGCGCGGAGAGCACCACGGAGGTGGACGACGGCGAGGCCTAGGAAGGGGACGACGCGGAGCCCGGGAAGACGCAACAGTGGAAGCCCACGCGGATAGGAGTACGAGGGTTCACTGGTTCAGCTGCGGTGTGAGGCTGCCGTCGCCGCAGGGCCTGGCCAGCGGTGGGAATAGTAGGGCCGGTGAGGCCTCCGCAGCAGCACAGCCGGCCACGGGAGGCAGGAGCATGCGGCACGACCGGCGCTGCTTTGGGCGGCTGGAGCAAGAAGACCAGAGGTTGAAGAAGCACTACGGCCGTTGGATGGACATCGTACGGTCACTGGTGCTAGAATCGTTCATATTGACTAAGTTGACAAAGCCCTTCATCCCCGTCAACTTAGTAGGCCCACAAGTCAGCCTCCCACAATGGTGGGTCCCAACTAGCAGGGGGTATTCATTTTTTTGTGCGTAATAAGGAGGCACTTCGTTGCGTGCGAAGATATAGCTGGTGGGTCCAACATGTCAGCGGGGGGAACGTTTTTTCGCGAAATACAAAGGCCCTTCCGGTGGGTCCCAGCTGTCAGGTGGAGGAATCATTATTTTGCACGTACAGTCCATGGCCGATGGATGTCAACGTTGACCACGTTGACTAGGCCGTGCCGAGAGCACCATGGCGGAGGACGACGACGAGGCCTAGGAAGGGAACGACGTGGAGCCGGGGAAGACTTGGCAATGGTTGCCCACGCGGTGGGGAGTACGAGGGTTTACTGGTCCGGCTGCCATCGCGAAAAATAACAGGAGGTGTGGGTGAGTAGAGGAATGGACTGGCCAGCAATGAAGTAGGGTGGGGCGGTGCGGCCTGTGCGGCAGCACAACCAGCCACGGGAGGCGGGAGCAGGCAGTCCCACCGGAGCTGGTTTGGGCGGCTGGAGCAAGAAGATCAGATATTGAAGAAGCAGCACGGCCGTTGGATTAACATCCAATGGTCACTGCTGCTAGAATCATTTGTGGACTAAGTTGACAAAGCCAAAGTACACGTCAACCTAGTAGACCCACAAGTCAGCCTCCAAATCTGTCCCAAATAGCATACAGCCCGAAATTTCTAGCCAGATTCAAATTAATTTTAAATCTAAATATACCTTAATTTAAATTCAATGAAATTTTACCCGCACAAAAACAATGAAATTTAAAATATCAAAATCCGAAAGAAAACAGTACTTTGGAACTAATTGCATGTTTGCTGTATTTTTTCATTTTACAACCCATTTATTATTACTTATAGCCCATTTCTTATTACTTATAGCCCATTTTCTGGGCAAAATGCACTCGTCTTGAAATATTTCTAGCCCAGCAGGGCGTAGAAAAGCAAGTAGGCCTACGTTGGTTATTCTGCAAAAAAACAAAATAGCTGGCTAGCCATTTTCAGAAAGGAAAAAACAAACTGGGCTGGTCATGGGCTAAACATATGAAATAAAAGCCTAGGCTAGACGGGCCACGGGTCCCGCACAACCCAGTTGATACCCTTCTCCGTCCCGAAAAAACAAAATTACTGCGCGCGCTGCTGGGTTCCTACTGTCATCCTCACCATGTACAGTCATCTCCTTATTCCTCTCGGTTGTTGACCATGTTGACAACACCGGAGGGCGGCGCCACGGCGAGCGAACCAAGGTGGAGGACGATGGTGAGGCCTCGGACGGGAACGAACAGGAGCCGGGGAAGATCACAGCCAGCCGTCGGATGCAGGAGCAGGCAGTCCCGCCGGCGCTGGTTTGGCTTTGGCGGCTCGAGGAAGAAGAGACTGAAGAAACGCGACAGACATTGAATGTCAATCCAACGGTCAAGGTTGGCACAATTGTTTGTTGACTAAGCGGACACCAAGTAGCATACTTTTTTATATATAGAAAGAAAATCAAAGACTTGGGAAGGCGTACAGAACAAGCTAGTGTACCAGTAAAGATACGTTGGCGAGTTTTAGAAAAAAGAAAGACGTGCTCCTATAGCTGGTTCGAATCCAAACCTAGACTATGACTATATATGGTGCTATGCTACTCTGCAAGTAATGAAACTGACATATCCAACATTCGCTTCTCCTCTTCTTGACTTACTCTGCCTAGCATCAGAAGCTCTGGCCGCAGCAACCATGTTCGCTGGCTGCTCGTCCACCTGCTCTTCAGCAGGCAACAACCAGATATGCGCCAAGTCGCCACCCGTACCATCGCCTGTGGGTCTCATCACACCCCCGCCGGCACGCGCACAGCAGTCGATTGCTCATCGCAACCCGCTGCCGTTGGTGTGGTGCCACTGCTGCAAATCACGCAGAGTCATCCGTCATGTCTCAACCACAATCCGCAACCCTGGCCGAGTCTTCTACAAATGCCCGAATCATGGGGTAATAATATGTTTAAGTGTTGTTCTGCTGCTTTCAGTTGCTAATTTTTTTAATAGTTTGGTTGATGATCTTCCAATTTGATTCATGTAGAAAAGGGAATATTCGTGTGATTTGTATTTCTGGGAAGTTGCTGATGTGGGGGAATGCAACTACGCTGATTATTTGGTTAGCCGAGGAATCCCAATACCAGCAGGTTGGGGTGTTGGACAAGTAACTGAAGGAACGGCAGAAGAGGAAGATGCAGAGTAGAAGGTTAAAGATGCAGTTCCTCTGATCATGGCCAAGCAACAGCTGCTGAACGGCCTTGACAGCAATGAGGAGATGAAAGAGCTTGTAAAGATAATGGGCAAAATCGATGTGCTCTGTAGGATGATTGTCTCTTTATTTGAAGTGTATGTAGCACTCGTGATGTATTCAGTGGCTACAACATGAGCACTTTGCTGAAACTAGTAATGAATGAAACCTGTGTAGCAGGCTGGGCGTAGTGTTGTGAACATCTAATGATTTCTATTAACGGAAATCAGGGGGTATCCCCTTTTGCTCATATAAATAAATAAATAGCAGAGGCCCTGTCGGGTCAGCTTTGTTCTCATTCAAAGGCGTCAAGCAAATTGCAGTCCAACAGCAAACTATGTCATCAAATTCAAGTTTCACAGCCAAATATGAGTACAACTAAACAACAATGTCATCATGTTTTAGTTGTCATACAATCACCAAACACAAATCAGCATACATAACAAGTGATGTTCTCACAGCAAAATACTAAACAACATGTTCATCAGGTTTCGGTTGTCATAGCAAACACAATTTCACATAGTAGATAAAAAAACATCTTCCTACAGGCAAATACGACAAAAGCAATGTAATCATCATCCGCAGCAGCAGCGTCAACATCTTCGCCATGTGTATCAGTCTGAATCGTAATTCCCCATGGTGTCATCTTCTTCTTCGTCATCAACGTCCTCGAACGTTGGCTTCTTCTTGATCAACTCTTGTATGTCCACAGCACGACAGGCAATCTTTTTGTCGGCGTCATTGACGTGATGGTTCTCAAAGACATTAGGAACATATGTGTTATCTTGTACATCAGGAGCAGTGTAAGCATCATCTTGTTGTGCAACTTCATTAAACGAATTCCTCTGCTCAAACCTTTGCAATACTCTCCAGTCATCGCTACATGCAATGTGTTGCTTGATTTGCCAAAATAAAAGGCTCGTTGGTCTGGTACGCCGCCTTGACATTGATGGATTTGAAATAATCATCAGCTCTGGGTTTTGTGATCCTGGAAAACAGGTTATACCAACGACAGCACAACAGGACCACACACCGATGATCCTTGAAACTGGAGATATACTGCAACTGAACAATGTCTGTTATGTTAGCATACATTTCAGTTGTCTCTTTCTCATACATATTCGTGCTCATGATGGCACTATTTTGTGTCTTCCTGCCTTCGTCTCGTGCAAGGGTGTTGTAGCGCACATCTCCAACAACGCAAGATTCATAATGTCTTATCCGAGTATCAGGACCCATTGCTGGTGAGTAAAGGGCATCATCAACTGCCTGCCCATCCTCCCGCATCTTCTTAACATATGGTTAGAAAATAGACAAGCTGGTCATCTTATGTACTCAATATATTAAAAAAACTGACAGTGCACTTCAAAAGCTTACATGGTTCTTGAACCATTTCGCAAATCCTGCCATAACCAGTTTGTCAATGTTTCTTGGATTTTGCGGCAGTAACTCCTCTTTATAGATGCTGCACAACATAGTGATCGCATCAAACATCTAAATATATAAGAATGTGTTGCAAGTTTAGTAGATTACGATGTATAAGCTGCAGTACTGCACTTACTTGATATAAGGTAGTATCTCAGGACAGTTGTTCAACACATACCAAACCATTTTGTCCAAATCTTTAGGTTTGTCCTCTTGTCGACTCTTCCCTGTAACTCAAACAGAATAATCGAAAACATTGAGCCCGGGATTGTCTTCACCCACCTCTTTGCTAAGCTGATCAGCTATTTCAATGTATTTTGAGCAGAATGTCAACGCTTCTGTGGCAATGTAGGCCTCTGCAATGGAACCCTCGGGTCTAGCTCTGTTCCTAACATAGCCCTTGAAAGTGCCTAGCTGTCTTTCAATACGGTAAATCCAGCCATACTGTACTGGACCTCTAAGTAGTGCCTCATCAGGTAGATGAATAGCCAAATGCACCATCACATCAAAGAAGGCTGGAGGATATATCTTCTCAAGGTCGCATAGGATAGTTGGTATCTTGTCTCTAAGACGCTCCAAAGCATCTATCCTGATATTCCTACTGCAGAGTTCCCTGAAGAATTGTCCCAACTCTGCAACTGCTCTGTATAAGTCAGGGCGGCCCAATCCTCTAAGGATAACAGGTAAAACCCTTTGAAGTAGGACGTGGCAGTCATGAGTTTTCAACCCTTGTACCTTGTTTCCATCTGCACTGACTCTCCTTTCAGGGTTGGAAGCAAATCCATGTGGGAATCTCACACATGATAGGACCTCGCAGAATTCTTTTCTTTTTACCTTGTCCAAGATGTACACAGCTGGTGCCATATCCCGTGGTTTACCTTCATCTTGTACCTGCAAATCCTTTCTGATACCTAGGTGTGTCAAATCAATCCTAGATTTTAAGGTATCTTTCGTCTTGACTTCAATATTAAGAAGTGTGCCGATAATGATGTAACATATATTTTGCTCGATGTGCATCACATCAAGATTATGCCGCAGATCCAAATCTTTCCAATACTCCAAGTCCCACAAAGTGGACCTACGGGTAAACAATAATCTCTCTTCTACCCTGCCACACTTCCTTTTCCCGGTACCATTACCAGGATGGTTTCCTGGTGTAATATGCCTGACCTTCTCTAATTCCACTTGCAACTCATTGGCTGTGAGCCTCTTTGGCGCATCATAGTTTTCATGCTTTGCATTGAACACATGTCTTCGGTATTTTCTAGGATGCGGCTTGTCCTTGGCAAGGAAACGGTGGTGTCCAATGTAACAGATCTTGCTAAGTATTGTGTATGACAGTGGATTCCTGTCACAGCGAACACATGCATTGTAACCATGTGTCGTTCGCCCTGACATAGTGCCCAAAGCCGGATAATCATGGATGCACCAAATTATAACAGCATGCAGAGAGAAATCAGCTGGATGGGCTGCTATATAGGTCTCGAGTGAGAACACCCTTCCATAGTTGTTGAAGTTCCTCCACAAGAGGCTCCATGAACAAATCAAAATCCTTTCCAGGACTTTTTGGACCTGGGATGAGCAAGGCCATCATGTAGTTTAATTCTTTGGTGCAGACATTTGGAGGCATGTTGTAAGGGATAACAAGCACTGGCCACATGCTATATGTGGCACTCTGGTGGCCAAATGGGTTAAATCCATCTGAAGCTAAGCCAAGTCTAATTTTTCTCGGGTCAGCAGCAAACTCTTTGTGTTTATCATTGAAGCTTTTCCACTCACTACCATGAGATGGATGGCTCATTACATTCTGATCTCTGTACTCCTGGTTCCTAGAATGCCACAGTACATCCTCTCTTGTTTCAACATCATGAAACAACCTCTCAATCTTACTGTAATTGGAAAATGTCTCGGAACATTATGAGGAATCCTCTTCACAGCATCGCCATCTTTCCATCTTGATGATTTGCATTTCGTGCATTCACTTAAGTTGGCATAATCCTTCCGGAATAGAACACAATTATTCTTAAAAACATGGATCATATCATATCCAATTCCAACTACACGAAGGAAATTCTTCATTTTACTGTAGGTGTGTGGCAGCTCAGACGCATCTGGGAAAGATTTGCGGAAAGCATCCAACATCGCATCGAATGATTTGTTGGTCATTCGCTCAGATGTCTTCACCTGAATAAAGGTGACCATAGCTGAGAATACTGACAGCTTATTTCCTGGGGTGACAGCAACGTTGCATTGTTCCAACATGCGGGCCCACCATTTTTCTTCTACATGTGAAAGTTCACGGAATGCACGAGCATTTTGTAGCATTGTTTCAATGTTGGTCAAACTCACTGGCTCTCCCACCACCACCTCCTCCTCCTCTTCCACCTGAGCATCAGGCATATCAAGATGGTGATCTGCTGCTTCCACGTAGTCAATAACATTGACGTTCACAGCTTCACCATGATGAACCCACCTAGTATATGTGACCGACATCCCATACAAGTGTAGATGATTTTGCATAGTTGACTGGGGGCTTGTAACTGAATTCATACAACTGCTACATGGGCAGAGCACATCTGATTTTGGACCACCGTACTCAACTCTAATAAAGTTCATGAAGTTTTCAACCCCCTCGACATACGCAGCGGAGAATCTTCGAGCAGAAGTTATCCAAGTCATGTCCATCTGTTAGACATACAAATTTGTTCTTCTACTAGATATTACAGGAAAAACATATATGCTTTTTTATGAAGTCCAGAAAAAAAATACCTAGGTCGATGTCTAAAGCTATGGCAAGATATTTGGACGAGCAGATCTAAGTAACAAAATATATGTAAAGCTAATTCAGCAAACAGATTTGAGTGCCAAATTATGGCAGGCTATTTCAGCAGTCAATGAGGCCGAGCACACAGCCATCAAACTATCGAAGGCCATCGCAGCAACAAAGATCGAGTATAAAACAGTGTAGAGCTATTTCACCTAACAGATTGGCTACTAGACCATGGCAATCTGCGTCACAATAAATATATGGCAGTATATTTTAGCAACTAATCGACCTTGGCATGCCATCTTAGTTAAGCAGATTGAGTGCAGAACAGGGCATGGAAGCTTCTTAAGTAGAGCATATTGACAGTAAACTACTTCGGCAAACAGTGAGATTAACAATGTCTATCAACTAACATTCAGCGCTACACTGACATGAACGAGGCCTCAGTCTAGAATGCGCGTACCATGGGAGAAGCTGACTGCCATGCGTCTCCACAAGAACGTCGCCAGCGGTGGCGGCGCTGACCGCCGTGCGCCTCCACAAGAACATAGCCAGAGGTGGCGGTGCGGCTAGAGGACGGCAGTCTATGAGAGCGTACTGTGGGAGTGAGAGGATCGCCGAACCGCGGTGCCGACGTATCGGCGCGGCGGGGAGGGCGGCTTTGGCGGAGCGAATGGAGTGGAGGGGGACACGGGGGAGGGG
>NC_041382.1:342275532-342358501 GCF_002162155.2 Triticum dicoccoides
GGGGAATATTATTGGCTAGTTGGCCGAAGGGCGGTTGAATCAGATTTGGGGGGAATTTTTGGGTGTGTGGGGGGGGATTTTCGCGCGGTGGGCGGGGGGAGTTTGGCGCATGGTCGGTTTCTCCAAGTGCAGTCCCACGTGTCAGTGAAGAGGCAAGCCGAAGCGCGTTCCGTTTGCGTGAGCTGTGTGCAGGACCGAACATGTGTGGGGTGCAATGCAACCGCGACAGGAGTGCTATGAGTGTACCGCATTTTTTCCTTTTAAACTAGGTGCTTCGCCCCCTCAAAAAAAATTGTTGCTTCGCGCGATCCATCGATACTATTACTAGTAATCCGGTAATCCCGACTAAAACGGCGCGGCCGGGTCTTTTCCCACGCGATATGCTGGGAGGTTGGCTTAGTTGGGTTTTTTAGGACGAGTAATGCTACACCTACATAATCCCAGTTACGTAATTAACGTAATGTGAAACGTGTGAGTTGTTGATTGTAGATTGGGGGGAGGGAGGGGCCCACCACCATGAAAATCAGGGGAGGAGAGAGAGAGGAAATTTACGTTAACCCTTTCGTAGGTTCTCGTAGATGTAGAAAGATGTGAAATGCGTGAATGTGTAGTGGACGTGCTATTGGAGTGCCTAAGATAATTTGTGTATGTATAGACCCTATGTGTTTATTTTACTTCGCATGTTAGTTTGTCTCGGTTCAATAAAAAGCAGAGTTGGTGATGATGGTGTGCCTGTCATCCTGCAATATAGGCCATCCGATCTATATCTAACGGATAGGAAGGAAACTATGACAATTTACCCGCACTTCTCTCCACATTTGCAGATAAGGCTTTCCGTCGTTCATCCTTTTCTCCCACAAGATCTTGATCTTCCATGCAACGCACGGGCATCTTGCTAGTACTCCTACAATATTTATATTATTGTGAAAGTTCATATACACCAGCCGAGATTAATGCAAACACGGCAGATTTTCATTACATTTCGAACTTTTATAGGAAAGAAAAATAAAAGAAACCCGACCCTAAACCTATTCTACGGCGGCGGCCGACGTCCTCCATATGTGATCTCTATGTACGGGGGCAGGGTTCAAGACCCGTGAAGTGAAGGTGCAGTCTCCGACGAGGAAGAGTAGAACACGGGATACGGACCGGCCAGTTGGCACACCATGCCCTGCCGCCTCCCATGCCCTACTCATCCTCAGAGGGGTCCCCGACCTCGGCGGTGTCGGACGTTGGATGGCGGCAAGTAGGACGCATGGCTGACGGTGCTCCCGTCGTCGGCCGCCAGCGTGGCCACCGCTTGTGCGGTCGCATCCTCGTCCGGCTACGCCGCTATTGCGTCGCGAGAGGCGACTTGAGCAAGGGCGGCGACCTCGAGCTTCATCCCCGAAGACAAGCTCTCCCGCAGAGCGTTCGCACTTGCGGTCATGGCGGATGTGGTGCCAGGTAGGAGGACGATGCGCTATGGTGTGGAGGTTAGTTGGGTGTTGCCGCTTTAAGTAGCACATTTCGGTGAGGCCAAGCGTCCGGGTGCGTCATTAAGTCACCGGAGTTGGTTCCTCGGGCACCGAGCCTCTTAACGACGACATACGAATGAACGGCATGAATGCGGGTAGCTAGCGCCGGCTGGGAACGCACCGCGCAACGGTGCGAGGGACGAGGGTTTTGGTGTGCCAGGGTAGTCAGCTGCGGTCGTGGCAACGTTGGAGATGCCCTTTGCTCACATGCGATCCCCGCATGTCATTGAAAAAGCAAGACGATCCGGCATGGTCTAAGGTCCAGAGGATGCAGTTGGCCGCGCTACACCACTCCGCGGACGCGTCGCGGCATCCCGTGCATCCTCGACGAGCCGGGTGTTGGGGTGTGTTTGGATTGTGGCCAAAGTGCACCTTACCAAATTTTGGTCATGACCCAAAGATTGGTCTTTGTTTGGATGGTTGCCATTTTTTTGGCATGCCAATGAACTCTAGCCAACTCTAGTTCATTTTTCTTGCCAATGTCGGCCAAATCATGGGCAACCAATACCTCAACCAAAATTTTGGTCATGACCCAAAGATTGGTCTTTGTTTGGATGGTTGCCATTTTTTTGGCATGCCAATGAACTCTAGCTAACTCTAGTTCATTTTTCTTGCCAATGTCGGCCAAATCATGGGCAACCAATACCTCAACCAAAATTTTGGCTACCCAATGCTTTGATGGGGCAACCTTGGGCACAAACCAAACATACCGTTGGCCGTGCCACATCACTAACGCCACCCTCGACACACTGAAACCGCCCGTGTCTAGCTATGATATGAGCGTGTTGCTCACCGTGGCCGCCGTGTCCAGAGGCGGTGCTGGAGCTGCGCCCTGTTTTTGGCCCCAATGACCCACATGAACGTTTGTCGGTGGCTAGGAGGTCGTGGGCCAGCTCCTCCATTGGACTAGTCTGCGCTATGTCGTCCCGACGGGTGTGCCCCACATGTCGGTTTCCCTGTTTTCCCGGCCATATTCGAGCGTCAGTGCTCCGCGTTGCGCATTAGGCCTTTCACTATGTAGGCCAAGCGAGACAACTTATTGTTTATTTGAGACGTTCAAGTATAATCATGTGGCGTTTGCTTATTTCTCATTCCTCTCCAACCCTCTTCTCCATCGATCATGTCGCCCTCCAGTCGAGTACATCCTCCCGCATGCCTCATTTGAACATTCCGCCGAGTATCATTCGCATGTACCCACCCTAGTCCTCTTTCAATAGATCTCCGGACCCCGAGATGAAATCGAGAGGGAACGAGTGGGGGCACGTGATACCTAAGGCGGATTCAAAATTTTGAACCGGTGATCATAGCATCCACAAACCATATATAAAGGGTATTCAATGTTTGTTTCGTTTTTGAACATACAATATACTCCCTCCTATCCTTTCTAGTTTACATATAAATTTTATGTGTAGTCAAAGTATCTCTACTTTGATGAAAAAGGTATCAACATTCAACAACGCCCAATCAATATTGTTAGATTCGTACGTACTCCTAGATTTGTACTTGAGATGGTTTCCAATTTGACTATTGACAAGATTAATAGTACATGAGATGTATAATGTGAAAATTATATCATTGGAAACTCCTTTCACATACGAATTTGACCGTATGCTTTGTGTAAGTTGCATGTCATATATTATTACTCTAACATTTGGTCAAAGTTAGCCTCGAAAAACGCATTAGACCCTGTATGCTTTGTGTAAGTTGCATGTCATATATTATTACTCTAACATTTGGTCAAAGTTAGCCTCGAAAAACGCATTAGACCCTGTATGCTTTGTGTAAGCTGCATGTCATATATTATTACTCTAACATTTGGTCAAAGTAGTATAGTGGAAGTGGATCCTCTGACATAGGTTGATACATCCATTTTGCATCATGCTTTTATATCAATATTTATTGCATTATGGGCTGTTATTACACATTATGTCACAATACTTATGCTTATTCTCTCTTATTTTACAAGGTTTACATAAAGAGGGAGAATACCGGCAGCTGGGATTCTAGCTGGAAAAGGAGCAAATATTATAGACATATTCTGTACAGCTCCAAAAGTCCTGAAACTTCACGGATGATGTTTTCCAAATATATAAAAAACATTGAGCGCAAGAACTTCACCAGGGGGGCCACACCCTGCCCACGAGGATGGGGGGCGCGCCCTACCCCCCTGGGCGCGCCCCCCTACCTCGTGGGCCCCCTGGTGGCCCTCCAGTGACCAGCTTCTGCTATATGGACTCTTTCGATGGGAAAAAATTATAAGCCATCTTCTCGGACGAAACTCCGCCGCCACGAGGCGGAACCTTGGCGGAACCAATCTAGGGTTCTAGCGGGGCTGTTCTGCCAGGGAAACTTCCCTCCCGAAGGGGGAAATCATCGCCATCGTCATCACCAACGCTCCTCTCATCGGGAGAGGGCAATCTCCATCAACATCTTCATCAGCACCATCTCATCTCAAAACCCTAGTTCATCTCCTGTATCCAATTCTTTTCTCCAAGTCCGGGATTGGTGCTAGTAGGTTGCTAGTAGTGTTAATTACTCCTTGTAGTTGATGCTAGTTGGTTTAATTGGTGGAAGGTGATATGTTCATATCCTATATGCACATTAATACCCCTCTGATTATGGACATGTTTATGCTTTGTGAGTAGTTACTTTTGTTCCTGAGGACATGGGAGAAGTCTTGCTATTAGTAGTCATATGAATTTGGTATTCGTTCGATATTTTGATAAGATGTATGTTGTCTCTCCTCTAGTGGTGTTATGTGAACGTCGACTACATGACACTTCACCGTTGTTTGGGCCTAGAGGAAGGCATTGGGAAGTAATAAGTAGATGATGGGTTGCTAGAGTGACAGAAGCTTAAACCCTAGTTTATGCGTTGCTTCGTAAGCGGCTGATTTGGATCCATATGTTTCATGCTATGGTTAGGTCTACCTTAATACTTTTGTTGCATTTGCGGATGCTTGCAACAGAGGTTAATCATAAGTGGGATGCTTGTCCATGTGAGGGCAGCACCCAAGCACCGGTCCACCCACATACCAAATTATCAAAGTACCGAACATGAATCATATGAGCGTGATGAAAACTAGCTTGACGATATTCCCACGTGTCCTCGGGAGCGATTTACATCATATAAGAGTTTGTTCAGGCTTGTCCTTTGCTACAAAAAGGATTGGGCCACCTTGCTGCACCTTATTTACTTTTGTTACTTGTTGCTTGTTACAAATTATCTTATCACAAAACTATCTGTTACCACTTATTTCAGTACTTGCAGAGAATACCTTGCTGGAAACCGCTTATCATTTCCTTCTGCTCCTCGTTGGGTTCGACACTCTTACTTATCGAAAGGACTACGATAGATCCCCTATACTTGTGGGTCATCAAGACTCTTTTCTGGCGCCGTTGCCGGGGAGTGAAGCGCCTTTGGTAGGTGGAATTTGGTAAGGAAAAATTTCTATAGCGTGCAGAAATTTACTGTCACTTGTTACTATGGAAAGTAATCCTCTGAGGGGCTTGTTCGGGGTATCTTCACCCTGACTAGTAGAGAAAAGAGTTGCTCCTCAACCTACTGAACCTACTGAAAATGAAAATGCTTGCTTTGAAATTCCTTTGGGTATGGTAGAAAAACTGCTAGCTAATCCTTTTTTAGGAGATGGAACAAAACATCCTGATGAGCATCTAATATATGTGGATGAAGTTTGTGGATTATTTAAGCTTGCAGGTATACCCAGAGATGTTGTTAAGAAGAAGGTATTCCCTTTATCTTTGAGGGGAGATGCATCGACATGGTATAGGCTATGTGATGATATGGAGTCTTGGAACTACAAACGATTGAAATTGGAATTTCATCAAAAGTTTTATCCTATGCATCTTGTTCATCGTGATCGCAAGTATATATATAATTTTTGGCCTCGCGAAGGAGAAAGCATCGCTGAAGCTTGGGGGAGGCTTAAATCAATGTTATATTCATGCCCCAATCATGAGCTCTCAAGAGAAATGACTATTCAAAAAAATTATGCTCGGCTTTCTGGTAACAATCGCACCATGCTTGATACTTCTTGTGTTGGCTCTTTTATGATGAAGACTATTGAATTCAAATGGGATTTATTGGAAAGAATTAAACGCAACTCTGAAGATTGGGACCTCGACAATGGTAACGAGTCAGGTATGACACCTAGTTTTGATTGTGTTAAATCTTTTATGGATACCGATATTTTTCGTAAATTTAGCACTAAATATGGACTTGACTCTGAGATAGTAGCTTCTTTCTGTGAATCTTTTGCTGCTTATGTTGATATCCCCAAGGAGAAGTGGTTTAAATATCATCCTCCCATAGAAGTAAAAGTAGTTGCACCTATTAAAGTTGAAGAAAAGACTATTACTTATAATGATCCTATTGTTCCTACTTCTTATGGTGAGAAACTGCCTTTCCCTGTTAGGATAAAGGACCATGCTAAAGCTTCAACTATGGTTCGTAAAAGCAATATTAAAACATATACACCTCCTGAGCAAGTTAAAGTTGAACCTAATATTGCTATTGTTAAAGATCTCTTGTCTGATAATATAGACGGGCATGTTATTTATTTCTATAATGAAACTGCTAGAATTGCTAAACCCCGTGATACAGATAAACCTAGACCTGTGGTAGGCATGCATGTTATTTCTGTTAAAATAGGAGATCATTGTTATCATGGCTTGTGTGATATGGGTGCTAGTGCTAGCGCAATACCTATTGATTTATACAAAGAAATTATGCATGACATTGCACCCGATGAGTTAGAAGATATTGATGTCACAATTAAACTTGCTAATAGAGATACTATTTCACCAATGGGAATTGTTAGAGATGTTGAAGTCTTGTGTGGGAAAACTAAATATCCTACTGATTTTCTTGTTCTTGGTTCCCCACAAGATAGTTTTTGTCTCATTATATTTGGTAGACCCTTTTTAAATACTGTTAATGCTACCATAGATTGCAAAAGGGATGTTGTTACTGTCGGTTTAGATGATATGACTCATGAATTTAATTTTTCTAAATTTAGTAGACAATACCGTGAAGAAGAATTACCTAGTAAGGATGAAATTATTGGTCTTGCTTCTATTGTCGTACCTCCTAGTGATCCTTTAGAACAATATTTTCTAGACCATGAAAATGATATGTTTATGAATGAAAGAAGGGAATTAGATGAAGTATTCTTTAAACAGGAACCTATTCTGAAAAACAACTTACCTGTTGAAATCCTAGGGGATCCTCCTCCACCCAAGGGTGATCCCGTGTTTGAGCTTAAACCATTACCTGATACTCTTAAATATGCTTATCTTGATGAGAAAAAGATATACCCTATTATTATTAGTGCTAACCTTTCAGAACATGAAGAAGAGAGATTATTAAAAACTCTGAAGAAGCACCGTGCTGCTATTGGGTATACTCTTGATGATCTTAAGGGCATTAGTCCCACTCTATGTCAACATAAGATTAATTTGGAAGAAGATGCTAAACCAGTTCGTGATCATCAACGTCGTCTGAATCCTAAAATGAAAGAAGTGGTAAGAAAGGAGATACTAAAGCTCCTTGAAGCAGGTATAATTTATCACGTTGCTGATAGTAAGTGGGTAAGTCCTGTCCATTGTGTCCCTAAGAAGGGAGGTATTACTGTTGTTCCTAATGATAAAGATGAATTGATTCCTCAAAGAATTATTACTGGTTATAGGATGGTAATTGATTTCCACAAATTAAATAAGGCTACTAAAAAGATCATTACCCTTACCTTTTATCGATCAAATGCTAGAAAGATTATCCAAACATACACATTTTTGCTTTCTAGATGGTTATTCTGGTTTCTCTCAAATACATGTGTCAGCCAAAGATCAATCAAAGACTACTTTTACTTGCCCTTTTGGTACTTTCGCTTATAGACGTATGCCTTTTGGTTTATGTAATGCGCCTGCTACCTTTCAAAGATGCATGATGGCTATATTCTCTGACTTTTGTGAAAAGATTTGTGAGGTTTTCATGGACGACTTTTCCGTCTATGGATCTTATTTTGATGATTGCTTGAGCAACCTTGATCGAGTTTTGCAGAGATGTGAAGAAACTAATCTTGTCTTGAATTGGGAAAAGTGCCACTTTATGGTTAATGAAGGTATTGTCTTGGGGCATAAAGTTTCTGAAAGAGGTATTGAAGTTGATAAAGCCAAGGTTGATGCTATTGAAAAGATGCCATGTCCCAAGGACATCAAAGGTATAAGAAGTTTCCTTGGTCATGCCGGTTTTTATAGGAGGTTCATCAAGGACTTCTCAAAAATCTCTTGGCCTCTGACTAATTTATTACAAAAAGATATACCATTTGTCTTTGATGATGATTGTGTAGAAGCATTTGAAATACTTAAGAAAGCATTGATCTCTGCACCTATTATTCAGCCACCTGATTGGAATTTACCCTTTGAAATTATGTGTGATGCTAATGATTATGCTGTAGGTGCTGTTCTAGGACAAAGAGTTGATAAGAAACTAAATGTTATTCAATATGCTACTAAAACTCTAGACAATGCTCAAAGAAATTGTGCTACTACTGAAAAAGAATTCTTAGCAGTTGTATTTTCTTGTGATAAGTTTAGACCTTATATTGTTGATTCTAAAGCAACTACTCACACTGATCATGCTGCTATTAAATATCTTATGGAAAAGAAAGATGCTAAACCTAGACTTATTAGATGGGTTCTCTTGCTACAAGAATTTGATTTACATATTGTAGATAGAAAAGGAGCTGAGAACCCTGTTGCAGACAACTTGTCTAGGTTAGAAAATGTGCTTGATGACCCACTACCTATTGATGATAGCTTTCCTGATGAGCAACTAAATGTCATAAATACTTCTCATACTGCTCCATGGTATGCTAATTATGCTAACCACATTGTTGCTAAGTTTATACCACCTAGTTTCACATACCAGCAAAAGAAAAAGTTCTTCTATGATTTGAGGCATTACTTTTGGGATGACCCACATCTTTATAAAGAAGGAGTAGATGGTGTTATTAGACGTTGTGTACCTAAGCATGAACAGGAACAGATCCTACGCAAGTGTCACTCCAAAGCTTATGGAGGACAGCATGCTGGAGATAGAACTGCACATAAGGTACTGCAATCTGGTTTTTATTGGCCTACTCTCTTCAAGGATGCCCATAAGTTTGTATTATCTTGTGATGAATGTCAAAGAATTGGTAATATTAGTAGAAGTCAAGAAATCCCTATGAATTATTCACTTGTTATTGAACCATTTGATGTTTGGGGCTTTGACTATATGGGACCTTTTCCTTCCTCTAATGGTTATACACATATTTTAGTTGTTGTTGATTACGTTACTAAGTGGGTAGAAGCTATTCCAACTAGTAGTGCCGATCATAACACTTCTATTAAAATGCTTAAAGAAGTTATTTTTCCAAGGTTTGGAGTCCCTAGATATTTAATGACTGATGGTGGCTCACATTTTATTCATGGTGCTTTCCGTAAAATGCTTGCTAAATATGATGTTAATCATAGAATTGCATCTCCTTATCACCCTCAGTCTAGTGGTCAAGTAGAATTGAGTAATAGAGAACTCAAATTAATTTTGCAAAAGACTGTTAATAGGTCCAAAAAGAATTGGTCCAAGAAACTTGATGATGCATTATGGGCCTATAGAACTGCATATAAAAATCCTATGGGTATGTCTCCGTATAAAATGGTCTATGGAAAAGCATGTCACTTACCTCTCGAACTAGAACATAGGGCTTACTGGGCTATTAAAGAACTTAATTATGATTTTAAGCTTGCCGGTGAGAAGAGGTTATTTGATATTAGCTCACTTGATGAATGGAGAACCCAAGCCTACAAAAATGCCAAGTTGTTTAAAGAAAAAGTTAAAAGGTGGCGTGATAAAAGAATACAAAAGCGTGAGTTTAATGTAGGTGATTATGTATTGCTATACAACTCTCATTTAAGATTTTTTGCAGGAAAACTTCTGTCCAAATGGGAAGGCCCTTACGTTATCAAGGAGGTCTATCGTTCCGGTGCCATAAAAATCAACAACTTCGAAGGCACAAATCCGAAGGTGGTGAATGGTCAAAGAATCAAACACTATATCTCAGGTAATCCCATAAATGTTGAAACCAATGTTATTGAAACCATAACCCCTGAGGAGTACATAAAGGACACTTTTCGGAACGTTTCAGACTCCAAAAAGGAATAGGTATGTGGTACGGTAAGTAAACCGACTCCAAAACAGTTTTTAAGGCAATATTTCTCCGTTTTGGAATGTTTAGAAAAATAGAAAAATAAGCAGCAGTCTGAAAAGGACACGAGGGATCCACGAGGGTGGAGGGCGTGCCCTACCCCCCTGGGCGCGCCCCCTACCTCGTGGGCACCTCGTGTGCTCTCACACTCCATTTTCGTACACGACATGTATTTTGGTCGGTAAAAATTCATTATATAATCTCCCGGGGGTTTTGACTCCCATATCACGCAAATATCTCTTATCTTTGTTTTGAGTTGTCCTGTTGCAGACAGATCAACATGTCGTCCCAGGATTCAGAAGGAGAAAGATATGTGGCTGATTACCTCGTAGATCCTAAGGTCTATGGGGATGTGGAGCACTGTGGTTGGACTACGGAAGAAGAAGAGGACTATGAACCCAAGGGAAAGGAGGAGACGAGCTCAGATGAAGATTAAGTCCCACTACCTCAACCTGGGGACACGCATGTGGAGTTCAAAAAGTCAAGCCTCCCAGATAGGGTAAAGAAACCTAAGATCGAGTTTATCCCTTTCCGCCTCTTGCAGGAGAACAAGCAGGAACTATGCAAAAAGATACTGAGCATGGAGCAGGAGATCGAGGACCTAAGGGACCAAAATTTTGTCCTCAAATGCAAATTAAGGAAGAAGCCCACGCCATCAACAAAATCACCACCGTCTCCACCAACAAAGAAGAATTGAGTATCTGGTATGGGCACTCCACTTGGCAACTGCCAAGCTTGGGGGAGTGCCCCGTCATCATAACACCATCACTTTTATCTTTACCGTTTTTCTTAGTTCGATCCTTTTGGTAATATCTTGATCTAGTAGAATAAAAGCACTTAGTATGATCTAGTTGTGAGTTTTGCTTTATTACCCCTCTATGTAATCGAGTCTGTGGGCTATATAATAAAGATTAGTGTTGAGTCAAGGGCTTGATTATTTTGCCATGATCCTAAGTGAATAAAGGAAAAGAGAAAGAAATAAAAAGAAACAAAGAGATCATGTGACTCTTATGGAGAGTAATGAGCTCACATAGAAAGAGTATGATGAATAAAAGTTGTTGAGAGTTGACAAACATAGTTTTGGTCATCGTTGCAATTAATAGGAAGTAATAAAGAAAGAGAGGTCTTCACATATAAATATACTATCTTGGACATCTTTTATGATTGTGAGCACTCATTAAAATATGACATGCTAAAGAGTTGACATTGGACAAGGAAGACAACGTAATGGGTTATGTTTTCTTACATCTGAGATAAATTATATTGTCATTGGATCCTCCAACATGTTGAGCTTGCCTTTCCCCCTCATGCTAGCCAAATTCATTCCACCAAGTAGAGATACTACTTGTGCTTCCAAATACCCTTAAACCAGTTTTGCCATGAGAGTCCACCATACCTACCTATGGGTTGAGTAAGATCCATCAAGTAAGTTGTCATCGGTGCAAGCAATAAAAATTGCTCTCCAAATATGTATGATTGATTGGTGTGATAGAAATAAGCTTTATACAATTGTGTGATATGGAAGTAATAAAAGCGACAGACTGCATAATAAAGGTCCATATCACAAGTGGCAATATAAAGTGACGTTCTTTTGCATTAGGATTTTGTGCATCCAACCATAAAAGCGCATGACAACCTGTGCTTCCCTCTGCGAAGGGCCTATCTTTTACTTTTATCTCCTATACTACAAAAGAGTCAAGGTGATCTTCACCCTTCCTTTTTACATTTTATCCCTTGGCAAGCACAATATGTTGGAGAGATCCTGGTAAATATGGCTAATTGGATGTGGGTTTTCATGAACTATTACTGTTGACATTACCCTTGAGGTAAAACGTTGGGAGGCAAAACTATAAGCCCCTATCTTTCTCTGTGTCTGATTAAAACTCCATACCCATAAGTATTGCATGAGTGTCAGCAATTGTGAAAGACTATATGATAGTTGAGTATGTGGACTTGTTGAAAAGCTCTTATACATTGACTCTTTCCTATGTTATGATAAATTGCAATTGCTTCAATGACTGAGATTATAGTTTGTTTGTTTTCAATGAAGTTTACAATTCATACTTGATATTGTGATTGAATTATTACTCTAGCATAAGATATCATATGACAAGAATTATATAAGTTGCTGCTCTAAGAATGATCATGATGCCCTCATGTCCGTATTTTATTTTTATCGACACCTTCATCTCTAAACATGTGGGCATATTTTTCGATTTCGGCTTTTCGCTTGAGGACAAGCGAGATCTAAGCTAGGGGAGTTGATACGTCCATTTTGCATCATGCTTTTATATAAATATTTATTGCATTATGGGCTATTATTACACATTATGTCACAATACTTATGCTTATTCTCTCTTATTTTACAAGGTTTACATAAAGAGGGAGAATGCCGGCAGCTGGGATTCTGGCTGGAAAAGGAGCAAATATTAGAGACCTATTCTCCACAGCTCCAAAACTCCTGAAACTTCACGGATGATGTTTTCCAAATATATAAAAAAACATTGAGCGCAAGAACTTCACCAGGGGGCCACACCCTGCCCACGAGGGTGGGGGGCGCGCCCCCTACCTCGTGGGCCCCCTGGTGGCCCTCCGGTGACCATCTTCTGCTATATGGACTCTTTCGATGGGAAAAAATCATAAGCCAACTTCTCGGACGAAACTCCGCCGCCACGAGGCGGAACCTTGGCGGAACCAATCTAGGCTTCTGGCGGGGCTGTTCTGCCGGGGAACTTCCCTCCCGGAGGGGGAAATCATCGCCATCGTCATCACCAACGCTCCTCTCATCGGGAGAGGGCAATCTCCATCAACATCTTCATCAGTACCATCTCATCTGAAAACCCTAGTTCATCTCTTGTATCCAATTCTTGTCTCCAAGTCCGGGATTGGTGCTAGTAGGTTGCTAGTAGTGTTAATTACTCATTGTAGTTGATGCTAGTTGGTTTAATTGGTGGAAGATCATATGTTCAGATCCAATATGCACATTAATACCCCTCTGATTATGAACATGTTTATGATTTGTGAGTAGTTACTTATGTTCCTGAGGACATGGGAGAAGTCTTGCTATTATTAGTCATGTGAATTTGGTATTCGTTCGATATTTTGATAAGATGTATGTTGTCTCTCCTCTAGTGGTGTTATGTGAACGTCGACTACATGATACTTCACCGTTGTTTGGGCCTAGAGGAAGGCATTGGGAAGTAATAAGTAGATGATGGGTTGCTAGAGTGACAGAAGCTTAAACCCTAGTTTATGCGTTGCTTCGTAAGGGGCTGATTTGGATCCATATGTTTCATGCTATGGTTATGTAACACCCCGGATGTAACTTTCCCAATTTGTACTCCAACTCTTGCCGTTTTCCGGCGTTAAGTTATTTTATTATCTCGGGTTCGGGTCTTTGTCTCCGTGTGTCGTTATCACTGTCATGCATCTCATATCATGTCATCATGTGCATTGCATTTGCATACGTGTTCATCTCGTGCATTCGAGCTTTTTCCCCGTTGTCCGTTTTGCATTCCGGCCTTTCGTTCTCCTCCGGTGGTCATTTCTACCTTTCTTTCGTGTGTGGGGATTAAACATTTCCGGATTGGACTGAGACTTGCCAAGCGGCCTTGGTTTACTACCGGTAGACCGCCTGTCAAGTTTCGTACCATTTGGACTTCGTTTGATACTCCAACGGTTAACCGAGGGACCGAAAAGGCCTCGTGTGTGTTGCAGCCCAACACCCCTCCAATTTGGCCCAAAACCCACCTAACTCTGCTCCATCATCTAGAGCGTTTGATCACGATCGCGTGGCCGAAAACCGCACCTCATTTGGACTCTCCTAGCTCCTCCTATGCCTATATAAATACCCCTTCCCCGAAATCCGGATCCCCCTCGTCCTCAAACCCTAAATCCCAGATCCGTGCCGGCCGGACACGTCCGCCCCGGCCGGACGCGTCCGCTCCACCGCCCGCGCCCACTCCCACGCTGCCACGTGGCCTCCCGCCGCCGCCACACCCGCCGGCCCGCCGGGCCCAAGGCCGGCCCCCTAGTCTCGCGCTCGGGCCGCGCCTCCTCCTCTAGGGCGCCTCGCTACGCCGCCACGCCTCGCATCCGGCGCCGCCGCGCGCGCCCGCCTCCTTGCCGCCCGGCCGCGCCGCCCCGCCGCGCAAGCTCGCCGCCACCACCTCCTCGTCGCTCCGGCCACTCCCCGGCCTCCTCCTCGCGGCCCCGGCCACCACGAGCTCGCCGGTGAACAGTGCTCGCCGGATCCGACCTCGGTTTGCATGCCGGGTCAAACCCTAGATCCGGAGGTGTTTTTTTCGTCCAAGTCCCGGATATTTTCTAGCCCAAGTGCTCATGTTCGTGACCTCGTAACTTTGCATCCGTAGCTCCGATTCATGCATATAGCATATCAAAATGTTCATATCAGAGAGTACATCATTTCATTCCATTGCATCATTTTCATTTGAGTTCATCTTGATGCCCGAAATGCTGTTAGAAGAGGGCTACTTGAGATAATTGTCAGATCTGCTACTCCGTTTAGATTTTTGTCATTTTTGCCATGATTAATGTGTGCATGATATGCCCTGATGCTCTACATGTGTTTTGTTAAGGGTTTTTTCATCTTTCCAGAGGTGCAACCCATGTATTTTTGTGATGTGTGTGGTGACTTGTGCAAGCTTGCAAAGTGGTGCACTTGCTAATTCTGTTTTCAGGGACTTAGTAATTTCAATAAGTCCTGGAGCTGTTTATCTCATGATGCCATATGTTCATGTTGTTTCCTAGTGGTCCGTGCCTCTTTTGAGGATGATCAGTAAGGGTGTTTTGTTAATCTTGTAGTGCTCTATCCATCCATGTCTTTGTTTGCAATTATGGAGCATCCTAGCTTGAGCCAATCGAGCTCTACTTTTGCTACTTTGTGAATCTGGACAGATTGTCAACTTGTTTGCAATTTTGCCGATGATGTTGTAGTTGATCCGTGCATGCTATGCTATTGTTCTTGCCATGTCTAGCTTGAATTTTGTGCCTTCTTGATGGGTGTATGCTTGTCTTGCCATGACTTGCACTGTAGTGAGTGCATCGAGCTCGTAAACATGCCTACTTGAGTTATATTTCAGCATGTGTCAGTTTTTCACTAAGTCTGAAAACTGATTATGTTTTTGCTATGTTCACATGCTTGCAATTGTATTTTCTGATCCCTTTTGGCTCAAGGTCACTAAGGGACTTTTGTTAATATCTTTGAGTAGCTCCATGCCATGCTTTACTTTGCCATGTTCAGGTCCTGTAGCATGTAGTTTTGTTGCTCCGAAGAGGGCTACCTGATCTAAAATTCCAGACAAGTGTTAATTTCACTAAGTCTGAGATCTATTTGCCATATGCATTTTTTCCATGCTTGTTTGAACCTGTTAATGGATGAATTGGCCGTAGCTCAGTGCTAGATTTTTATTAAGCATCTTGTATGCATCCCTTCCATGTATTTTTTTGTCATGTTTGGGTGTTGTAGCATGTTCATCTCATTGCATTTAGATGGCTACTTGCTGTAAATCGCAGACCGGTGTATTTTTGAATCGCTTGCCATTTCAAACCGTAACTCCGATTTCGGTGTTCTTTATATCGTTTTCAAGCGATTCATTTCATCTTTCCAGTGGCACACTTGGTTTTCCAAGTTGAGGCCAGGTTCATGCATTTCCTGTCATATCTTGCATTTCGCATCCCGCATCGCATCCCGCATAGCATACCATCTTTGCATTGCGTTGTTTGAGTTTGCACGTGGTTGATTGTATCCTTGTTGCCTGTTTATCTTGTTTGGGTAGAGCCGGGAGATGAGTTCGCTAACGAGGAGCCCGTTGAGTTTGCTTTCGAGGATCCAGACAACTC
Organism: Triticum dicoccoides; assembly: GCF_002162155.2. Classification (NCBI taxonomy): domain Eukaryota; kingdom Viridiplantae; phylum Streptophyta; class Magnoliopsida; order Poales; family Poaceae; genus Triticum; species Triticum dicoccoides. Next base: position 342,291,178 of record NC_041382.1, read on the forward strand.
TGACAACTGTGCAGGCAAGATGATCATACCCTCGAAATCACTACTATCTTTGCTATGCTAGTTTGCTTGCTCTTTTGCTATGCCATTGCTACAATGCCTACCACTTGTTTTCAAGCCTCCCATATTGCCTTGTCAAACCTCTAACCCACCATGTCCTAGCAAACTGTTGATTGGCTATGTTACCACTTTGCTCAGCCCCTCTTATAGCGTTGCTAGTTGCAGGTGAAGATTGGAGGCCGTTCCTTGTTGGAACATCTTTTATTTACTTGTTGGGATATCATTATATTGCTATGTTATCTTAATGCATCTATATACTTGGTAAAGGGTGGAAGGCTCGGCCTCTCGCCTAGTGTTTTGTTCCACTCTTGCCGCCCTAGTTTCCGTCATATCAGTGTTATGTTCCCGGATTTTGCGTTCCTTACGTGGTTGGGTTATAATGGGAACCCCTTGATATTTCGCCTTGATTAAAGCTTTTCCAGCAATGCCCAACCTTGGTTTTACCATTTGCCACCTAGCCTTTTCTTTCCCTTGGGTTCTGCAGACTCAAGGGTCATCTTATTTTAACCCCCCCGGGCCAGTGCTCCTTTGAGTGTTGGTCCAACCGAGCGATGTCCGGGGCTACCAGGGGCAACTCTGGGCTGGCCTACCCGACGTCTGGCTCATCTGAGTGTGCCCTAAGAACGAGATATGTGCAGCTCCTATCGGGATTTGTCGGCACATTCGGGCGGTGTTGCTGGTCTTGTTTTAACCTGTCGAAGTGTCTTGAAGAACCGAGATACCGAGCCTGATCGGAACATCTTGGGAGGAGGTCTATTCCTTCGTTGACCGTGAGAGCTTGTCATGGGCTAAGTTGGGACTCCCCTGCAGGGATTTGAACTTTCGAAAGTCGTGCCCGCAGTTATGGGCAGATGGGAATTTGTTAATGTCTGGTTGTCGATAACTTGAACCTTAATTAATTAAAATGAATCAACTGAGTGTGTTACCGTGATGGCCTCTTCTCGGCGGAGTCCGGGAAGTGGACACGGTGTTGGAGTAATGTTTGCGCAGGTTGCTCTCTAGTTTCTCGCTTGCGCTTTGCCATCTCTTCCCGCTCTCTTTTGCGTATAAGTTAGCCACCATACTTGCTAGTCGCTTGTTGCAGCTCCACATATTTACCTTGCCATACCTATTAAGCTTAAATAGTCTTAATCGTGAGGGTGCGAGATTGCTGAGTCCCTGTGGCTCACAGATTACTATTACACCTGATGCAGGGCCTGATGATTCTGCTCCGGAGACGCGTTTGAGCTCAAGTGGGAGTTTGACGAAGACTCTCAACGTTACTATGTTTCCTTTCCCGATGATCAGTAGTGGTGCCCAGTTGGGGTGATTGGGACCGTGTCGCATGTTGGGTTCTCTTTTATTTTGGCGCCGTAGTCGGGCCATGAGTGTTTGGATGATGTAATGTTATTTATGTACTTGATTGACGTGGAGAGTGTAAGCCAACTATGTTATCTCCCCTTTATTATTCATATTACATGGGATGTTGTGAAGTTTGCCTAACTTGCGACATATGCCTTCAATGCAATTATGCCTCTAAGTCGTGCCTCGACACGTGGGAGATATAGTCGCATCGAGGGTGTTACAGGTTAGGTTTACCTTAATACTTTTGTTGTATTTGCGGATGCTTGCAATAGAGGTTAATCATAAGTGGGATGCTTGTCCAAGTGAGGGCAACACCCAAGCACAGGTCCACCCACATACCAAATTATCAAAGTACTGAACGTGAATCATATGAGCGTGATGAAAACTAGCTTGACGATATTCCCATGTGTCCTCGGGAGCGCTTTACATCATATAAGAGTTTGTCCAGGCTTGTCCTTTGCTACAAAAAGGATTGGGCCACCTTGCTGCACCTTATTTACTTTTGTTACTTGTTGCTTGTTACAAATTATCTTATCACAAAACTATCTGTTACCACTTATTTCAGTACTTGCAGAGAATACCTTGCTGGAAACCGCTTATCATTTCCTTCTGCTCCTCGTTGGGTTCGACACTCTTACTTATCGAAAGGACTACGGTAGATCCCTTATACTTGTGGGTCATCATAGGTATCCCTGCCTTACCCTCCCTTTCGGTCACTTACTGGCGGACCCCATGCTTGCTAGGCCCCGCATGTCAGTTACTCAATGGGTTCGGCCATGTCAGGGGATCCTCATCCATATATACTCCCTATGTTTTTATTTACTCCGCATAAAACGGAGGGAGTGGTGGTATAATAAATGACGTGGGCGGGGGAGGGGGCGGGATGTCCGTTTGCTCTCAACTGCGGTCCCACAAGCGAGCGAAAATGCAAGACGAAGCGCGTTCCATTCGGTGAGCGGCATGGAGGGTCCAGCGTGCCGGGCTGCAACGCAGACGTGACAAGAGCGATGTACATTCAAAACCGATTGACCGGTCATCACCGGAACCACTATTCACACCAGAACCTTCGCTTCTCGGCCTACGCCAGCCACTGCCCTAAAAGCACACCAAATCTCCAGCCCATTCCCCCACCTTTCAATCCCCTAGCCCGCATCAAGCGTCCCCTAGTTCGCAGGAAAGCCATGGTGCACCGCAAGATCACTTACTACAAGATGCTGATGCCGGAGCACCGCGCGGAAATCGCGGCGGCTGTCGGTGCCACAGACCTCCGTTCCCAAGCTCGCTTTGCGGCGGGCCAATCCCTGAGTTCTCTGGAGCCAAGCTACGAGGAGGAGGAAGCCGATCCAATGTTCATGGCGGAGGTCGCGGCGCAGAAGGCCCCCGATGGGTATGAGACGATGGACGTCGACTTCGTGCCGGTGTCCGAGTCCTCCATGGTGCAGGCGGACCAGCGGTTCAACATGGCTATACTAAAGGAGGACCAGCAGGCAGAGGCTCAACTCGACGCGGAGCGTGCGCATGCCACTGCCATCGAGGCTCTCCTGCAGGCGGAATCGGATGTCGTGGATGTGATCCGGGCGGCGGAGGCTCAACTTGAGGCGGAGCGCGCGGATGCCGCTGCCATTGAGGCCCTCCTACAGGCGGAACCGGACATCCTGGAGTTGAACCGGGCGGCCGAGGCTCGACTCGACGCAGAGCGAGCGGATGCCGCTCTCATCGATGCCCTCCTGCAGGAAGAACCAGACGTCCTGGACTTGAACCGGGCGGCGGAGGCTCGACTCGACGCGGAGCGCGTGGATGCCGCTGCCATCGAGGCCCTCCTGCAGGCGGAATCGGACGTCCTCGACTTGAACCGGGATGTGCTCTCGTTCGTGCAGAGCGCCCGCACGCTCCGCTTGAACGAGTAGCTGGAGGTCGAGGACAACCATGGTGCGGAGACACACGTCGGCAGCGACGGCTGGTTCGCGCCGGCAGCCAAAGACGATGCGGTCGTCTCTTTCCGCGAGCAGTGATAGTTTTTCTTTATGTTGTTGTTTTTATGGATCTTTTGCTGTGTAAAAACATATATTTGTTATGCAAGTCGCCTGACTTGGGTCAGTCTACCATTTCAAGCGGTTGGATGAATATCCTACGTCTCCTAACCCTTCTTTCCTTCTTCCTCACCTCTTCTTCTTCCCCAACAGACCACCGCACGGGCCGTACGGATACTCCCCAACATGCGGTTGGATAAACATACTCTATGAACGAAAATTATGTGTCAGCGATAGGATGGCTGAGTTTGGTTTGTTCACATGCGACAGCACATGTCAGTGAGGGCTCGTTCCCTTGGTTGGATTTGCGGCGTGCAGGAGCAACTGTGTGAGGGTGCGGTGCGACCACGGCGTGCAGGAGCGACCGTGTGAGGGCGCGGTGCGACCGCGACAGCCGTGCGCAAGTGTACCTCCTTCTCATTTTGAAAACTTTAGGCAAGCTTGCAAAAATGTGTGGCGAAGTTTCGCAATGCAAGGCCTAGATCCAAACAGGATAAGTACGTACGTACTAGGAGTACTAGTGTTAAAAAAGAAAGGCGGGGTTTTCCTTCGCGGGATTTAATTGATACAAATCCTCGTTTCACGTGTCAATTAATGCGTATTTTTTCTCCAAAGACCAAAGAGCTAACCATCTCACTCCTCATCGCTTGATTAATGCAGCGCCATGCAAACCAACCTTCTCACTTCCGCATGCATGCAGGGGATATTAATGTCCTTGGTTGCTAACCCCATCAATTTTGCCTCGATTAGTGTTAGTGGCCCTTTGCAAATTGTAATTTTGATATACTGGCCTTGTGTACACAAAAAATGGAGGTAGTAACTATATTTGACTTCCTTCCCCATTGCGGTGACGTCGACGATATCTTTTTTTGGTGGTTTGGTGAAGTGCGTTCGACGGAGAACACCATTGAGGGAGACCACGGTAAATCGTTTGCAAGTGCCGCCTGCAAGCCGAGACAACCGCCTTATTTGCATCCAGGAAGTCCTTTACTAGTACTCCCTCTGGTCCTTTTTTCTTTGCGTCTAAGGTCCAGCCCATATACCAAGAAGAGGAGCAATTAGCAAAAAAATGGACTGTTTTGCCCCTGGATTCATCTGAGGAGACCCTGGTTACATGCGAGATTGGCTCAGACTTTCCATGCATGTCGTCTCTCTCTCTCTCCCCTGTCCATCTCTCTGCACGCATGTTCCTCTCGCTCTCTCTCCTATTTCTACATGCAAGCAACTCTCTTTGCCTTGGCAAGATGCGAAGCACATGGGAAAGAGAGATGGGATTACTGCAGGCACGCATGCGGTGGAAAGGGATGGAGGGCCCGGTTGGAAAGAGCAGCGAAAAAATGCCAATGCGCAGAGCATTGCGGGGAAAACGAAATTTTCTTAGACGCAGACAAAAAGGGACCGGAGGGAGTACTACTAGGAGTACTAGTGTGGTGAGATGGTTTCTCGAAGAAGACGATGGAGAAGCGAAGTCAGCGAAGAGTGAAATGATGGTTGCTTCGTCCGTGCTTTTGTGATTTGACACCTCACTGCTTTGTGATTTGTGATAGAAGGGACAGGGCAGTAGACTCTGTGCTCTATACTGTACTACATGCGTCCAAGCATGGGAGAAAGAGGAGAGATGTTGCATTTTTCTATTCCTTCAATCAATCAATCAGGGAGCTTCGGTTCCATATTTTTGGCTTTGGCAACACCGTCCACAATGGTTCCCATGATGCCAAAAGCTATTTTCACATTTGGCTACACATTGTGGATGCCCTTAACCATACCACTTGGTTTTGCTCCTGTGTGCTATCTATACAAATCTCAATTATATTGATCTAAAAAATTATAGAATCAAGATTAGTAAGAAGGAGGTGATTTTGTCGCGCGGATGGCGGGGGAGGTTTCTTATTTGAGCAATGCTACATCCACGTAATGGTTTACGTAAAGTTACGAACTGATGTGATGTGGGACTATTTGATTGGATTAAAGGAGAGGATTAGGCCCACCCCACCTGAAAATCAGGGGGCATATATAAATTAGATGGAAAGTATACGTAGCAGCTACGTAGCCCTTTGTAAGTCTAGTATTAGGCTTCTTATTTTCGGAGGGCATTGTCCTGGCGGTTTGCTAACATGCGGTCCCATGTGTCAGTGCTTTACCAAGCCGATCCGCGTCCCACATGAGGCAGAACAACGGCAGAAGCAACACGTGGTTAAGCTGAAGAAGATGAGGGAGAAGCGGATTCAGCAACGAGTGAACTGATGGTTGCTTCGTCCCTCCAACTTAACTGTGGGAAAGGTGCAGCTTTGTGATTTGACGCCTCATTGCTCACTACTACGCCGGCGCCATAACTGGGGTGCTTCACCCCGGCTGCTCTGCACTGTATTCCGGTATGGCACGTGGACCCGGTAGCTTGATGTCGCACATGTCAGCGAAAGGGACTAGAAGATTTATGAAAGCGAGCGCTCCACTCTTACGACGGGGGAGTAGACGACACGATGGCCTAGTGAACTGTCACTTGTACTGTATAGTACTATAGTTTTGTTGTTTCGCACGATCCATCGATACAAACTCGATTAAACAGGAAAGGGCGGGATTTTTCCCGCGTGGTAGATGATACTGGCCATACATTTCAAAGGCAATTTTAATGTATGCAAACTGAATAATTATAAGTAACAATATGATATCTAGTAAAACTAAAAACACATATGATTTATTGTGTTAGAGTGTAGTAGTAGTGTTGTATTGCATAGTTGTTAGATGTAACATGCGAGAACGTGTAGAGATGTAGTTTTGGAGGGCCTACAGAGAGAAAAGCGTAATACGGTCACCGAACTTCAGAATAAGCTGATTACGGTCACTATATACGTTTTGCGGTGATTATACGGTCACTTGCTCACAGTTCAGCATCGGATTGCACTCTGTTGACCGGCCAAATAGTATGCGTGGCGCCATGTTGAATAGTTAAATTGACCATGTTCCTTGTGGGTCCCACCTGTCAGTTCGCATAGGCAAAAGGTCAGATAAACACAAATTTATGTAGGCGCGACAAGGCTCCAACCCGTGTGCGGGAATCACCTGGTTGTGTATATGCCTGTCAGGGCCTGATGTGTGTGCATGCACGTGTAGGTTGAGCACTTGAGTGTGAGAGTGTGTGTTGGTCGTGTGGTGTACTGGTGTGTGCATGCATGTGTGCGTGTGTGCGTGTGAGTGTTGTGTGCGTGTGAGTGTTGTGTGCGTGCGTGTGAGTGTTGCATGTGTACGTGTGAGTGTTGCGTGCGTGCGTGGGTGCATGTGTTTGTGTGAGTGTTGCATGGATGCAGTTCGTGTGCATGCGTGCGTGTGTGTATAATCACCACACTAGCTCCCGTGTGTTAAAACAGACAGTTCAGCGTACCAATACAAGGCCACCTTGTCCGCTGTGCCCGCGGTCATGACTTCGAACCACCGTCCAAATATTTTTTTGTCATTTGTTTTCATTCTTACTAGCAAGATGCCCGTGCGTTGCACGTAACATCAAGATGCATTTGTATGACTTGTTTATCTTGTGAGAGAAAAGGATGAACGAGGGAAGGCCTTATTTGCAAATGTGGAGAGGTGTGTGGGTACCTTTTTGCAAAATTGCCATAGTTTCTTTCCTATCTGTCAGATATAAATCGGACGGCCTATATTGCAGGATGGCAGGCACACCATCATCACCAACTCTGTTTTTTATAAGAGTGTATTTTATGTATTTTATAAGAGTGTAGATGTAGAGTAGATACAAGTCAACAGGTGGGCACGATGGTAGTGAGATAATGTGATGCAACACTAGAGGTGCCACGTGGAGCGTTTAACTGGTCAACTAGTCATGTCATGAGCAAATACAGAGTTGTACGGTGAGCCCGTGACTGTGTAATAACCAATAAACGTAAATGGTGACCGTAATGAGTGGATTCTGAAGTCCAATGTACGTATCATGCTTTCGCTTCAAATACAATGATCGTCATTGCATATATCATGAGAGAAAGATGAAACATGCGTGAATTTTCTGGGGGCTTACTTTTAGAGGACCTGGAGATAGTTTTGTGTGCATACGTGAAAGGGGCGTACAGGGGGGTATGCGATGGAGAGAGAGATGCTCTCCATTTCTCTTTATTATGACTAACTTTGTATATACTATAAAAATATACAAATTCACAGTGCGGAATAAATATCATTGTGGGCACCATGCAATGCAAATCAGCGTTTGTACTCCTCCATATAACTTTGTAATGTTGTATATATGTAGAAACTCTAAAATAATTTTTTGGCCACACTTTATCCAAAAGGAATGTTGTATGCTAAATGAACGTGAAGAGAGGGCTTTTTAGATCAATGGGGTACGTGATGTAACATGTGTGAATGTGTAGTTGATGCATTTGGCGGGGCCTAGAGAGGTATGTGTGTGTATTACGTATTCGAGAGAGGCATGGATAGAGGGGCCGACGGGGGGGCGTGGGAGAGATAGCACGAGAAATGAGAGTGGTCTAGAGAGAGAGAGAGGAATATGACGTCACGACAAGAGATTCCATTCCCTTGAGTGTGTATATGCAAGGGGCGAGGGAATAGAGGCACGAGGAGAAATTTTCTGTGTGTGTGGTGTTTGTGTTGGTATGTGTGGGTGTGAGAAGATAATGAGACATGGGGGCAAAGGGTGTGTCACCGCGTGAGGTCCGATGGGTCGAGGTGAGGCCCTTCGTTCGGTTCCGTCCTGCGCCACATTGGTCGGCCCGTGACGCATTTAGGAAGACCCATGGATGACTAGTCGTACAAGACAAAGATAGCAGAATTGTGAAGGACTCTGTGTCCACTAACAAAGCCGGCTAGGATTTGTAACCCTAGGTTCTCAGACTAAGGTAACCCCTTTATCTCTGATATTACTATTCATCCAACCTAACTTTAAGGGGCATCCTACAGAATGCTCTGCTAGAATCATACTCGTCGATTAGGAAGAGAGGTGTGAGACAATGCATGAGAGACAGGCGTAAAGATAATGTGCGTACATGAGACACGTAGGCAGGTCCATGTATATAGAAAGGGTTGATGAGGATTGTGCGTGTGTATGTTTGCGAGAGGAAGAGTGTTTGTGATAAAGGTTAGTGGAAACAGTTGTAAATCGTTACGAGAGGGAGGGAGTGTTATATCTAGAGCATGTGTGCGAGAAAGACACCTCGGGAGAGAGTGTGTGAGCATGTGTGAGAGACCACCGATGGAGAGTGAAACTACACGTAAAAGACTGCTCTACACATTGATTAAAGATATAAATTGTATCCAAATATTAGGATGGGATCACGATATTTGCAATTCGCGTAAGGAGCGGTCATTGATCCATCAAACATCTAGATTCTATCGAATTTGAGCATGTCTATGTTATTATTCGACACAATTGATCCACATAGTTAGTATTTTGAACTCCAGACAATGCATCGCTTTAGCAATCGAATATAAACGTGAGTATAGTTCATGTTGTGTGTGTAAAGCACATTATACATACGAAATTTACACAATGGACATTTTAAATAGCTACCTATGAACTAGCATACATTTGAATTCAACTTAAGGTGGTTTAAAAAAATCGAATTCAACATGAAGTCCATTCAATTATTTGAATTTGATATCATGGCATTTGTAAACCATACCTAAATTATGGGGGCACCAATCTTTGCTCTAATTTTGTACATAATAGCATATGTAGTCGTGTACAAAATAGATTCAAATTTAGCTCCTCCATTCCAAAAAAATCGTAGTTATAGGATTTTCAAGTGTCAAATTTTCAAAAAGAAGCGGATAACTTAATGAGGTTTTCAAACATACAAGGTCAAATATAACGTTGTCTATTTAGGTCAATCCTCATAATTCAAGAGTACTCTAAACGTGAATGCTTGTGTTTCAAAATTTTGAACGAAGCGCCAAAAGAGCCTCTACTCGCCCGAAACCGCGTGAGACCAATGTTTGGTAGTACAAGAAAATTACTTTTCTAATAACTTTGACCCGTAAAACATACCGGCCCGACGTCCAAAGGTCTAAACTGGGGTAGGTTTGTAGCTTCATCTAGACACCACGCAACTGCATCCGAAAAACATTCATACACAATGGCCGCCTAAGCACACATGCGCGCGGCCGAAATCACTCCCGCCCACTATTTGGGAACCTGGGATTACCATCCTACCCCCGACCCGCAGTAGGTCCGAAATTTAAGAGGGGGCAAAGTTTGTACTTTCCCCAAATTTCAAACAAGCGCATCCCGTCTTCTGTTCAAAAAAGCCAAAAACAAGCGCGTCCCAGACCGAAAAATGGTTCCCCCCACCCGTCCGATTCCCCATTCGTACTCCGTGGGCGCCAAAAATACCTCTCCACCAGCCGCGAAACCCCGGCGTCCTTCGTCCGCCACCCCATCCCACCCATCAACCGCCGCCCTCCTCCATCACGCCGGAGCCGATACCCCGACGTCGTCGTCCACCGCAACCTCAACCGCAATGCCCTCCATGGCTAGTAGTTGAAGCCGACGCCGAGCCGTTCGTACCCGAGCCAGTTCAACCACGCCGTCCTGCGCCTCACCGCTGCCGCTCCAACTTCGCCACCCTCCACCGCACCGGAGCTGTTCCTGCTACGCCGTCCTTCGCCGCCTCGGATTTGCTTCCCCTCCGCCGACATACGGCCACGGCAACACAGTCAACGATTTGACCATGGGTTCGTCTAAGCCTGCACCCTCCAGAACATCGGTTTCCTTGGTAAAAATAAGAAGATCAGCGCGACATGTGGAGGTGACCACACCGGCAACCGAAAAAGGTACTCATCTTCCCTTATTCTGCAAATCTTACATCTTTTCTTGCACGGTATTCATCCCACAGAAGACACTAGTTGACCGCTTCTTCTTGATACTAGATGTTCCTAGTAACTCGCGATGCACAAGGTTTCTCCACATATACTATTTCACCTTAGCTAGAGGTTCGTCGCCCCCCTGAATTTCAATTTCTGGCCAGTTGATTCCCAATTAACGGAAGAATTCCCCGGTGTTACAGGCGCTAGTACGCCTATTACGCCGGGGAAGCAGCGCCTTGGTGTTTATCTTAGGGGAGTATGCGGCCTAGAGCTACTGGCGCCCGGTCTGGAGGTCGGCCGGGATTAAAGGGATGGCCTGGGGGCGCTGCCAAGCACAGCGTGGTGTGAGGTCGATGGGAGGGCGGGGCGGTGGAGGCAGGGGTCTGGGCCGGTGGTCGCTGGCGGTTCGAGAAAGATCGTCAATAGTGACTGGCGGGAGGTAGACGAAGGCCATCTGCCCGTTCCTTATAGATCGGACGGTTCATTAAAAAAATCGACTGACCTATTTATTTTCAGTCGGCTGTTATCTTAGATATGACCACATGTGGTGGTGTGCTGGAGGAGTACCTGCATTTCCTGTGCTCATATATTACAAAATCATACGGAGTAGAATCTAATTTTGTTTGCCATGCAATGCTGTAGAGCTATCATATGTCTCCTGTCATTTATTTTTCAGCCACCTGCTATCTGCTACTTTTACAATGCACTAGTTCTGCACACACTTCACCCTTAATCTCACTATTGTGTTTTTATGCAATGGTATTTCAGACTATGCTGCCATGAGAGAAGCCAAAAAGAAAAGAGAGAAGTCGCTCCAGCTTCATATGCGGGTAGGCAAGACATGTTACAACGCTATAAAGGGTGCAGTGTCAGCAGATGGAGACGGTAAATGTAGCTCTGGAGTTGATGACCTCGCTCACAATGAACCACCATCCCAGGTGCTTGCTTTAACTTCGCGGTGTCATATGTGGTTGCATGTTCCATATGGTGTCTAGCTTGTATTCGAAGGGCCGAAGTCGGTAAGATAAAGAAAGATATTTTTTTACATGAACCACCATCCCGTGAGCACCAGAAGACAAATAGCTAGTCAGGGCACTGGCCGAGCCAGTGACAAGCCCAGCAAAGATAGGCATCACCTGGAAGCCAACTAAAAAGTTGCGATGGTGGTGAAGCAGCCCGCCTCCCACCAGGCTCTCAAGTCCTAGATGATCATGCTCACCACTCCAGACGGATGTCTAGCTTGTATTGCTTCCAATTTGGTTAAATTGCATCTGCTTAGCTTACACATTATACCTTTGAATATGACATGCCTTTCTGTTTTTGGTACATACTAGTACATCTGTTTAATAACCATGTTCTTACATCAAACTAATATTCTTGTGTATCCCTCATCAATCACTTATGACGAGGCAGGCAGGCAAGGGGACTACTCCTCATTTAAAGAATGCAGCGTCAGCCTCCCGACATGATTCTCAAGAAACAGAAATGCTAGATAAAGATAGTGAACGTAGCTCTGTAGTTGATTACAGCATTTCCCCTACACTAGCATCGCAGGTGCTTGCTCTAACTTGGCAGCGTGATATGTGGTTGCATGTTACATATGGTGTCTAGATTGTAATACTTCCAATCTGGTTAAACTTCATGTGCTAGACTGCTTAGCTTGTACATTATACCTGTTAATGTGACATGCCTTCCTGTATTTAGTACATAGTACATCTGTCTATTAAGCATGTCTTTACATAAAACTATTGTTTTTTTGTATCCCGCATCAACCAACATGACGAGACACCTTTAGTATATGTAGTGCGATATTAGTTGCATCTTTCATATGATTTATAGCATGCGCTGCTTCTAATTTGTTGAAATTCCATTTATGATGGGACGCTTTTAACTTGGCAGAGTCATATTGGTTGCATCTTTCATGTGGTGTCTAGCTTGCATTGCTTCTTATTTGCTGGAATGGTTTCTTCTTAGTTTACACAAACAGTTGTGAACATGCCATGCCGTCCTGTTTTTCGTACATATTCCATCCTGGTATCATGTGTTTGCCTTACATCAAAGTAGTGATTGTCAGTATCATGCATGAATGAGTTCTGAAGAGAAAATTTTATTGCTTTTTCTTGTCGGTTTTACTTGACAATTCAAAATCAATAAAGCGAAAGGAAGTTATCAAGGCAGCGGATAAAGGTGCTCCTTCTGAATGGAGGGCCTCTACAGTTTCTACTCCTCCACACCCCCAAGATGATTTCCAAGACAACACATGCATAGACACTCAACAAAGTTGTGTTTATGATGAGCATGTCTCCCCTAGTGCAGCATCATCGGTGCTCCCTCTAACTTGGCACTGTTATATGTGGTTGCATGTTATGTGTGATGTCTAGCTTGTATTGCTTCTAATTTTGTTGAATTCCATCTGCTTACTTTACACATTATACTTGAATAAGACACGTGTTCCTGTTTCTAGAACATACAATATCTGTCTACCACACCATGTTCTTACATCAAATTACTACTGTTGTGTAACCTACAACAATCACTTATCATAAGACACGTTTGACTTCGGAGTGTGATATAGGTTACATCTCACATTCTTTTCTAGCTTGTACTACTAATTTGTTGAAATGGCACTTATGACGAGACAGTTTTAACTTGGTAGAGTGATATTCGTTGCATCTTTCATATGGTGTCTAGCTTTCATTGCTTCTAATTTGCTGAAATGCCTTCTCCTTAGTTTACATATCATAAGCTGTGAATATGCAATGTCACTAATGACGAGAGACCTCTAACATGGTAGTGTGATGTTGTTTGCATCTTGCATATGATTTATTTCTTGTACTGCTTCACATTTGTTTAAACGCCATTTATGATGAGACACTGTTAACTTGGCAGAGCGATATTTGTAGCACCTTTCATATGATGTCTACCTTCCATTGCATTGCTTCTAATTTGGTGAAATGTCTTCTTCTTAGTTTACACATCATAGTTCTGGTTATCTCTTCCATCCTATTTTTCATACATATTACATCCTCCTATCATGTGGTTGTCTAACATCAAAGTTCAGTTCGTCTACATCACGCATCAATTTGTTCTAAGGAACTAAATTGTTATTCATTTTTCTTGTCGGCTTGACTTAACATGGCACAGAAAAAGAGGAAGAAACACAGAATGGCAGGGAATGAGAAGCGGATGAATCTTGCAGATTCTGTTGGTACTGATGGTGCAATAGAAGGTCAAAGTCCAGCGGAAAATTCTACAAACACGACATCCCATGCTACACGAGTTGCAAAAAAGCCAAACGGAAACAAATAGCTGCCACCAAACAAGCAGAGATAGCCCTAGTTCTTGCAACACCTACCACAGTACTACCAGCTGCATGACTTACTCGTGCGTCAACTGAGCTAGCAGCACGTTCCCAAGCTCCCTTGCCACCTAACACTACTTCCCGAGCACTCTTGACACAAGACGAGTTGGCAATATCAGATGAACCTTGTGAGCTTCAACAGCAAGAAGGTAGTTGCTGGAGTCAAGTTACAGTTGCATGCTTCTTTATATATAGTCTCACAGTTTGATGTACACTAACACTTCCTATGTTCGTTGTTGGACTAGCACCTAGGCGCAAGAGGAAACAAACATCAGGGATAATGCTCAATAGGTTAACTAAATCTAGAGGAGGAATAATGGAGATCCGTTTTGAGGCAGGTTTAAAAAGGCCACGTGATGCTACAGAGTCAGCCAAGTTAGTATCAGAGGCAGCGGTTGTCGTTAGGTGTCATGTACATATCCTCCCAACATGTATTCAGTACAGGAATGACAAAGACGAAACCCAGTTCAACACCTTCCTCGACCATTTATCTGTAAATATGGTTATGTATGGAAACTAGTAATATCATCTTGCTCTGTCCCATACTTTCTAGGTTGCTGATAATGAGACTCCCATAATTTTCATGAGGTTCAAGTCGGATAGCCAAGATGATGCAACCAAACAAGCTTGCACCCATGTTTTCAAGTCTGCTCTGCGATAGTATCGGTATAACTTGAGGAAAACTCACTTTGAAGGCAAGGCTAACAGTGAACTTTCCCAAACATCTCCAGTGGAAAATATATCGGATGAAGACTGGACGGGCCTTGTTAAACACTGGTCTGATTCGAAGTATCAGGTACATTATATATATGTGATCAGATCACATGTTGAAGTCCTATTTACGCATGTGCCACACAAATCTATCTTCTTGTAGGTGAACTGTTCAAAGAACAAGGCCAACCGTACGAAAGTGAAATTCCAACAGACGAAAGGATCTCGTAGCTATATTGCACACTGCGAGGCTCTTGTAATTAGCTGTTGTTTCACTCTTTTCGTTGTACCATATTATCAGATCTATATTGACTTGTTCGAAATGCAGAGGAAAGCCCGCAAGGACCAAAAAGTACCTAAACCAAATGATGTGGAAATCTTCAAGGACTGTCACACTAGCAAGAAGAAGGGCATGACTACACCAGTCAAAGCCGATGTTGTAAGTCCTTAATCCTCATGCCTTTTAACTACTACTTACTCTGACTTGTGCCTTGAACTGCATGGTTTGCAGCCAATGTCTATTACTCTTTTGAATTTTATACACAATTGTCTTAGCGTATCATTGCACCTTACAAGGTTTAAAAGAGAGGAGTGATGTTCCTTTGATCTTGACCCGTAATCTAGTTCCGTGCTGGACTTGCCCACACAACGTTACAATTGCATGTTTGTCTGTTCTCAGTTGTTTTGTGATACGAATGATGTCATACTATGCTTACAGTATTATAAACTTCGTCTCTTTATCCTTAGCCCTCAATACAATGTGAAGAAATAGACAATACATTAGCGATGGTACATGGCCATATGTTTGGAACCTGGTTTTATTATGTACTTTGCAATAAAATACAACTAATATTTTACATGGGTTCACCAGAATAAGTTCTGTATATAGACCAAAGCTATTTTGTTTGGTTTTGCTGCCTCCTTAATATCTTCTGTTCTGGTACTACTAATGTAAAACCTCAACTTTTCAGCGAGCTATGGAAAAAATGGTGGAACCGCCACCTTCTAAAGGTGGCGAGGCAACTATAACCGCAATGTCAGCTCTTGCTGCAGTGAGTCAGTACCTGTCCACTAACAGTGCCAAAAGTACGTTCCTGCGTAATACTGGGTTGGTTGTTAAGGCAATATCGTCCAAACTGCCTCATGATCAAGATATGCAAGCTCAAAGCAATGTTGTAACTGCGCTCCAGACACAAGTCCATTCCCTAACAAAGACCCTTTCTGAAACAAGGAGAAACATTGCTCAATGTCGTCAAGATATGCATGGTTTTGAAACCAGACTATCAGACATTTGCTATTTTGTTCAGGAGCCTAGGGGAAATGAAGGCAAGGGTTATGGTGCTCCATCGGACAATACAACATGAAAACGTAACAGTCAGGTCAAATGAACTGAGCTTCTGAACTTCTGGTGGTGCATTTATCTGCTAGACTGTTAAGTTTTATGCCAACCTTCCTTTTGTTATATAGTTGTAATTTGTTTTGGTGCGATACAAAATTTATTCTTAACGTGCAGCCACCGGCTGAAGAAAACAGCAAGCCATTTTTGTATAGTGTAGGGTGTTCCCTATATTTGCACTGGTGGCGATCTTTGATGCCGAGTGGATGTAATCTGTGCAATCGCCTTAATAGCCTAGCGTTAGTTTCAGCCTTATTTATTTCCTAGTCTTCTTTTTCCCTGGTTTGCTAGTGGCCGCAACTACCATGGGCCATATACGGGTCGTAGGATCCATGGGTCTCCTACGGGTCGTTGATAAATTGGCCTGTAGTCGGTGGGCCTCGGGCCGTCAGATAAATGGGTCTACATGGGCCGTAATCGGGCGTAATTGGTATCAGCCCAGCACGGTAACATGCCGTTAACATGCCGTAGGACAGCAAAGGCTTAATTCTGTCACAGGCATAACGGGTCGTTAATGGGCCAGAATATAGGACGGGCTAGAAACAACGCAATGGGTTAACAGGCCAGAAACGGGCTGACTCTTGCCATGGGCCGAATTTGGCCCATTAGGGTAACACACCAGTAACGGGCCGACTCTTGCCATGGGCCGAATTTGGCCCATTAGGGAACAGGCCAGTAACGGGCCGACTCTTGCCATGGGCCGAATTTGGCCCATTAGGGGAACAGGCCAGTAACGGGCCGGAAGTAATCAAGGGCATAAAAGGAACCCAAGAACGTATGTGGCATCAATAGTCCGAAAGCTAACACGGGCTGGAAACGGCCCATATAAATCATGGGCCGTTAACGGGTATAAAGAAAATTACTGTTCATTATGGGCTAGAGTCACCGTGGGCCTGTAAAGGGCCGAAAGATACGAATGCCTCATATGGGCCGAAACACGTCGTGGGCCATACATGGGCCGAAAGTGAAATGGGCTGGTGTTATATTCGACGGCCCACATGACGTTATTGGGCCGATTTCCTTTAGGGCCTAACGGGTCGTGAGTTAACGGGCCGTAAAATGGGCTATTTGCGAAGAGACCGTTAACAGGCTTTTCATGGGCCAACCCGTTAGCTTTTGACCAAGTCAAATGGGCCGGCTTTGTAAGCTAAATGGGCTAGTGGTGGGCCGTGGCACGTGTCGACATATCATAGGCGCCTATCTGACCCACTGACAAGCTGACACGTGTTTCGTCCAGCCAATAAGAAATTTACACATGGAAATTTCCCATTGGTCGGGGCTGTTAACGGGTTATCGGATCCAAAACCCGACCCGATAGCATAACGGTGTTCCATTACGGTGGATGCCACGTGTCGGTCACCCTTGACGGAAGCACTTCTGTGCCGCGCGATTTATCGTCATGGAAGTGGACACTTCCATGATGATAATTTTGGTAATGTCATGGAACACTTCTATGACAGCACAGGTATGACTATCTTGATTCTGTCATAAAATCGTCATGGGTGTACATGCATGACAAAAAACGCGACCTATTGTGACAAACACGTATCATCACGGAAGTGTATTTTTTTTGTAGTGTTATCATCAACCTTAGACGCATAGTTCGGGACCCCCTACCCGAGATCCTCTGGTTTTGACACTGACAACGGCACCTTGTGGTTTGAGGACCGTGTTTACGAGCCCAATAATGCAGAAATCAGGAAGTTGATACTTCAGGAAGCTCACGACTCGCCATACTCGATACACGCCGAAAACACCAAGATGTATTTGGATTTGAAGGAGCGTTTCTGGTGGACGGGTATGAAGAAGGACATTGCCGAGTATGTAGCCGTATGTGATGTATGTCAGAGAGTGAAGGCAGACCATCAGAAGTCAGCAGGATTACTGCAGCCTATGCCGATACCCGAATGGAAGTGGGATAAGCTTAGCATGGATTTCATCACTGGATTACCCAGGACCTGATTGGGATGCGATTCTATTTGGGTAGTAGTGGATCGCTTAACCAAAGTGGCTCACTTTATCCCAGTGAAAACCACCTATACTAGTGCGAAGTTGGCCAAGATATACATGACCAGGATCGTATGTCTGCATGGAGTTCCGATGACTATTGTATCAAATATAGGAACCCAGTTTACTTCAAAGTTTTGGCACCAGCTGCACCAGACTCTGGGCACCAGGCTAGAGTTCAGTACATCTTTTCATCCGCAGACAGATGGACAGACCGAGAGAGTCAATCAGATTCTGGAAGATATGTTGAGAGCTTGTGCGCTTGATTATGGTTCTAGTTGGGATGATAATTTGCCGTATGCTGAGTTCTCTTACAATAACAGTTATCAAGCTAGCCTAAAGATGGCACCCTTCGAAGCTTTGTATGGAAGAAGGTGCAGGACGCCGTTGATGTGGGATGAAGTTGGAGACCGCCAGTTGTTTGGACCAGATTTGATCAGGGATTTAGAAGAGAAGGTTAAATTGATCCGAGACAGACTGAAGGTGGCTCAGTCCAGGCAGAAAAGTTATGCAGACTCAAAACGCAAGGAGATAGTCTACGAAATCGGAGACAGAGCATATATTCGTGTGTCACCCCTGCGAGGAGTTAAACGTTTTGGAGTTAAGGGAAAGCTAGCCCCAAGATTCGTAGGACCATACCAAGTTTTGGAACGTGTGGGAGAAGTTGCTTACAAGTTGGAGTTACCCGAAGGACTGTCAGGAGTTCATGGTGTGTTTCACGTTTCCCAGTTGAAGAAGTGTCATGCAGAGATGGCCGATATTCCTCCAAGAGACACAGTGCCCCTGGAAGCAATTCAGTTGGATAATGATCTGACCTATGAGGAGAAACCTTTCAAGATTCTCGAGTTTGCCAGCCGAGTTACACGCAGTAAGGTTATCAAGTTTTGCAAAGTTCAGTGGAGCCACCATACCGAGGATGAAGCCACCTGGGAACGAGAGGATGATCTACGGAAAGACCACCACACCTATTTTCTAGCCAACCTGAATCTCGAGGGCGAGATTCATCTTAAGGGGGGTAGGTTTGTAACATCCAAAATTTTCAATTTGGAATGTTATACATAGATCATTCATGCATATCATATTTTATTGCATTTCATTTCGCGATCCTCAAAATTCTAAGCAACTCAAGGACCCACGGAGAGAGTTGGGGATTTCATCGTTTTCATATTTGAATTTTTCTCAAATATCGAAACAAGGATCATTTTGGTTTTAATTACTTTTCTCTCCGAAAATATTTCAAGATTAAAATATACGAGAGGAGATAATATGACTTCTCCAAAATAAATTAAATATTGGAGGAAAATATTAAAATCAAATAAATAATTTTATTTGGATTTTATTGCTACTTTATTTGAATTAGAAAAATATGCATATTTCAAAATTGCATTTTAGGCCAAGAAAATGTTCACATTGTTCTAAATATTCTATTTAGACGGTGAAAATTTGTTTTAGTATTTTAGATTTTTATTTTACTTTTCTACGATTTTTCCGGCGTAATCTGTTTTTTAAGAGTTAAACCGACCTAACGGGCCGTGCCCGAGCTGGACTCCTCTGGCCAAGGCTTTAAAAGCCGCCGACCGAGGTCGCGAGGCCCAAGTCGCCGCCGCGAGCTCGCGCCCCCAAACCCTAGCCGCCGCAACAGTCCGCCGCCGCCTCGCGCGCCTCGCCGCCCCTGTCGCTGCCGCCCGCGCCGCCTCCCGCTACTACCGTCGCGCCGCCGCCCATCGTCGCCGAAGCCGCCGCCGCCGCGTCGGATCTCGCCGTTGACCGGTCGGTTTTCTTTGGTTAACCTCGTTTTTTAGTTTCCGGTTTAACCTATTAGATCGGTTTTTCTTGATCGGTTTATTTATTTAGCAGACGCTCATCCGTTCATTCGTTTTAGCGAACGTGTTCACTGGTTAGGTTCAGACAATGAATGTTCGATCGTTAGTCTTTTTTTTCGGCCAGGAACCTATCCGCGATTATTTTTCTCGTAGATTAGCCCATGATCTTCAAACGCTCATCGTTTCTTAACCGTTTGTCCAAATCCAGTGAAACAAACGCCAAAATCTACGTCTCGAAAACCTCTTTCTATTTAATGAACTTGAACAAGGTTTTGACAATTTTAAAATTTGGTTTCAAGCAGATTTGTTTTTGAAGTTCTTTTGATCGTAGTTTCACTTCCGTAGCTCCGATTCGATTGATTCTTTTTCCAGATCAAATCTCTTCAGTTGAGTTTTCAGATTCGATCTTATTATTTGATATTTACCCATGCATATTTGCTTGACTGCTTATGTATGTTATTGTTTGTTTGCGATAGAATTCCCGGAGTGCGCAGCGTGCTACTACGAGTCACTAGGTTTTGCGGATCATCAGCAAGGCAAGTAACACTTTGATCATATTCCTTTTACCCAGTTTTTATGCATTAGTTTCAAACCCTCAAACATTGCATGAGTAGGATATCTTAACTTGTGGGTTTGGAAAGTAGATGATGAGGTAGAACCTATTACCCTTTTTATTATCAAACCCTGGGAGTTACTTCTGTGTTATGCTACTTATTGCCATGCTATGCTCGTAGACGTGGATTGGGTTTGAGTGTATCCATGACAGATGTGAGATTATTAATTAATGGTTTACTTAAGGTGGCTACTTAAACACACATTTGGGTGGATTGGTTGCGGGCACCTGGGGATATACCAGTGCTGTCCTTTTTGGTTCGCCACCCAGGCTCAAAGGGATCATAAGATTATTCATGCTAGAAACTTCTGTGTGTAGCCACAAGCTATTATGGGCTCTAGAATAGTTGAGTATGTTGTGGGAAACCTTTCCATGATGGGCTAGCAGATGTAGGGGATTGTAGGTGTACCGGCCTATCTATCGATGAAGGGGACCTCTTCGGAAAGACTGTGTCTCGGTCATCCGTTTCTCAAACATCATGCAGTGCGAGAAATACAATGGAGGAGATTGAGTCTTGTGGGGAAAAGTGCACAAACCTCTGCAGAGTGTACAAACTAATCATGGTTAGTCGTGTCCCCAGTTATGGACATCTTGAGTATCTGGTTCTTGGATTATCATGTGGATCTCATCACTCTAAATTAATTTGTTGGGATGTTAATTACTTTTAATTGGGATTGAGATGGAGTTACCATTCTCAATGTTTTTCAACCAACTTTGTAGTTAAATAAAATATATTCCTTTGTTGTAGGGAAAAAATAGCTTTTCGCAAAAACATTATAACCATAGAACCTCCACCAGCCATATATGCATGTAGTGATAGCATTTACTTGTTCATTGCTCTACTGTGTTATCTTGCCAGCATATTCCATGTGTTGACCCGTTTCGGGCTGCAACATATCATGTTGCAGACTTTTCAGACGAAGAGTAAGGTGCACTAGGTCGTCTGTCGTGCACTCAGCTATGCCGTTGGAGTTGATGGAGTCACTTTATCTTCCAAGCCTTCTGTTGTTATCTTACTTAGATGGCCTTAAGCCATATTTATTGTAATAAGTTCTCTTGAGACATTCGATGTAATAAGTGTGTGATTGCTACTCTGTTATAAATCCTTCAAGTATTGTGTGTGTCAGCATTACCGATCCAGGGATGACACTTATGCACAGAGACTTGATCCATTCGGGTCGGGTCGCTACATTATATTTCTCAATATAAATTGTAGAAATGATATGGTACAGTAGGCATTGTGTGAGAACAATTATGAACCTTGTCTTTGATAATACCAAAGTGAATGGTTTACTCTTTATCATACTAACCTATCTCACGAAGTTCCGTTAAGTTTTGTGTGATTGAAGATTTGAAGCTTTGGGTGAGATATCGATATGAGGAGGATAAGGAGTGGAAAGACCCTAAGCTTGGGGATGCCCAAGGCACCCCAAGGTAATATTCAAGGAAGACTCAAGCGCCTAAGCTTGGGGATGCCCTGGAAGGCATCCCCTCTTTTGTCTTCAAAACTATCGGTATACCTTACTCGGAGCTATATTTTTATTCGTCACATCATATGTGTTTTGCTTGGAGCATTTTTTCAATTTTACTTGTTGTTTGAATAAAATCATTGTATCTGAAATCTTGAATGAAAAAGAATCCTCCCATGGCTATTTAATTATTTGACTACTTAGTATTCTTCACTTATATCTTTTTGGAGTAGTTTGTCATTTACTCACGTGCTTCACATATATCCTGTGAGTAAATGGTTGAATGAATTGAATATCATAAATCTGAATTTATATACGTTTCATATGCTTACACATGGGGAGTAATGACTTCACACATAATAAGTACATGTACTAAACTTATTGGAAGTTAGCAAACGCAGAATTGGTCACTTGAACAATTCATGAAAGAATATTGAAGGAAGAGAGATTTCACATATAAATATACTATCTTGGACATCTTTTGTAATTGTGAGCACTCATTAAAATATGACATGCTGAAAAGTTGATGTTGGACAAGGAAGACAACTTAATGGGTTATGTTTTCCTATATTCGAAACGTTATATTGTCTTGGATCATCCAACTGTTGGGGAACGTAGTAATTTCAAAAATTGTCTTACACACACGCAAGATCATGGCGATGCATAGCAACGAGAGGGGAGAGTGTTGTCCACGTACCCTCGTAGACCGAAAGCGGAAGTGTTAGCACAACGCGGTTGATGTAGTCGTACGTCTTCACGATCCGACCGATCAAGTACTGAATGTACGGCACCTCCGAGTTCAGCACACGTTCAGCCCGATGACGTCCCTCGAACTCCGATCCAGCTGAGTGTTGAGGGAGAGTTTCATCAGCATGACGGCGTGGTGACGATGTTGATGTTCTACCGACGCAGGGCTTCGTCTAAGCACCGCTACAGTATAATCGAGGTGGACTATGGTGGAGGGGGGCACCGCACACGGCTAAGAGATCAATGATCAATTGTTGTGTCTCTAGGGTGCCCCCTGCCCCCGTATATAAAGGAGCAAGGGGGTGTGGCCGGCCAAGGGAGAGGGCGCGCCAGGAGGAGTCCTACTCCCACCGGGAGTAGGACCCCCCCCCCTTCCTAGTTGGATTAGGACTTGAAGGAGTGGAGGAGAAGGAAGGAAGGAGTGGAGGAGAAGGAAGGAAGGGGAGCGTCGCCCCCTCTCCTTGTCCTATTCGGACTAGGGGGAAGGGGTGCGCGTCCAGCCCTTGCCTCCTCTCCTCTCTTCCACCTAGGCCCACTAAGGCCCATTCGATTCCCGGGGGTTCCGGTAACCTCCCGGTACTCCGGTAAAATCCCGATTTTACCCGAAACACTTCCGATATCCAAACATAGGCTTCCAATATATCAATCTTCATGTCTCGACCATTTCGAGACTCCTCGTCATGTCCGTGATCACATCCGGGACTCCGAACAACCTTCGGTACATCAAAACATATAAACTCATAATATAACTGTCATCGTAACGTTAAGCGTGCGGACCCTACGGGTTCGAGAACTATGTAGACATGACCGAGACACGTCTCCGGCCAATAACCAATAGTGGAACCTGGATGCTCATATTGTCTCCTACATATTCTACGAAGATCTTTATCGGTCAGACCGCATAACAACATACGTTGTTCCCTTTGTCATCGGTATGTTACTTGCCCGAGATTCGATCGTCGGTATCTCAATACCTAGTTCAATCTCGTTACCAGAAAGTCTCTTTACTCGTTCCGTAATACATCATCTCGCAACTAACTCATTAGTTGCAATGCTTGCAAGGCTTAAGTGATGTGCATTACTAAGAGGGCCCAAAGATACCTCTCCGACAATCGGAGTGACAAATCCTAATCTCGAAATACGCCAACCCAACAAGTACCTTTGGAGACACCTATAGAGCACCTTTATAATCACCCAGTTACGTTGTGACGTTTGGTAGCACACAAAGTGTTCCTCCGGTAAACGGGAGTTGCATAATCTCATAGTCATAGGAATATGTATAAGTCATGAAGAAAGCAATAGCAGCATACTAAACGATCGTGTGCTAAGCTAACGGAATGGGTCACGTCAATCACATCATTCTCCTAATCATGTGACCCCGTTAATCAAATGACAACTCATGTCTATGGTTAGGAAACTTAACAATCTTTTATCAACGAGCTAGTCAAGTAGAGGCATACTAGTGACAGTCTGTTTGTCTATGTATTCACACATGTATTATATTTCCAGTTAATACAATTCTAGCATGAATAATAAACATTTATCATGATATAAGGAAATAAATAATAACTTTATTATTGCCTCTAGGGCATATTTCCTTCAGTCTCCCACTTGCACTAGAGTCAATAATCTAGATTACAGAGTAATGATTCTAACACCCATGGAGCCTTGGTACTGATCATGTTTTGCTCGTGGAAGAGGCTTAGTCAACGGGTCTGCAACATTCAGATCCGTATGTATCTTGCAAATTTCTATGTCTCCCACCTGGACTAGATCCCGGATGGAATTGAAGCGTCTCTTGATGTGCTTGGTTCTCTTGTGAAATCTGGATTCCTTCGCCGAGGCGATTGCACCAGTATTGTCACAAAAGATTTTCATTGGACCCGATGCACTAGGTATGACACCTAGATCGGATATGAACTCCTTCATCGAGACTCCTTCATTTGCTGCTTCCGAAGCAGCTATGTACTCCGCTTCACATGTAGATCCCGCCACGACGCTTTGGTTAGAACTGCACCAACTGACAGCTCCTCCGTTCAATGTAAACACGTATCTGGTTTGCGATTTGGAATCCTCCAGATTAGTGTCAAAGCTTGCATCAACGTAACCATTTACGATGAGCTCTTTGTCACCTCCATAAACGAGAAACATATCCTTAGTCCTTTTCAGGTACTTCAGATTGTTCTTGACCGCTATCCAGTGATCCACTCCTGGATTACTTTGGTACCTCCCTGCTAGACTTATAGCAAGGCACACATGAGGTCTGGTACACAGCATTGCATACATGATAGAGCCTATGGCTGAAGCATAGGGAACATCTTTCATTTTCTCTCTATCTTCTGCAGTGGTCGGGCATTGAGTTTTACTCAACTTCACACCTTGTAACACAGGCAAGAACCCTTTCTTTGCTTGATCCATTTTTAACTTCTTCAAAACTTTGTCAAGGTATGTGCTTTGTGAAAGTCCAATTAAACGTCTTGATCTATCTCTATAGATCTTGATGCCCAATATGTAAGCAGCTTCACCGAGGTCTTTCATTGAAAAACTCTTATTCAAGTATCCATTTATGCTATCCAGAAATTCTATATCATTTCCAATCAGTAATATGTCATCCACATATAATATCAGAAATGCTACAGAGCTCCCACTCACTTTCTTGTAAATACAGGCTTCTCCAAAAGTCTGTACAAAACCAAATTCTTTGATCACACTATCAAAGCGTTTATTCTAACTCCGAGAGGCTTGCACCAGTCCATAAATGGATCGCTGGAGTTTGCACACTTTGTTAGCTCCCTTTGGATCGACAAAACCTTCCGGTTGCATCATATACAACTCTTCTTCCAGAAATCCATTCAAGAATGCAGTTTTGACATCCATCTGCCATATTTCATAATCATAAAACGCGGCAATTGCTAACATGATTCGGATAGACTTAAGCATCGCTACGAGTGACAAGATCTCATCGTAGTCAATCCCTTGAACTTGACGAAAACCTTTTGCAACAAGTCGAGCTTTGTAGATAGTAACATTACCGTCAGCATCAGTCTTCTTCTTGAAGATCTGTAAGTGCATCTAGTGCCACCCCTAGTTGGTTTTGGAGTATTGACAACAAACCTAGTTGAGGGACTAATGTGTTTGTGAGAATTGCAGGATAACACAGGTAGAAGTCCCTCATTGATTCGGTTTTACTACCAGAGATGACCCCTAAAAATGTATGAAGACATTAAAGTCAGAGGTGGTATGTGAAGACATTCACATTGAAGACTATGATAAGAGAAGACATCGCGTGAAGACTATGGAGCGCGAAGACTTTGCGGTTTTGTCGTTCTGTGTTTTTATTTATTGAGTCATAGGAACCACCGTACTGTTAAGTGGGGTCCAAGAGAAGCAGTCAGAATGACTGAAGTGATGCTTAACCAAAATCCTATGTCTTCGAGTGAAGACTATGAGAGCAAATCTTGTCTAGAGTTTGATAAGTCAGGTTTGCCTGTAGTCCAAGTAAAGTTGTCGTGTGTGTTTGAAATCTGACCGTTGGAACACGTGTCAGTTCCTTAGTGACCAAGGGTCATTTCGGACAAATCAGGTCGGGTTGCCTAGTGGCTATAAATAGCCCACCCCCTACAACCATAAACGGTTGGCTGCTCAGAGTTAGAGTACGGCTTTTGTCGTTTGAGAGCAACCCACCTCGAAGCCTTTGAGAGAGAATTCCTTGCGAGGATAAAGCCCTAAACACCCAGAGCCAAAGAGTGTTAGGCATCACTTAAGTCTTCCTGTCTGTGTGATCTGAAGACTTATTACACTTGAGGACTGTGAATCCTCCAGCCGGTTAGGCGTCGCGTTCTGAGCATCCAAGAGTCATTGTGGATCGCCGGTGAACGAAGTCTATGAAGGTTTGGAAGTCTACCCTGAAGACTTACCAGAGTGATTGGGCGAGGACTGGGTGTCCTTAGCTCAATGGGAATAAGGTGAAGACGAGGTCTTCTTTGTTGAATCTCAGCCTCCCTAACCAGACGTATAGTTGTCACAGCAACTGGAACTGGTCCAACAAATTATTGTCTTCAACGAGTCACTGGTTTCATCCTTCGCTTCCCTTTACTTACTGTTGGTCCTTGTGAAGACATTGTATGATTGCAGTATCTTTTGTCTTCACTGAGTGACTGCTTGTTCTGATTGGCTTCACAATATCTTCCTACCGGATCTTTACTGCCTAGCTGTTATTAGTCATTGTGCTTTCACTTCATTGAATACTTGACTATGGTTTGCCTAGTGTAGTCTACCTTCCGCTGCATGGTAATAGGTTTATTTCTATCGTTTGTCTTCAAAACTTCCATGTTTTCAAGACTTTCATAAAAATCGCCTATTCACCCCCCCCTCTAGTCGATCACTAGCATTTTCAATTGGTATCAGAGCAAGGTACTCCCTTGTTCTGTGTGATTCGGTTTAACCACCTGGAGTTTTAGCTATGTCGACTGCAGGGATAATTAAAGTCTCCGTTGCATGCCCCGTCTTCGATGGAACTGAATATCCCTACTGGAAGAATAAGATGCGCATGCATCTTGAAGCCATTGATGTCGACCTATGGTATGTCGTCAAGAAGGGCGTTCCCAAGGCTGGTGAAGGTGTCACCGCTGCTGATGTTAAGAAGTTCGTTCAACTGGACTCCACTACCAAGAACATCATCTATGGTCATCTGACCAAAGGACAATATAGCCGCGTGAGTGCTTTGGAAACATCTAAGCTAGTCTGGGACTGGCTCTCCAAGGTCAATGAAGGCGTCTCAACCCAGAGAGATCAGAGAATCAGTGTCCTTCGCAACCTCTTCAACCGCTTCAAGAGAAATGACAATGAGAATGTCCAGCTCATGTTTGATCGATTCACTGACATCACAAATGAGCTTCAAGCTCTCGGCGCCACTAAGATCACCAAGCATGAAGTCGTCAAGACACTCCTGAGATCATTTGACAGCTCGTTTGACACCCTAGCCCTGATGATTCAAGAACGTCCTGACTTCAAGACACTCGATCCGTCTGACATACTTGAGAGGCTCAACACACACGAGTTTCAGCTTTCTGAGAAAAGAGACATCTACGGTCCCAACTATGGGCGAACTCGTGCCTTGAAGGCTAAAGCTGTCTCCTCATCCGAAGAAGAATCTGATAGCAGTTCTGATGATCCTGAAGACATTGGAAAGGAGCTTGCTATGCTTGTGAAGAAGTTCCAAAAATTCACCAAGAAGAAAGGCTTCAGAAAGTCTTCATGATCAAGCTCAAGGAATGATGAAACTTCTGCTCATGACTACAAGAAGAGAACATGCCACAAGTGCAAGAAACCTGGCCACTACATCTCTGAGTGTCCGAAGTGGGACAATGAGAACAAGAAGAAGAAGAGTAAGGAGTATGACTCTGACGACAAGAAGAAGAAGAAGAAATACTCAAAGTCTTCTCCCAAGTCTTCCTCAAAGTCTTCATCACACAAGAAGAGATCATTTGGCAAGGCACGTGCGTTTGTTGGCAAGGAAATGGATTTAGAGGAGGATTCCGCTTCTGAGGAGGCGGAGGTGGAGTCTGAGGAGGAGTCCGATTCTGGCGTTGCGAGTCTGGCTACAGCATACGTTGCCAAGTCCATCTTCAACACTGAAGACAATGACTTCATCACCGACACCGATGCAAATGACAAGGACGACTCCGCTCCTACCTACTGCTTCATGGCACGCGGTGCCAAGGTAAACACACGCACTACTCACTATCAAACATCTAGTGAAGATGACTCTGATTGTGGTTCCAAACCCAGCTACAAAACACTTGCTAAAATTGCAACTGAACAACAGGGAGCTATGGAACATATTCAAAAACTGTTAGACAAAAGCGATGATCTGTTAGACGCTGAAATGACTCGATCTCAGTCCTTAATTGAAGACATAAAAAATCTTCACGTTAAGTATGAGGACCTTGAAAGTCGTCATGAAACGCTCTCAACAACTCATGAAAAGCTTTCCTATGATTATCTTCAAAGGAAGCAAGATCTTGAGAAATTGAGAGCGACTCATGAAGATCTTCAAAAGGAAAATGAGTCACTTCGCGCCGAACAGATCAGTTCAGCTCAGGAAGGATTTTAACCACCATGTCTTAAATGCATCGAGCGTAACAACGCTACTTCTGTTGCTGGGTGTTCTACTGCTGCTACTATTGCAATATCTTCAACTGTTGATGTGGTAACTAACCCCTCTGCTGAGGATACCACTGCTAGTGCTGATGAGAATGCTAGGTTAAAGACAATGCTTGAAACAGGGATGTACAAAAGTCTCAAAGGGCATCAGACACTATGTGATGTCCTCAAAAGGTAGATCTTGAACCGAAACCCTAGGAAAGAGGGTGTTGGGTTCGAAAGGAAAATGAATGCTGATGGCTCTTACTGGAAACCTGAGCAGTACCCCAAAACCACATGGGTTGCTGCAAAGGAACCTTCAGCGGATCCATCCAGCCTATCTAGCTTCACTTGTGCTAATCCCATTGTTATTGATGAATCCTTTGATGCAAACTATAAACTGTTTAAGAATCAGAATGGTGAAGTGTTTGCCAGGTATATTGGTACTAACTGCAGGAATGGGCCGCCTATGAAGAAAGTCTGGGTGCCGAAAAGATGTTTGGAGAATCTTCCTGTGAATGTCGTCATGACACCACACATGAAGAAGACAAATCCCAGACCATAGGCTTCATACGGTCCAAAGGCTTCATACAGACAGAGGACTCACCTGAGTCACACTAACGCAAATGTTTTACAGGGAAACCTTACTCAGGCCTATGAATATGAGCGTGTTTCATCAAACCGCCATGTTCATAAGACCAAAAACTATTCTGCTTATCCTTATGAGTACTATTGTCCACCTGCAAGACTTTTTGCTAGGGCTCCAAAGCCAAAGTTCTCAGATGCTGCACTTAGACTCATTGCTTCGAAGCCACCCTTGAAGATGTGGGTGGCTAAGAAAGCTTAACTCTCTTTTGCAGGGAAAGGTCTCCAGCCGAAAACCAAAATCGTCCGAAGCCATTGCTGGGGACCTTAAACATCTTGTAGGGCGCAAGATCAAATGCCCAAATGGTCTTATTATGTATTTTGTTCCTGGGTCGCTTGCCACTTGCCCTATCAGTCCTAACCTCGATCTAAGCTTTCATAATCCACTTGCTCGTCAAATGTTTATGCTTCACAATTCTCTTCGTGAAGCCTATCCCCCTAACTGCACTGTAGGGTACGACACCAGCTGCTTCAGAATGGATTATTGATAGTGGGTGTACTAATCACATGACTGGCAAGCGAAGCCTTCTCATGGACTCAACCTTACGTCCATCTGACAAAAGTCACATCACATTTGCTGGCACTGGTAAAAGCAAGGTATTGGGTCTAGGTAGAGTTGCAATCTCAAAGGATCAACACATGGATAAAGTCATGCTTGTTGAATCCCTTGGTTTCAACTTAATGTCTGTCTCAATGCTTTGCGATTTAAACATGATTGTGATGTTTGGAAAATATCGTTGCCTTGTTCTAATGGAATCTGACAAGTCTCTAGTGTTTGAAGGGTATCGGAAAGATGATTTGTAAGTGGTAGATTTCTCAGCAGGACCACAACTTGTCGTATGTCTTCTAGCAAAAGCTTCTGAATGCTGGCTCTGGCATCGGAGGCTAGGGCATTCTGGCATGAGGAACCTCCACACCCTTTCAAGGAAGAAGCATGTCATAGGCATCGAGGGCGTCAAGTTCAAGAAGGATCACTTATGCGGTGCCTGTGAAGCAGGAAAGATGACGAGGGCCAAGCATCCCTTGAAGACAATCATGACAACGACTCAACCCTTCGAACTACTCCACATGGATCTTTTCGGTCCCACTCATTACTCAACTCTTACTACTACTGCTGGTCTCTATGGCTTTGTCATTGTTGATGATTATTCAAGATATACTTGGGTGCACATAATCCTCTACAAGACTGAAGTGCAGGATGTCTTCAGACGCTTCGCCAATCGAGCAATGAACAACTATGGCGTCAAGATAAAGCACATCAGAAGTGACAATGGCACTGAATTCAAGAACACTGGCCTAGATGCATATCTTGATACTTTGGGCATCACACATGAATTCTTAGCTCCATACACGCCACAGCAGAATGGCATCGTCGAACGCAAGAACAGAACACTTATTGAGATGGCTCGGACGATGCTCAATGAATACAAGACTCCAAGAAAATTCTGGCTTGAAGCCATTGATACTGCATGCCATATCATCAACCATGTTTATCTTCACAAGCTTCTGAACAAGACATCCTATGAGCTCCTTACTGGCAAGAAGCCAAATGTCAGTTACTTCAGAGTATTTGGCGCCAGGTGCCGGATCAAGGATCCACATCACACTTCAAAATTTGCACCAAAAGCACATGAGGGTTTTATGCTTGGATATGGAAAGGATTTGCACTCCTACAAAGTCTTCAACCTTTTTCACTTTAAAGTGGTTGAAACAGTGGATGTGCGGTTCGATGAGACTAACGGCTCACAAAGAGAGCACCTGCCAAATGTGCTAGATGAAGTTGCATCCGGTGAATCAATCAAACTTATGGGAACTCGAGAAATCATACCATCTGAATCTCAGCCTGAAGAGGAACTTATCATCTCCGCACCTGATCAACCTGAAGACAATGATCAACCTGAAGACA
This sequence comes from Triticum dicoccoides, assembly GCF_002162155.2. Lineage (NCBI taxonomy): Eukaryota > Viridiplantae > Streptophyta > Magnoliopsida > Poales > Poaceae > Triticum > Triticum dicoccoides. Next base: position 342,322,256 of record NC_041382.1, read on the forward strand.
ATGCTCAGCCTGAAGACAATCCTTCTAATGATGACAATGATCGGCAAGAGCAGAATCTTCGTCCTATACATCCTCGTGTTGCAAATGAAGTACAGATTGAGAGAATAATTGATAGCATCAATGCACCAGGTCCACTCACTCGTTCAAGGGCAACACAGCTAGCAAATTTCTGTGGGCACTTCACATTCGTCTCAATATCTGAACCCAAGAAAGTTGAAGAAGCCTTCATGGAACCTGAATGGATTCAAGCTATGCAAGAAGAGCTTCAACAGTTTGAGCTGAATAATGTATGGGAACTGGTTAAGCATCCTGGTCCTTGCAAGCACAATATAATAGGCACCAAATGGATATATCGCAACAAGCAATATGAGCATGGTCAAGTTGTCAGAAACAAAGCTCGTCTCGTTGCTCAAGGGTACACTCAAGTTGAAGGGATTGACTTCGATGAAACATTTGCTCCTGTGTCTAGACTTGAAGCCATACGCATACTGCTGGCCTATGCAAATCATCATAACATTCTTCTGTATCAAATGGATGTGAAGAGCGCTTTTCTCAATGGCAAGATTGAAGAAGAAGTGTATGTTGCACAACCGCCTGGCTTTGAAGATCCAAAACATCCTGACATGGTGTACAAGCTCAACAAGGCACTGTATGGCCTCAAACAAGCCCCTCGGGCTTGGTATGACACACTCAAAGACTTCCTGAAGAGCAAAGGCTTCAAACCTGGTTCCCTCGACCCCACTCTCTTCACGAAGACATATGATGGTGAACTGTTTGTGTGCCAAATATATATGGATGACATTATCTTCGGCTGCACCAATCAGAAATACACTGAAGAGTTTGGATATATGATGCAAGAGCAATATTAGATATCCATGATGGGTGAGCTAAAGTTCTTCCTTGGTCTTCAAATACATCAGCAACGCAACGACATCTTCATATCTCAAGAGAAGTACCTCAAATATTACCTGAAGAAAATTGGGATGCAAGACTACAAAGGCTTCACGACGCCAATGCCAGCCAAACATCATCTGGGTCCCGACGACAATGGTAAAGAGTTCGATCAAAAGGTATATCGCTCCATGATTGGTTCTTTACTTTATCTATGTGCATCTAGGCCAGATATCATGCTTAGTGTTTGCATGTGTGCCCGGTTCCAAGCGGCACCAAAGGAATCGCATCACTTAGCTGTGAAGCGAATTCTTAGATATTTGGCTCACACCCCAACACTAGGATTATGGTATCCAAAGGGCTCAGAGTTTGATCTAGTTGGATTCTCGGATGCTGATTATGCCGGTGACAAGGTGGATCGCAAGTCTACATCAGGCACATGTCATTTTCTGGGACGATCACGTGTATGTTGGTCTTCAAAGAAGCAGAACTGTCTATCTCTCTCCACTGCTGAACCTGAATACATTGCTGCTGGATCTTGCTGCGCTCAGCTTCTATGGATGAAGCAAACACTCAAAGACTATGGCATTCATCTGAAGCAAGTGCCACTCTACCGCGACAACGACAGCGCCATCAAGATTGCCAACAACCCAGTTCAGCACTCGAAGACAAAGCACACTGAAATCCGTCATCACTTTCTCAGAGATCATGTTGTGAAGGAAGATATTGATATCATTCACGTCAACACTGAAGAGCAACTGGCAGATATCTTCACAAAGCCCTTGGATGAGAAAAGATTTTGCAAGTTACGGTGTGAGCTAAATATCTTGGAATCCTCAAATGTCCTGTGATCAGGCACACATCCTAACACTTATGCATATTGATGACTTAGATGTGCAACACACGAAGTAAAGTATATCTTCAATCAATGAAGACTTACATTCTAAGTGTGAATACATTAATGTGGAATTTGACTTCGGAGCGCCACGATAATTGTGCGCCGTGTCTGGGTCTAATACTTCCTATACGGTGGGTAACGCCACCACCAAATTTTTCTGTTTGAAGTGATTCACTCATGGCGTTACATCTGATATGTCTTTGCATTTGGTTTGCCTTCAATTTCAACTTGTCTTCATGATGATCTTCACTATGTTGCTTTGATTGCTTTCTGATATATATACTAGTGTTCTATCCTCTACAGCATTCACTTATAGCTATGTCTTCCTAGTTGAATCTTTTGAACTAAGTGAATGTGATCGGACCCTAATCTCTCTATGCTTCCTATCTCAAACTCTATCTCTCCAAATCATATGCATTCTATTGAAACTGTCGAATATCTTCTCTGCGTCCTTGTAAGTGCATCTAGTGCCACCCCTAGTTGGTTTTGGAGTATTGACGACAAACCTAGTTTAGGGACTAATGTGTTTGTGAGAATTGCAGGATAACACAGGTAGAAGTCCCTCATTGATTCGGTTTTCCTACCAGAGATGACCCCTAAAAATGTATGAAGACATTGAAGTCAAAGGTGGTATATGAAGATATTCACATTGAAGACTATGACAAGAGAAGACACCGCATGAAGCCTATGGAGCTCGAAGACTTAGATCTTTCATAGTTCTTTTTCTTCTGTGTTGAGTCATAGGAACCACCGTACTGTTAAGTGGGGTCCAAGAGAACCAATCAGAATGACTGAAGTGACGCTTAAACAAAACCTATGTCTTCGAGTGAAGACTATGAGAGCGAATCTTGTCCAGAGTCAGACAAGTCAGCTTTGCTTGTAGCCTAAGTAAAGTTGCCGTGTGAGTTTGAAATCTGACTGTTGGAACACGTGTCAGTCCTTAGTGACCCAGGGTCATTTCGGACAAATTTGGTCGGGTTGCCTAGTGGCTATAAATAGTCCACCCCCTACAACCACAAATGGTTGGCTGCTCAGATTCAGAGTACGGCTTTTGTCATTTGAGAGCAACCCACCTTGAAGCCTTTGAGAGAGAATTCCTTGCGAGGATAAAGCCCTAACCACCCAGAGCCAAAGAGAATTAGGCATCACTTAAGTCTTCTTGTCTATGTGATCTAAAGACTTATTACACTTGAGGACTGTGCATCCTCCAGCCGGTTAGGCGTCGCGTTCTGAGCATCCAAGAGACATTGTGGATTGCCGGTGAACGAAGTCTGTGAAGGTTTGGGAGTCTACCTTGAAGACTTACCAGAGTGATTGGGCGAGGTCTGTGTGACCTTAGCTCAAGGGGAATACGGTGGGGACTGGGTGTCCTGAGCTGCGTGTTCAGGACTGGGTGTCCGGGACTATGTGTCCTAAGGTTTAAATACCTAGCCACCCTAACCAGACGTACAGTTGTCACAGCAACTGGAACTTGTCCAACAAATCATTGTCTTCAACGAGTCACTGGTTTCATCCTTCCCTTCCCTTTACTTACTGTTGGTCCTTGTGAAGACATTGTATGATTGCAGTATCTTTTGTCTTCACTGAGTGACTGCTTGTTCTGATTGGCTTCACAATATCTTCCTACCTGATCTCTACTACATTGCTGCTATTAGTCATTGTGCTCTCACTTCATTGAATACTTGACTATGGTTTGCCTAGTGTAGTCTACCTTCCACTGCATGGTAATAGGTTTATTTCTATCATTCGTCTTCAAAAATTTCACATTTTGAAGACTTTCATAAAAATCGCCTATTCACCTCCCCTCTAGTCGATATAACGCACTTTCAATTCGTATCAGAGCGAGGTGCTCCCTTGTTCTGTGTGATTCGGTTTAACCACCTAGAGTTTTAGCTATGTCGACTGCAGGGATAATTAAAGTCTCCGCTGCGTGCCCCGTCTTCGATGGAACTGAATATCCCTACTGGAAGAATAAGATGCGCATGCATCTTGAAGCCATTGACGTCGACCTATGGTATGTCGTCAAGAACGGCGTTCCCAAGGCTGGAGAAGGTGTCACTGCTGTTGATGTCAAGAAGTTCATTCAACTGGACTCTACTGCCAAGAATATCATTTGTGGTCATCTGACCAAAGGACAGTATGGCTGTGTGAGTGCTTTGGAAACATCTAAGCTGGTCTGGGACTGGCTCCCCAAGGTCAATGAAGGCGTCTCAACCCAGAGAGATCAGAGAATCAGTGTCCTTCGCAACCTCTTCAACCGCTTCAATCGAAATGACAATGAGAATGTCCAGCTCACATTTGACCGACTCACTGACATCACAAATGAGCTTCAAGCCCTCGGCGCTACTGAGATCACCAAGCATGAAGTCGTCAAGACACTACTGAGATCACTTGACAGTTCGTTTGACACCCTAGCCCTGATGATTCAAGAACGACCTGATTTCAAGACACTCGATCCGTCCGACATACTTCAGAGGCTCAACACACATGAGTTTCAGCTTTCTGAGAAAAGAGATATCTACGGTCCAAACTATGGGCGAACTCGTGCCTTGAAGGCAAAAGTTGTCTCCTCATCTAAAGAAGAATCTGACAGCAGTTCTGATGATCCTGAAGACATTGGAAAGGAACTTGCTATGCTTGTGAAGAAGTTCCAAAAATTCACCAAGAAGAAAGGCTTCAGAAAGTCTTCACGTTCAAGCTCAAGGAATTATGAAGCTTCTGCTCATGACTACAAGAAGAAAACATGCCACAAGTGCAAGAAAACTGGCCACTTCATCTCTGAGTGTCCGCAGTGGGACAATGAGAACAGAAAGAAGAAGAAGAGCAAGGAATATGACTTTGACGACAAGAAGAAGAAGAAATACTCAAAGTCTTCTTCCAAGTCTTCCTCAAAGTCTTCATCACACAAGAAGAGCTCATCTGGCAAGGCACGTGCATTTGTTGGCAAGGAAATGGATTCAGAGGAGGAGTCCGCTTCTGAGGAGGCGGAGGTGGAGTCTGAGGAGGAGTCCGATTCTGGCGTTGCAAGTCTGGCTACAGCATACGTTGCCAAGTCCATCTTCAATACTGAAGACAATGACTTCACCACCGACACCGATGCAAACAACAAGGACTACTCTGCTCCTACCTACTGCTTCATGGCACGCGGTGCCAAGGTAAACACACACACTATTCACTATCAAACATCTAGTGAAGATGACTCTGATTGTGATTCAAGACCCAACTACAAAACACTTGCTAAAATTGCAACTGAACAATAGAAAGCCAGGGAACATATTCAAAAACTGTTAGACAAAAGCGATGATCTGTTGGGCGCTGAAATGACTCGATCTGAGTCCTTAATTGAAGACATAAAAAATCTTCATGTTAAGTATGAGGAACTTGAAAGTCGTCATGAAACGCTCTCAACAACTTATGAAAAGCTTTCCTATGATTATCTTCAAAGGAAGCAAGATCTTGAGAAATTGAGAGCGGCTCATGAAGATCTTCAAAAGGAAAATGAGTCACTTCGCGCCGAACAGATCAGTTCAGCTCAGGAAGGATTTGAACCACCATGTCTTAAATGCATTGAGCGTGATAATGCTACTTCTGTTGCTGAATGTTCTACTGCTGCTACTGTTGCAATATCTTCAACTGTTGATGTGGTAACTAACCCCTCTGCTGAGGATACCACTGCTATTGCTGATGAGAATGCTAGGTTGAAGACATTGCTTGAAACAGGGATGTACAAAAGTCTTAAAGGACATCAGACACTATGTGATGTCCTCAAAAGGCAGATTCTGAATCAAAACCCGAGGAAAGAGGGTGTCGGGTTCATAAGGAAAATGAATGTTGATGGCTCTTACTGGAAACCCGAGTAGTATCCCAAAACCACATGGGTTGCTGCAAAGGAACCTTCAGCTGATCCATCCAATCTATCTGGCTTCACTTATGCTAACCCCATTGTCATCGATGAATCCTTTGATGCAAACTATAAACTGTTTAAGAATCAGAATGGTGAAGTGTTTGCCAGGTACATTAGTACTAACTGCAGGAATGGACCGCCTATGAAGAAGATCTGGGTGCCCAAAAGGTGTTTGGAAAATCTTCTTGTGAATGTCATCATGACACCACAGATAAAGAAGACAAACCCCAGACCACAGGCTTCATACGGCCCAAAGGCTTCATACAGACAGAGGACTCACCTGAGTCGCACTAACGCAAATGTTTTGCAGGGAAACCATACTCGGGCCTATGAATATGAGCGCGGTTCATCGAACCGCCATGTTCATAAGACCAAAAACTATTCTGCTTATTCTTATGAGTATTATTGTCCGCCTGCAAGACTTTTTTCTAGGGCTCCAAAGCCAAAGTTTTCAGACACTGCACTTAGACTTATCGCTTCTAAGCCACCCTTGAAGATTTGGGTGGTTAAGAAGGCTTAACTCTCTTTTGCAGGGAAAGGTCTCTGGTAGAAAACCAAAATCTTCTTACGCTATTGCTGGGGACCTTAAACATCTTGTAGGGCGCAAGATCAAATGCCCGAATGGTCTTACTATGTACTTCATTCCTGAATCGCTTGCTACTCTCCCTATCAGTCCTAATCTGGATCTAAGCTTTCATAACCCACTGGTTCGTCAAATGTTTTTGCTTCACAACTCTCTTCGTGAAGCCTATCCCCCTAACTGCACTGTAGGGTACGACACCAGCGTCTACAGAATGGATTATTGATAGTGGGTGTACAAATCACATGACTGGCAAAAGAAGCCTTCTTATGGACTCAACCTTACGTCCATCCGACAAGAGCCACATCACATTTGCTGACACTGGTAAAAGTAAGGTATTGGGTCTAGGTAGAGTTGCAATCTCAAGGGATCAACACATGGATAAAGTCATGCTTGTTGAATCCCTTGGCTTCAACTTAATGTCTGTCTCAATGCTTTGCGATTTAAACATGATCGTAATATTTGGAAAATATCGTTGCCTTGTTCTAATGGAATCTGACAAGTCTCTAGTATTTGAAGGGTATCGAAAAGATGATTTGTACGTGGTAGATTTCTCAGCAGGACCACAGCTTGCCGTATGTCTTCTAGCAAAAGCTTCAGAATGCTGGCTCTGGCATCAGAGGCTTGGGCATGCTGGCATGAGGAACCTCCACACCCTTGCAAAGAAGAAGCATGTCATAGGCATCGAGGGCATCAAGTTCAAGAAAGATCATTTATGCGGTGCCTGTGAAGCAGGAAAGATGACGAGGGCCAAACATCCCTCGAAGAAAATCATGACTACTACTCGACCCTTCGAACTGCTTCACATGGATCTTTTCGGTCCCACTCATTACTCAACTCTTACTACTACTGCTTGTCTTGATGGCTTTGTCATTGTTGATGATTATTCGAGATATACTTGGATGCACATAATCCTTTACAAGACTGAAGTGCAGGATGTCTTCAGATGCTTCGCCAATCGAGCAATGAACAACTATGGCGCCAAGATAAAGCACATCAGAAGTGACAATGGCACTGAATTCAAGAACACTGGCCTTGATACATATCTTGATACCTTGGGCATCACACATGAATTCTCAGCCCCGTACACACCACAGCATAATGGCATCGTCGAACGCAAGAACAGAACACTCATTGAGATGGCCAGAATGATGCTAGATGAATACAAGACTCCAAGAAAATTCTGGCCTGAAGCCATTGATACTGCATGCCATACAACCAATCGTGTTTATCTTCACAAGCTTCTGAACAAGACATCTTATGAGCTCCTTACTGGCAAGAAGCCAAATGTCAGTTACTTCAGAGTATTTGGCGCCAGGTGCTGGATCAAGGACCCACATCACACCTCAAAGTTTGCACCAAAAGCACATGAGGGTTTTATGCTTGGATATGGAAAGGATTCGCACTCCTACAGAGTCTTCAATCTCTTTCATTATAAAGTGGTTGAAACAGTGGATGTGCGGTTCGATGAGACCAACGGTTCACAAAGAGAGCACCTGCCAAATGTGCTAGATGAAGTTCCATCCAGTGAATCAATCAAGCTAATGGGAACTGGAGAAATTATACCTTCTGAAGCTCATCCTGAAGAAGAACTTGTCATCTCAGCACCTGATCAACCTGAAGACAATGCTCAGCCTGAAGACATTCCCTCTAACAACGACAATGATCAGCAAGAGCAAAATCTTCGCCCTGTACATCCTCGTGTTGCCAATGAAGTGCAGATTGGAAGAATAATTGATAGCATCAATGCACCCGGCACTCGTTCAAGGGCAACTCAGCTAGCAAATTTCTGTGGGCACTTCGCATTCGTCTCAATAACAGAACCCAAGAAAGTTGAAGAAGCCTTCATGGAACCTGAATGGATTCAAGCTATGCAAGAAGAGCTTCAACAGTTTGAGCTAAATAATGTATGGGAACTAGTTAAGCGTCCCGATCCTCGGAAGCACAACATAATAGGCACAAAATGGATATACCGCAACAAACAAGATGAGCATGGTCAAGTTGTCAGAAACAAAGCTCGTCTCGTTGCTCAAGGATATACACAAGTGGAAGGCATTGACTTCGATGAAACATTTGCTCCTGTGGCTAGACTTGAAGCCATACGCATACTGCTGGCCTATGCAAATCATCACAACATACTTCTTTATCAAATGGATGTGAAGAGCGCCTTTCTCAATGGCAAGATTGAAGAAGAAGTGTATGTTGCACAACCACCTGGCTTTGAAGATCCAAAACATCCTGACATGGTATACAAGCTCAACAAGGCACTATATGGCCTCAAACAAGCCCCTCGGGCCTGGTATGACACACTCAAATACTTCCTGAAGAGCAAAGGCTTCATACCTGGTTCCCTCGACCCCACTCTCTTCACGAAGACATATGATGGTGAACTGTTTGTGTGCCAAATATATGTGGATGACATTATCTTTGGCTGCACCAATCAGAAGTACAGTGAAGAGTTTGGATATATGATGCAAGAGCAATATCAAATGTCTATGATGGGAGAGCTGAAGTTCTTTCTTGGTCTTCAAATACGACAGCAACGCAACGACATCTTCATATCTCAAGAGAAGTATCTCAAAGATTGCCTGAAGAAGTTCGGTATGCAAGACTGCAAAGGCTTCACGACGCCAATGCCAGCCAAGCATCATCTGGGTCCTGACGACAATGGTAAAGAGTTCGATCAAAAGGTATACCACTCCATGATTGGTTCTTTGCTCTATCTATGTGCATCTAGGCCAGATATTATGCTTAGTGTTTGCATGTGTGCTCGATTTCAAGCGGCACCAAAGGAGTCACATCACTTAGCTGTGAAGCGAATTCTTCGATATTTGGCTCACACACCAAGTCTAGGATTATGGTATCCAAAGGGCTCAGAGTTTGATCTGGTTGGATTCTCGGATGCTGATTATGCTGGTGACAAAGTGGATCGCAAGTCTACATCAGGCACATGTCACTTTCTGGGACGATCACTTGTATGTTGGTCTTCTAAGAAGCAGAACTGTGTATCTCTCTCCACTACTGAATCTGAATACATTGCTGCTGGATCTTGCTGCGCTCAGCTTTTGTGGATGAAGCAAACACTCAAGGACTATGGCATTCATCTGAAGCAAGTGCCACTCTACTGCGACAACGAAAGCGCCATCAAGATTGCCAACAACCCAGTTCGGCACTCGAAGACAAAGCATATTGAAATCCGTCATCACTTTCTCAGAGATCATGTTGTGAAGGAAGACATTGATATCCTACACATCAACACTGAAGAGCAATTGGCAGATATCTTCACCAAGCCCTTGGATGAGAAGAGATTTTGCAAGTTACGGTGTGAGCTAAATATCCTGGAATCCTCAAATGTCCTGTGATCAGGCACACATCCTAACCCTTATGCATATTGATGACTTAGATGTGCAACACACGAAGTAAAGTATATCTTCAATCAATGAAGACAAACATTCTAAGTGTGAATACATTAATGTGGAATTTGACTTCAGAGCGCCACGATAATTGTGCGCCGTGTCTGGGTCTAATACTTCCTATACGGTGGGTAACGCCACCACCAAATGTTCTATTTGAAGTGTTTCACTCATGGCGTTACCTTGCTATGTCTTCACATTTGGTTTGGCTTCAATCTCAACATGTTTTCATGATTATCTTCACTATGTTGATTATATACATATATGCCAGTGTTCTGTCCTCTACAGCATTCACTTATAGCTATGTCTTCTTGTTGAATCTTTTGAACTAAGTGAATGTGATCGGACCCTAACCTCTCTGTGCTTTCTATCTCAAACTCTATCTCTCCAAATCATATGCATTCTATTGAAACTGTCGAATGTCTTCTCTGCGTCCCTGTCAGCAGAAGATACAGAGACAAACCTTAAGTCCGCTTTCAATGCTCATTCCTCCACATGAAACCCGGAGAAGTAGGAACGACCACCCGACAATCCAGGCGTGCGTGGGACGTGGAACAAACCCCAAAATTCTGCATGATGGCCACGTGTTCCTCAGATGCGAATTGCCAGGGGCACCTGTGTAATAACGCAGTGCCGCCCGTGTACCTATAAATACACACTTCACAGCGGTCATTATCTCTTCTTCCACTCTCGCACGAACCCTAGCGCCACCACTAGCCCTCGACGACACCGATGACGAAGCGCTTCGCTGCCGCAACCTCTCCGACGCGGTCTTCACGCCGACCGCGGACATCGTCCTCTCCGCCGTCGCCAAGTTAGGGCACGGAAGATCGAACTGCTCGGCCTCCTCTTCCACTCTATCTAGCAGTTCTTAGTGTGGTAAATAAAACTTCCTTTTTACGGCCCCGTTGATCCTATGGCTTTGTCACTTTCTACCACAAGCAGTTTCTATTCACACAAGTTGGATCTCTCTCATACTGCATCTCATAACATGCCTAGTATATTCACTTATGCTTCACAAAGTAGTTAGATTCCTCACTTGTACTGATCTCTGGATTCATACAAATCTGGAACCGACTCCTTATCTATGAGTGAATGTCTTCGCACGATGAGGTCAATGTCTTCTAAACTGATTTATATTCAAAATCTTCTGAGAATGCATATGACCTCTTCCCCTTCCCTCGCACCTTAATGCTGTCATAGGTACATGTCCGTGGGAGAATCCCTTGGTTCTCATAGTCTGCATTCATTTGCAGAATTCTTAGAGCATCATATAAATTCTCCCGAAGCCAGTTCCTGTCTGTCCAGCAAGCGAAAGCCCTTGAAGCCTTTGAACGTATTTAAGCCTTTCAGTTTAAAGTTCATGGCTTCAGAGAAATCAGCAAGGAAGGGTGGCAGAAAGCGTCGTGGAGAAACATCAAGAGATCTGCCAGATGACCTCTCAGAACTGTACAAGACAGATCCTGAAGAGGATTACAATCAGCACAAAACACGAATCCAATGGATTCGACGCTATTGGGCAGAACAGTGGTTCAAGTACAGATTTGTGACAAAGGAATATGCTGAAAAGAATGCCATCAAGCGACCATGGGGAGACATCCTCTACAAAAATCTTCAACCCAGGATCAGAGATGAAGCCATTGAACAAGGCTTCTATCCCTGCATGGTCCGTGGACCACAGCCTGCGGATGCTGACCCATCGTCACTGCTATGGTGTCGTGATGACATTCTGTTCAAGCGCAACTTTCAGTTTGCCCAGAACTCAGCGAAGCAGAACAAGAAGACATTGGGACTAGACTTTAACCCTGGTCCTTCTGCTCCAAGGGCTGACGGCACACGGGATGCAGAACCCAATGTCGTCGGTCCTTTCTACAACCTTGAAGGTCTCATCACCCATATCTTGGTTCAAGGGATAGCCTTGTATGAGCCTGGAGCTGACGCTGAATCAGATGAAGCGCCTGCAGCGCCGAAGCCAAAGAAGTTGAAGAAGCCTAAAGCTTCAAAGCCTGCCTCTTCACCAAAAATCTCACGGGCGAAGCCACTGGCAACTGCACCTCCTGAAGACAGTGTGTAGTCTGAAGATTTGTCACGCATCTCCAAGCCCCAGAAGGTCAAGATGCCTCTGCCACACACCGGCCAAGAGCTAACTGCTGCTGCCATTCTGCGCAATGATGCCATTGATCTATCAAGTGATGAAGATCTTGCAGATGACGCTCTTGAGCAACTCATCAAGAGCAAAGAAGAAGCAGAAATCTTCAATTATATGCTGCTCTTTGATGTAACAATCATCCACAACTTCATTGATGAGTGGTTTGTCATGCCAAACATCAGCTTCGAAGATCTCCAACTACCCATTAGCCTCAGTGTCGCCTTCCATGGCGCCATTGCTTCAGAGTTAGCCATCGCCCAGCGCATTGTTGAACTGAAGCAGAAGATTGACTTTGAGAAATCTCAGTTCAAGAAGCATATGGCCAAGCTCAGCGTGCAAGATGTGAAGAACTTCAAGATTATGCTGCATGAGCTCAAGGAAGGCTTTCTAAAGAAACATGTAGAAGCTCAGGGTTCTCATGAGCGCATGAAGGTCCTGGCTGATAGGTGTGTGCAAGCCTACAATGAGGCTGAGAAGCGCAAGGCCCTTGGGCGTCCTGGCATCGACCCCAGGATGGCTGCCAAGAAGACGAAGAAGCCCGCTATGGCTGAACCCGAAGCACCAAGGCAGGAAGCAGATCTCCTTGTATTCCCAACTAGCATGACTGGCCCGAAGCCAAAGGCCAGGTCAACCGCTTCAGAACTGAAGAAGACCAGGACTGCTGAGGCTGAAGCAAGGAAGAGAAAACATCCTGAAGCCTCTGCTACTGCCCTCGCCAAGAAGAAAAGAAAGACCAAGAAGGAATGGGCTGCTCCCACAGAACCCTTGATTGTTGAACCCATTTCCATGGTTCACCCCGACGCTGATCCACAAGAACGTCAACTGACTGTCCATGAGCCTGCTTTCACAGAGGCTCATGAAGCTGAAGACTTTCCAGCAGTTGATCCCATTGCTGCTGAAGACATTGGTCACCATGACCATGTTGAAGATGATGCAGCCCTTCCTCAGCTAGAGCACCAACAGGTATCATCGCCTGTGCTAACGCACAGCGAACTCATCAGCATTGGTCGTCCACTAACGCCAATTGCACATGATGCTTCATGGGCGGATCGCCCACAAGAAGAAGAAGACTTTGAGGCCCAGCCAACACCAACTCCACAGGCGTCACCTGCGTTGCACAGGCTTCCCAAAGGTCCAAGGCCTCAAGTCTCTGCGACTGAAGATAAAACTGCTGAAGACAATCCGGCTGCATCAGCCGCTGAAGAAGAAGTCCCACAAGTTGCCACTCCCCTGTCCCACCAAGAAGCGGTTCTCGAGGAGAACGTGATCGTGACCGACCCTCCTGCTCGTCAAGTGGAGGTTGAAAATCTTGAGGCTGCCACCACCAACACCACTGAAGCCACTGACGCTGTCATGGCTGAAGCTAATGTGGAGCCCTCACCAACAAAATCACCAGAAGTCAGCGAAGCCACTGATCCCGCTGCTTCTGTTCCTGCGTTTGCTGCCGGTCCCCAGTTCGACTATCATGTTGAGCACATGCCTCAGGTACAGAAGCCAATCCCAAGATTGCCCAGGTTCCCAGGTCCTGCATCAGCACCTGGCTCCTTCAATATCAATGGCTTTAGAGCAGACAACACATTCTTCAATAGCTCCAGGAACCCCTACTCAAGGGAAAGAATATCATCTGATCGGTTCTGGAGCTATCCGCAGCGAAGCTATTACTCATGTGTTCTTTACAACCAAGGTCGCATCTTCCCACACAAGCGCCTTGACATTGAAGCAATAGCTGGTCTGCCCTGTCTGGAAGAAGCTTTGAATTGCTTCAAAGAGGTTGGACTGCTGTCGTTCGTCACTGACCAAGAGCATTGGAATGAAGAGTTGCTGCTCCAATTCTATGCCACACTTCACATCCGCGGGTATAACAGAGATCCGAAGACTTGGGTCCTGGAGTGGATGACAGGAAACGTTCATCACGAAGCCAAAGCCTTTGACATCATTGAGCTCACTGGTTTGCACACTCCTGGCGATCTCTATGAGCATGGCTGTCAGCTTCATAGTGAAGCTGTTGAGAGCATCTTTCAGAAGACTGAACCTAATATGAGTCAGATGCTCAGTATGATGAAGCCATTGCCCCAAGATGCTGCTTATCCCACGGAGTTCTTCGTTGAAGACCTTGAGTATTTGCCAAGGACCATTTATCACATCATAAGGCGAACTCTCTGGCCAATCAAAGGACATTCTCCTCATGCCAAGCTGGAAGGTGCAATGAAGACTTTGGTCTTCTATATTCTTCATGGAAAATGCTTCAATACACAGGATTTCTTCATTCGCCAACTTGCTGCATCTGGCTCTGATCTGTTTGGTTTGAAGTTCTACGCCCCTTGGGTGATGCGGCTAATCAAACTTCACTCTGCTATCCCATATCAGCCCTCTGCCCGCAATCATCGGATCTTTTTGCCTGATGTGGATATGTCTATTGAAGCCATCTATCCTGAGCCTGCCAAGGAACCTCTAAGTCTTCAGAATGCAGAGCATCAAAGTTTTTCTCAGAACGTTGAAGGCGTTGAAGCCGTAACTCGTGTGTATCCTTTGGCTGGCACTACACGTGCACCGCATCCTGCTCTCACTGAAGCCACTGATAGCACCATTGCCCAATGACCCAAGAAGCGCACTCATGTTCTCAATGACCGAGAGCTTCTGGTGGCTCTTCATCAGAAACAGGATAGGCATCATGACTGGCTGAAGCGTCACATGCAAAGCCTCTTGGTGGATGTTAATCGCATTCGCAATCTTGCCACCAAGAATGCCTTTGTTGCTTGTGAAACCTCTCGACGCACATGGAAAGGGCTGACGCTGCTGTGTTCTGAAAATGTTCTTCAAGAGGATGGCTTCTCTGAGCGATTCAAGTTTGACTCCACACCTCCTCGAAGGGCAGTGCTGCGACGAACTCCATCCCTTGAAGACTCTGAATTCTCTTCCTCTCCTACAACTGTGAATGCCAGAGTGATCGAGGATGAAGATGATGCTACTTCATCGCCACCTCCTTCTTCTGCACCGCCGAACACCACTGGCGACCCTGTTGCTTCACCTACTCTTCATGGGAACGAGTAGATGCTCTATGTCTTCGAACCTTTTTGGTCCTTACTGACAAAAGGGGGAGAAGCATATGAGTTTGATAGTCTTCAAGCGGGTCCATATGGGCGGGTGCTTTATATTTTTTGCTTCGTGCTTACAACTCTCGTTTTGATACATTTGGTTCTTTGAGTTGTAACACTTAAACTCGATGGTCGTCTGCTACTTATTTGCCACCTTGTGTTGCGATGATAAATTCCACATGTGCGACGATAAATTCCGCACTTAGATCATTCTGCAGACGTCCATTTTCCATTATGTATGTCATTATCTTCACATGATTTCACATGCATAGTGGATTGTCATCATAAGTTGAAGTGGATCTCCACAAGTACAACCTGCCATGCACATTTGCATTCCAAAAGCAAATTACTTATATGCACATCTTTAGGGGGAGCCCTTGCAACTTATGAAGACAATTCCTTATCCTTTACAATTTCACAGATTATATTCCCCGTTGAAAACTTCAACTAGTTTGTCATCAATCACCAAAAAGGGGGAGATTGTAAGTGCATCTAGTGCCACCCCTAGTTGGTTTTGGAGTATTGGCGACAAACCTAGTTGAGGGACTAATGTGTTTGTGAGAATTGCAGGATAACACGGGTAGAAGTCCCTCATTGATTCGGTTTTCCTACCAGAGATGACCCCTAAAAATGTATGAAGACATTGAAGTCAAAGGTGGTATATGAAGATATTCACATTGAAGACTATGACAAGAGAAGACACCGCATGAAGCCTATGGAGCTCGAAGACTTAGATCTTTCGTAGTTCTTTTTCTTCTGTGTTGAGTCATAGGAACCACCGTACTGTTAAGTGGGGTCCAAGAGAACCAGTCAGAATGACTGAAGTGACGCTTAAACAAAACCTATGTCTTCGAGTGAAGACTATGAGAGCGAATCTTGTCCAGAGTCGGACAAGTCAGCTTTGCTTGTAGCCCAAGTAAAGTTGCCGTGTGAGTTTGAAATCTGACCGTTGGAACACGTGTCAGTTCCTTAGTGACCCAGGGTCATTTCGGACAAATCAGGTCAGGTTGCCTAGTGGCTATAAATAGTCCACCCCCTACAACCATAAATGGTTGGCTGCTCAGATTCAGAGTACGGCTTTTGTCATTTGAGAGCAACCCACCTCGAAGCCTTTGAGAGAGAATTCCTTGCGAGGATAAAACCCTAACCACCCAGAGCCAAAGAGAATTAGGCATCACTTAAGTCTTCTTGTCTGTGTGATCTAAAGACTTATTACACTTGAGGACTGTGCATCCTCCAGCCGGTTAGGCGTCGCGTTCTGAGCATCCAAGAGACATTGTGGATTGCCGGTGAACGAAGTCTGTGAAGGTTTGGGAGTCTACCTTGAAGACTTACCAGAGTGATTGGGCGAGGTCTATGTGACCTTAGCTCAAGGGGAATACGGTGAGGACTGGGTGTCCTGAGCTGCGTGTTCAGGACTGGGTGTCCGGGACTGTGTGTCCTAAGGTTTAAATACCTAGCCGCCCTAACCAGACGTATAGTTGTCACAGCAACTGGAACTCGTCCAACAAATCATTATCTTCAACGAGTCACTGGTTTCATCCTTCCCTTCCCTTTACTTACTGTTACTCCTTGTGAAGTCATTGTATGTTTGCACTATCTTTTGTCTTCACTGAGTGACTGCACGTTCTGTGTGGCTTCACAATATCTTCCTACCTGGTCTCTACTACATTGCTGCTATTAGTCATTGTGCTCTCACTTCATTGAATACTTGACTATGGTTTGCCTAGTGTAGTCTACCTTCCGCTGCATGATAAAAGGTTTATTTCTATCGTTCGTCTTCGAAACTTTCACATTTTGAAGACTTTCATAAAAATCGCCTATTCACCCCCCCTCTAGTCGATATAACGCACTTTCAATCCTTGTCAGCAGAAGATACATAGACAAACATTAAGTCTGTTTTCAATGCTAAATCCTTTCACCTGAAACCCGGAGAAGTGGGAATGACCACCCGACAATCCAGGCGTGCGTGGGAACGTGGAACAACCTCCGATATGTTGCATGATAGCCACGTGCCCTTCAGATGTGAATCGCCAGGGGCACCTGTGTAATAACACTGTGTCGTCCCTGTCCCTATAAATACACGCCTCGCCATAGTCATTATCCTTTCTTCCACTCTCGCACAAACCCTAGCGCCACCACTAGCCCTCGACGACGCCGACGACGAAGCACTTAGCTGCCGCGACCTCACCGACGCCGTCTTCACGCCGGCCGCGGACATCGTCCTCTCCGCCGAGGTGTCCTCTGTCGCCAAGTTAGGGCACGGGCGATCGAAATGCTCAGCCTCCTCTCCCACTCCGTCTGGCAGTTCTTCGTGTGGTCAATAAAACTTCCTTTTTACGGCCCCTTTGATCCTATAGATTCATCACTTTCTACCACAAGCAGTTTCTGTTCACACAAGTTGGATCTATTTCATCCTGCATCTCATAATATGCCTAGTATGTTCACTTATGCTTCACAAAGTAGTTAGATTCCTCACTTGTACTTATTCGTGGATTCGTACAAATCTGGAACCAACTCTCTATCTATGAGTAAATGTCTTCGCACTATGAGGTCAATGTCTTCTAAACTGATTTATCTTCAAAATCTTCTGAGAATGCATATGACCTCTTCCCCTTCCCTCGCACCTTAATGCTGTCACAGGTACATGTCCGTGGGAGAATCCCTTGGTTCTCATAGTCTACATTCGTTTGCAGAATTCTTACAGCATCACATTAACTCTCCCGAAGCCAGTTCCTGTTTGTCCAGCAAGCGAAAGCCATTGAAGCCTTTGAACGTGTTGAAGCCATTCAGTGTGAAGTTCATGGCTGCAGAGAAATCAGTAAGGAAGGGTGGCAGACAACATCGTGGGGGAACGTCAAGAGATTTGCCTGATGACCTCTTAGAGCTTTACAAGACAGATCCAGAAGAGGATTACAATCAGCGCAAGACCCGAATCCAATGGATTTGAAGATATTGGGCAGAACAATGGTTCAAGTACAGGTTTGTGACCCAGGAATATGTTGAGAAGAATGCCATCAAGCGACCATGGGGAGACATCCTATACAGAAATCTTCAACCCAGGTCCAGAGATGAAGCCATTGAACAAGGCTTCTATCCCTGCATGGTCCGTGGACCACAGCCTGCGGATGCAGACCCATCGTCACTGCTATGGTGTCGTGACGACAATCTGTTCAAGCGCAACTTCTAGTTTGCCAAGAATTCGGCTAAGCAAAACAAGAAGTCATTGGGACTAGACTTCAACACTGGTCCTTCTGCTCCCGTGCCGATGGCACCCGCGAAGCTGAACCCAATCTTGTTGGGCCCTTCTACAACCTGGAAGGTCTCATCACTCATATCATGGTTCAAGGGACAGCTGTGGATGAGCCTGCAGATGACGCTGAATTTGATGAAGTGCCCGCACTGCCGAAGCCAAAGAAACTGAAGAAGCCTAAAGCTTCAAAGCCTGCCTCAGCACCAAAAATCTCATGGGCGAAGCCACTGGCTACTGCACCTCCTAAAGACAGTGTGCAGTCTGAAGATTTGTCACGCATCTCCAAGCCCTCGAGAGTAAAGATGCCCTTGCAACACACCAGCCAAGAACTGACTGCTGCTGCTATTCTACGCAACGACGCCATTGATCTGTCCAGCGATGAAGATCTTGCAGATGACGCTCTTGAGCAACTGATCAAGAGCAAAGAAGAAGCAGAAATCTTCAATGATTTGCCTCTCTTTGATGTGGCAATCATCCATAACTTCATTGATGAGTGGTTTGACACGCACAACCTCAGCTTTGAAGATCTGCAACTTCCAATTGGCCTCAGTGTCGCCTTCACTGGCGCCATTGCTTCTGAGCTAACTCTAGCTCAGCGCATCGTTGAACTGAAGCAAAAGATCGACTATGAGAAAGCTCAGTTCAAGAAGCACATGGCCAAGCTCAGCGTGCAAGATGTGAAAAACTTCAAGATTATGTTGCACGAGCTCAAGGAAGCCTTTCTCAAGAAGCGTGAAGAAGCTAAAGGTTCTCGTGAGCGCATGAAGAGCCTGGCTGACAAGTGTGTGCAAGCATACAATGAGGCTGAGAAGCGCAAGGCTCTTGGTCATCCTAGCATCGACCCCAGAATGGCTGCAAAGAATAAGAAGCCCTCAACTGACCAGTCTGCACCTTCAAGGCAGGAAGAACCTCGCATAGTCTTCCCAAGCAGCATGACTGGCTCAAAGCCAAAGGTCAGGTCAACCGCTTCAGAACTGAAGAAGACGAGGACTGCTGAGGCTGAAGCTAGAAAGAGGAAAAATCCTGAAGCCTCTGATGTTGCTCCCTCCAAGAAGAAGCGCAAAACCAAGAAGGATCGAGCTGCTCCCACAGAGCCCTTAGTTGTTGAACCTATCTCAATGGTTCGCCATGCATCTGAACACCACGAGTGCCAACTGATTGTTCATGAGCCTGCTTCCACAGAGGCTCATGAAGCTAAAGACATTCCAGAAGTTGATCCCACCGCTGCTGAAGACATTGGTCACCATGACAATGTTGAAGATGATGTAGTTCTTCCTTAGATCGAGCACAACTTGGTATCATCGCCTGTTCTCATGAACAGCGAACTCATCAGCATTGGTCGTCCTCTGACGCCAATTGCTCAGGATGCATCTTGGGCTGATCACCCACAACAACAAGACACACCGAGTACTCCCCAACAACAAGTCACACCACCCGTGCAAGAAGAATAAGATGACTTTGAGGCCCAGCCAACTCCATCTCCAAAGGCGTCGCCAGCATTACGCAGGCTTCGCAAAGGACCAAGGCCTCAAGTCCCCCTTTCAAGCGTTCCAGAAGGAGAAGTGCCCCAATCTGTTGCACGTCAAGTGTTCCCAGAAGCCACTCCGACTGTGAATGTCTCCGTGTCTGAAGCCAAAGGTGCTGAAGACAATCAAGCTGCATCAGCCGATGACAAACAAGAAGAAGATCGTGTCCCCACACCCCCAATCTCTGAAGAAGTTGTTCCTGAAGTGAACGTGTCTGTGCCCGACCCTCCAGCTCATCAAGTGGAGGTTGAGAATCTTGAGGCTGCCACCACCAACACAAATGAAGCCAATGATGTAGTCATGGCTGAAGCAAATGTGGAGCCTGCACCTGAAATCAATGTGGCCCCTGAAGCCCATGAAGACAATGCCAATGCCCCTGTTCCCCCTCCAAGACCTCACACAATGGAGCTGGCATTTGATCATGGTCAACCAGTTATGGTTCGATGGCCCATTCTGACTCCTCCACCTGATGTTGGTCCACAATTTGAGTACCACGTCGAGCACAGGCCTCAAGTCTAAAAGCCCAAGCCAAGACTTCCACGTTTCCCAGGCACTGCCACTTCACCTGGGGTCTTCAATGCGAATGGCTTCGTGGCACATAATACCTTCTTCAACAGCTCCAAGAACCCTTATACCAGACCGCGCATTTCCTCAGATCGGTTCTGGAGCTATCAGCAGTGCAGCTACTATTCTTGTGTCCTATACAATCAAGGGCGCATATTTCCACATATGCGCCTCGACACTGAAGCTATAGCTGGTCTGCCCTGCCTCGAAGAAGCATTGGACTGTTTCAGAGATGCTGGTCTGTTGCAGTTCATCGCTGACAAGGAGCACTGGAATGAAGAATCGTTGCTTCAATTCTATGCCACTCTTCATATTCGAGGCTACAACAGGGATCCGAAGACTTGGGTCCTTGAGTGGATGACAGGCAATGTCCATCATGAAGCTAAAGCTCTTGATATCCTTGAGCTCATAGGCCTACACACTCCTGGTGAATACTATGAACCAGGTTGTCAACAACATCAAAATGCCTTGGAAAGCATCTTTCAGAAGCCAGAACCCAACATGAGTCAAATGCTGAGCATGATGAAGCCTCTGCCTCACGACGCTGAATACCCATCTGAGTTCTTTGTTGAAGACCTAGAGTACCTGCCTCGCACCATTTACCACATCATCAGGAAGACTCTATGGCCTGTCAAAGGACACTCATCTGCAGCGAAGCTTGAAGGAGCAATGAAGACTTTGGTTTTCTATATCTTCAATGGCATCAGCTTCAATGCTCAAGACTTCTTCATCAGGCAGTTGGCTGCATCTGGCTCCGACATCTTTGGGTTGAAATTCTATGCTCCATGGGTCATGCGTCTGATCAAGCGTCACTCAACCTTCAACTAGCAGCCGTCTGCGCGCAATCATCTTATATTCTTGCCCGAGGTTGATCTGTCAGTTGAAGCCATTTACCCAGAGCCTGCTAAGGACCCCATTTATCTTCACAATGCTGATCACCAAAGCTTCACCCAGCCCATTGAAGGAATTCCATCAGTGTCTCGTGTTTATCCCCTTGCTGGAAACACGCGTTCCCCTCATGCTCAAACTGATGCCACTGGTAGCACCATTGCGCAAAGGCCTCAAAGACGATCTCGTGTCCTCAATGACCGAGAGCTTCTCGTCGCGCTGCATCAGAAACAGGACAAACATCACGACTGGCTTAAGCGTCAGATGCAAAGCCTCTTGGTGGATATCAACCGCATTCGCAATCTTGCCACCAAGAATGCCTTTGTCACTCATGAAACCTGTCAGAGGTCGTGGAAGAGTTTGACCCTACTGAGTGTTGAAGCTGATCTACACGACGATGGCTTCACCGAATGCTTCAAGTTTGACTCAACTCCTCCCAGAAATGCTCACTTGCGTCGGACTCCCTCACTTGAAGACTCTGAATACTCATCCTCAGTTGCGATCGTAAATGCCAGAGTCATCGATGACCAAGATGATGCAACTTAACCTCCTCCAACTTCAGCGTGTGACAACACTGCACCAAGTTCCTCTGCACCACCGGATCTCACCGACGACCCTGCTGCCTCGCCTGCACCTTATGGGAACGAGTAGGCGCTCTATGTCTTCAAACCTTTTTGGTCCTCACTGACAAAAGGGGGAGAAGCATGTGAGTTGATAGTCTTCAAGCGGGTCCATATGGGTGGTTGCTTTACTTTTTGCTACTTTTGCCAAGTGCTTACAACTCTCGTTTTCGATACATTTGGTTCTTTGAGTTGTAATACTTGAACTCGATGGTCGTCTGCTACTTATTTGCTTTTCTTTGATGCGATGATAAATTCCGCATGTGCAACGATAAATTCCGCACCTAGATCATTCTGCAGACGTCCATTTTTCATTATGCATGTCATTATCTTCACATACCTTCCATGCATGATGAATTGTCATCATAAGTTGAAGAGGATCTCCACAAGTACAACCTGCCATGTGCATTTGCATACCAAAAGCAAATTATCTATATGCACATCTTTAGGGGGAGCCTTTGCCACTTATGAAGACAATAACCTATCCTTTACAATTTCACATATTTTATTCCCCGTTGAAAACTTCAACTAGTTTGTCATCAATCACCAAAAAGGGGGAGATTGTAAGTGCATCTAGTGCCACCCCTAGTTGGTTTTGGAGTATTGACGACAAACCTAGTTGAGGGACTAATGTGTTTGTGAGAATTGCAGGATAACACAGGTAGAAGTCCCTCATTGATTTGGTTTTACTACCAGAGATGACCCCTAAAAATGTATGAAGACATTAAAGTCAGAGGTGGTATGTGAAGACATTCACATAGAAGACTATGATAAGAGAAGACATCGCGTGAAGACTATGGAGCGCGAAGACTTAGCGGTATCGTCGTTCTGTGTTTTTCTTTGTTGAGTCATAGGAACCACCGTACTGTTAAGTGGGGTCCAAGAGAACCAGTCAGAATGACTGAAGTGATGCTTAACCAAAATCCTATGTCTTTGAGTGAAGACTATGAGAGCAAATCTTGTCCAGAGTTGGATAAGTCAGCTTTGCTTGTAGTCCAAGTAAAGTTGCCGTGTGTGTTTGAAATCTGACCGTTGGAACACGTGTCAGTTCCTTAGTGACCAAGGGTCATTTCAGAAAAATCAGGTCGGGTTGCCTAGTGGCTATAAATAGCCCACCCCTTACAACCATAAACGGTTGGCTGCTCGGAGTTAGAGTACGGCTTTTGTCGTTTGAGAGCAACCCACCTCGAAGCCTTTGAGAGAGAATTCCTTGCGAGGATAAAGCCCTAAACACCCAAAGCCAAAGAGTGTTAGGCATCACTTAAGTCTTCCTGTCTGTGTGATCTGAAGACTTATTACACTTGAGGACTGTGAATCCTCCAGCCAGTTAGGCGTCATGTTCTGAGCATCCAAGAGTCATTGTGGATCGCCGGTGAATGAAGTCTGTGAAGGTTTGGAAGTCTACCTTGAAGACTTACCAGAGTGATTGGGCGAGGATTGGGTGTCCTTAGCTCAAGGGGAATAAGGTGAAGACGAGGTCTTCTGAGTTGAATCTCAGCCTCCCTAACCAGACGTACAGTTGTCACGGCAACTGGAACTGGTTCAACAAATCATTGTCTTCAACGAGTCACTGGTTTCATCCTTCCCTTCCCTTTACTTACTGTTGGTCCTTGTGAAGACATTGTGTGATTGCAGTATCTTTTGTCTTCACTGAGTGACTGCTTTTTCTGATTGGCTTCACAATATCTTCCTACCTGATCTTTACTACCTAGCTGCTATTATTCATTGTGCTTTCACTTCATTGAATACTTGACTATGGTTTGCCTAGTGTAGTCTACCTTCCGCTGCATGGTAATAGGTTTATTTCTATAGTTTGTCTTTGAAACTTCCATGTTTTGAAGACTTTCATAAAAATCGCCTATTCATCCCCCCCCCTCTAGTCGATCACTGGCACTTTCAAGATCCATTTATTCTCAATTGCTTGCCGATCAATGGGCAAGTCAACCAAAGTCCATACTTTGTTCTCATACATGGATCCCATCTCAGATTTCATGGCTTCAAGCCATTTTGCGGAATATGGGCTCACCATCGCTTCTTCATAGTTCGTAGGTTCATCATGATCTAGTAGCATGACTTCCAGAACAGGATTAACGTACCACTCTGGTGCGGATCTTACTCTGGTCGATCTACGAGGATCAGTAGCAACTTGATATGAAGTTCCATGATCAACATCATTAACTTCCTCACTAATTGGTGTAGGTGTCACAGAAACCGATTTCTGTGATGTACTACTTTCCAATAAGGGAGCAGGTACAGTTACCTCATCAAGTTTTACTTTCCTCCCACTCACTTCTTTCGAGAGAAACTCCTTCTCTAGAAAGGATCCATTCTTAGCAATGAATCTCTTGCCTTCAGATCTGTGATAGAAGGTGTACCCAACAATCTCCTTTGGGTATCCTATGAAGACACATTTCTCCGATTTGGGTTCGAGCTTATCAGGTTGAAGCTTTTTCACACAAGCATCACAGCCCCAAACTTTTAGAAACGACAACTTTGGTTTCTTGCCAAACCACAGTTCATAAGGCGTCGTCTCAACGGATTTCGATGGTGCCCTATTTAACGTGAATGCGGCCGTCTCTAAAGCATAACCCCAAAACGATAGCGGTAAATCTGTAAGAGACATCATAGATCGCACCATATCTAGTAAAGTACGATTACGACATTCAGACACACCATTACGCTGTGGTGTTCCGGGTGGCGTGAGTTGCGAAACTATTCCGCATTGTTTCAAATGTAGACCAAACTCGTAACTCAAATATTTTCCTCCATGATCAGATCGTAGAAACTTTATTTTCTTGTTACGATGATTTTCAACTTCACTCTGAAATTATTTGAACTTTTCAAATGTTTCAGACCTATGCTTCATCAAGTAGATATACCCATATCTGCTTAAATCATCTATGAAGGTGAGAAAATAATGATATCCGCCACGAGCCACAACATTCATCGGACCACATACATCTGTATGTATGATTCCAACAAATCTGTTGCTCTCTCCATAGTTCCGGAGAACGGCGCTTTAGTCATCTTGCCCATGAGGCACGGTTCGCAAGTACCAAGTGATTCATAATCAAGTGGTTCCAAAAGTCCATCAGTATGGAGTTTCTTCATGCGCTTTACACGGATATGACCCAAACGGTAGTGCCACAAATAAGTTGCACTGTCATTATCAACTCTGCATCTTTTGGCTTCAACATTATGAATATGTGTATCACTACTATCGAGATTCATCAAAAATAGACCACTCTTCAAGGGTGCATGACCATAAAAAATATTACTCATATAAATAGAACAAACATTATTCTCTGATTTAAATGAATAACCGTCTCGCATCAAACAAGATCCAGATATAATGTTCATGCTCAACGCTGGCACCAAATAACAATTATTTAGGTCTAATACTAATCCCGAAGGTAGATGTAGAGGTAGCGTGCCGACCGTGATCACATCGACTTTGGAACCATTTCCCATGCACATCGTCACCTCGTCCTTTGCCAGTGTTCACTTAATCCATAGTCCCTGTTTCGAGTTGCAAATATTAGCAAGAGAACCAGTATCAAATACCCAGGTGCTATTATGAGCTCTAGTAAGGTACACATCAATAACATGTATATCGCATATACCTTTGTTCACCTTGCCATCCTTCTTATCCGCCAAATACTTGGGGCAGTTCCGCTTCCAGTGACTAGTTTGCTTGTAGTAGAAGCACTCAGTTTCAGGCTTAGGTCCAGACTTGGGTTTCTTCTCCTGAGCAGCAACTTGCTTGCTGTACTTTTTGAAGTTCCCCTTCTTCTTCCCTTTGCCCTTTTTCTTGAAACTAGTGGTCTTGTTGACCATCAACACTTGATGCTCCTTTAGCATTGCGAAGAGCTCGGAAATTGTCTTATTCATCCCTTGCATATTATAGTTCATCACGAAGCTCTTGTAGCTTGGTGGCAGTGATTGAAGAACTTTGTCAATGACACTATCAACCGGAAGATTAACTCCCAGCTGAGTCAAGTGATCATGGTACCCAGACATTCTGAGTATATGTTCACTGACTGAACTATTCTCCTCCATCTTGCTGTTGTAGAACTTATTGGAGACTTCATATCTCTCAATCCGGGAATTTGCTAGAAATATTAACTTCAACTCCTAGAACATCTCATATGCTCCATGATGTTCAAAACATCGTTGAAGTCCCGGTTCTAAGCCGTAAAGCATGACACATTGAACTATCGAGTAGTCATCAGCGTTGCTCTGCCAGACGTTCTTAGCGTTGTCAGTTGCATCAGCAGCAGGCCTGGAACCCAGCGGTGCTTCCAGGATGTAATTCTTCTGTGCAGCAATGAGGATAATCCTCAAGTTACGTACCCAGTCCGTGTAATTGCTACCACCATCTTTCAACTTTGCTTTCTCAAGGAACGCATTAAAATTCAACGGAACAACAACATAGGCCATCTATCTACAATCAAACATAGACAAGCAAGATACTATCAGGTACTGAGTTCATGATAAATTTAAGTTCAATTAATCATATTACTTAAGAACTCCCACTTAGAAAGACATCCATCTAATCCTCTAAGTGATCACGTGATCCAAATCAACTAAACCATAACCGATCATCACGTGAAATGGAGTAGCTTTCAATGGTGAACATCACTATGTTGATCATATCTACTATATGATTCACGCTCGACCTTTTGGTCTCAGTGTTCCGAGGCCATATCTGCATATGCTAGGCTCGTCAAGTTTAACCCGAGTATTATGCGTGTGCAAAACTGGCTTGCACCCATTGTAGATGGACGTAGAGCTTATCACACCCGATCATCACGTGGTGTCTGGGCACGACGAACTTTGGCAGCGGTGCATACTCAGGGAGAACACTATCTTGAAATTTAGTGAGAGATCATCTTATAATGCTACCGTCAATCAAAGCAAGATAAGATGCATAAAAGATAAACATCACATGCAATCAATATAAGTGATATGATATGGCCATCATCATCTTGTGCTTGTGATCTCCATCTCCAAAGCACCGTCATGATCACCATCGTCACCGGCGCGACACCTTGATCTCCATCGTAGCATCATTGTCGTCTCGCCAATCTTATGCTTCCACGACTATCGCTACCGCTTAGTGATAAAGTAAAGCATTACATGGCGATTGCATTGCATACAATAAAGCGACAACCATATGGCTCCTGCCAGTTGCCGATAACTCGGTTACAAAACATGATCATCTCATACAATAAAATTCAGCATCATGTCTTGACCATATCACATCACAACATGCCCTGCAAAAACAAGTTAGACGTCCTCTACTTTGTTATTGCAACTTTTACGTGGCTGCCACGGGCTTAGCAAGAACCGTTCTTACCTACGCATCAAAACCACAACGATAGTTTGTCAAATTGGTGTTGTTTTAACCTTCGCAAGGACCGGGCATAGCCACACTCGATTCAACTAAAGTTGGAGAAACTGACACCCGCCAGCCACCTATGTGCAAAGCACGTTGGTAGAACCAGTCTCGCGTAAGCGTACGCGTAATGTCGGTCCGGGCCGCTTCATCCAACAATACCGCCGAACCAAAGTATGACGTGCTGGTAAGCAGTATGACTTATATCGCCCACAACTCACTTGTGTTCTACTCGTGCATATAACATCAACGCATAAAACCTGGCTCGGATGCCACTGTTCGGGAATGTAGTAATTTCAAAAAAATTCCTACGCACATGCAAGATCATGGTGATGCATAGCAACGAGAGGGAAGAGTGTTGTCCACGTACCCTCGTAGACCGAAAGCGGAAGCGTTAGCACAACACGGTTGATGTAGTCGTACGTCTTCATGATCCGACCGATCAAGTACCGAACGTACAACACCTCCGAGTTCAGCGGACGTTCAGCCCGATGACGTCCCTCGAACTCCGATCCAGCCGAGTGTTGAGGGAGAGTTTCGTCAACACGACGGCGTGGTGACAATGTTGATGTTCTACCGACGCAGGGCTTCGTCTAAGCACCGCTACATTATAATCGAGGTGGACTATGGTGGAGGGGGGCACCACACACGGCTAAGAGATCAATGATCAATTGTTGTGTCTCTAGGGTGCCCCCTGCCCCCGTATATAAAGGAGCAAGGGGGGTGTGGCCGGCCAAGGGAGCGAGCGCGCCAGGAGGAGTCCTACTCCCACCGGGAGTAGGACTCCCCCCTTTCCTAGTTGGATTAGGACTTGAGGGGGAAGGAGTGGAGGAGAAGGAAGGAAGGGGGGGCGCCGCCCCCCTCTCCTTGTCCTATTCGGACTAGGGGGGAGGGGCGCGCGGCCAGCCCTTGCCTCCTCTCCTCTCTTCCACCTAGGCCCACTAAGGCCCATTTGATTCCCGGGGGGTTCCGGTAACCTCCCGGTACTCCGGTAAAATCCCGATTTTACCCGGAACACTTCTGATATCGAAACATAGGCTTCCAATATATCAATCTTCATGTCTCGACCATTTCGAGACTCCTCGTCATGTCCGTGATCACATCCGGGACTCCGAACAACCTTCGGTACATCAAAACATATAAACTCATAATATAACTGTCATCGTAACGTTAAGCGTGTGGACCCTACGGGTTCGAGAACTATGTAGACATGACCGAGACACGTCTCCGGTCAATAACAAATAGCAGAACCTGGATGCTCATATTGGCTCCTACATATTCTACGAAGATCTTTATTGGTCAGACCGCATAACAACATACGTTGTTCCCTTTGTCATCGGTATGTTACTTGCCCGATATTCGATCGTCGGTATCTGAATACCTAGTTCAATCTCGTTACCGGCAAGTCTCTTTACTCGTTCCGTAATACATCATCTCGCAACTAACTCATTAGTTGCAATGCTTGCAAGGCTTAAGTGATGTGCATTACCGAGAGGGCCCAGAGATACCTCTCCGACAATCGGAGTGACAAATCCTAATCTCGAAATACGCCAACCCAACAAGTACCTTTGGAGACACCTGTAGAGCACCTTTATAATCACCTAGTTACGTTGTGACGTTTGGTAGCACACAAAGTGTACCTCCGGTAAACGGGAGTTGCATAATCTCATAGTCATAGGAACATGTATTAGTCATGAAGAAAGCAATAGCAACATACTAAACGATTGTGTGCTAAGCTAACGGAATGGGTCATGTCAATCACATCATTCTCCTAATGATGTGGTCCCGTTAATCAAGTGACAACTCATGTCTATGGTTAGGAAACTTAACAATCTTTGATCAACGAGCTAGTCAAGTAGAGGCATACTAGTGACAGTCTGTTTGTCTATGTATTCACACATGTATTATGTTTCCAGTTAATACAATTCTAGCATGAATAATAAACATTTATCATGATATAAGGAAATAAATAATAACATTATTATTGCCTCTAGGGCATATTTCCTTCACCAACATGTTGAGCTTGCCTTTCCCCCTCATGCTAGCCAAATTCTTTGCACCAAGTAGAGATACTACTTGTGCTTCCGAATATCCTTAAACCCAATTTTGCCATGAGAGTCCACCATATCTACCTATGGATTGAGTAAGATCCTTCAAGTAAGTTGTCATTTTTGCAAGCAATAAAAATTGCTCTCTAAATATGTATGATCTACTAGTGTGGAGAAAATAAGCTTTATATGATCTTGTGATGTGGAAGAAATAAAAGCGACGAACTGCATAATAAAGGTCCATATCACAAGTGGCAATATAAAGTGATGTTCTTTTGGACTAAGATTTAGTGCATCCAACCATAAAAACACATGACAACCTCTGCTCCCCTCTGCGAAAGGCCTATCCTTTATTTTTTCCTATACTTTATACAAGAGTCATGGTGATCATCACCTTTCCCTTTTACACTTTTTCCTTTGGCAAGCACTTTGTGTTGGAGCAATCCGGATATATATATATATATATATATATATATATATATATATATATATATATATATATCACTTGGATGTAGGTTTTCATAAATTATTATTGTTGACATTACCCTTGAGGTAAAAGGTTGGGAGGCAAAACTATAAGCCTCTATCTTTCTCTGTGTTCGATTAAAACTTTGAACCAATAATTATCACGTGAGTGTTAGCAATTGTGAAAGATTAAATGATAGTTGAGTATGTGAAGTTTGCTAAATCAAAGCTCTTACATAGACCCTTCCCGAAAATAAGATGAATTGCAATTGTTCGATGACTAAGAGCACGGTTTGTTAGTTTTCAAGAAAGTTTATGATCTATACTTTAACATGTGAATAGCTTGTTACTTGATCATGAGAAGTTTTATGAGTTGAGCTACTGTTATGATATATAATGATGCTATGAAAGGTGATTGAAACTATCATTGATCAAACTTAAGCACTTGCTAGCATTCACACTTCATAAATTATTTCTTTTATCATTTACCTACTCGAGGACGAGCAGGAATTAAGCTTGGGGATGCTGATACGTCTCCAACGTATCTATAATTTATGAAGTATTCATGCCATGTTTACAATAGTTTTATATGATTTTGGTATGATTTGATTAGAACTAACCTAGACTAACATTGTTTTCAGCAGAACTACCATGGTGTTGTTTTAGTGCAGAAATAAAAGTTCTCGGAATGCGATGAAAATCAACGGAGAATTTTTCTGGAAAATATAAAAAATACTGGAACAAAAATCTATCGGAGGGGAGTCCCGTGGGCCCCACGAGGGTGGGGGCGCGCCCACCCCCCTAGGCGCGCCCCTGTGCCTCATGGACTACCCATGGGGCCCCTGACTTGTTCTCGACGCCAACCTCTCCTATAAATACCCAAACCTCTAGAAACTAACCTAGATCAGAAGTTCCGCCGCCGAAAGCCTCTGTAGCCATGAGAAATCAATCTAGGCCCTCTCTCGCACCCTGTCGGAGGGGGCCATCATCACCGGAGGCTGTGGAGGAGGAACCCGAAGGGGCCATCATCACCATGAAGGCCAAGGACCAGAGGGAGAACCTGTCCCCGTCAAGGGGGGAGGCCATGGAGGAGGAAGCACAAGAGGGAGAACCTCTCCTCCTCTCTCTTGGTGGCACCAGAGTGCCATCGGGAAGGGAATCATCGTCGCGGTGATCGTCTTCATCAACATCACCATCATCATCACCATCCTCATCTCTTTTACGCGGTCCACTCTCCCGCACCCCGCTGTAATCCCTACTTGAACATGGTGCTTTATGCCACATATTACGATCCAATGATGTGTTGCCATCCTATGATGTTTTAGGTAGATATCCTTTGTCTTTCGGTTGATTGGTGATCTAGATTGGTATGAGTTGTATGTTTTATTTTGGTGTTGTCCTATTGTGCCCTCCATGTCGTGCAAGCGTGAGGGATTCCCGCTGTAGGGTGTTGCAATATGTTCATGATTCGCTTATAGTGGGTTGTTGAGTGACAGAAGCATAAACCTGAGTAAGGGGTTGTTGCGTATGGGATAAAGGGGACTTGATGCTTTAATGCTATGGTTGGGTTTTACCTTAATGATCTTTAGTAGTTGTGGATGCTTGCTAGAGTTCCAATCATAAGTGCATATGATCCAAGAAGATAAAGTATGTTAGCTTATGCCTCTCCCTCATATGAAATTGCAATGACGACTATAGGTCTTGTTAACAATTGCCTAGGACAATTCCGCACATAGATCCATCATTATTCCACACTCGCTATTTATAATATTTAGTAATATATTCTAACATTATGATAACATCACCTACTTTTATATTTTATCCCTCTGATACCATGCAAAGTTATCCTCTTCATACCCACAATGTAGTTTTATTTCTCGTTTCTAGTTGGAAGCAAACGTTCGGTGTACATAGAGTCATATCAGTGGCAGATAGGACTTGAGAGAATATTGATCTTACCTTTAGATCCTTGTGGGTTCGACACTCCATACTTATCACTTCCACCATTCGGAATTGCTACGATGATTCCCTGCACTTGGGGGTTATCACCCGCTCAATCCATATGTGCCAATCATGACTCTTGAGACCAAATATCTTCAATTTATCAAGATTCGCTCCCCTCTTTAGATTCGCTGCATACCCATCGGGGAACATCAACTGCTGTTTCACCCACAAGATAATTTCCCTCATAGTTGGCTTTCCAATATTGAACCATGCCTTTGGCTTCGTCCAGTCCTACTTTCCTTTCGGTTCTTTCATGTTTTGTAATGGCCTATCACATAGCGCCTCCAGATCGACTCTAGCCTTAGTATTATCCTTTGACTTCCCATCTATGCCGAATAATGTACCAAAAAGTTCCTCGGCGATATTCTTATCAGCGTGCGTCATGTCGATGTTGTGTGGGCAAAGGAGGTCTTTGAAGTAAGGCAGATCCCACAAGCATGTCTTGTGAGTCCGGGCGTGTTTCGAATTATACCCCTTGAAATACTCTAGATGCTCTGGATCTGGCTCGAGAGCGTTTAACTGATCTAGTGTCTCTTGGCCTATCAACGCAGGTGGTGCTGAGTTTTTGACAACTCTACCTCTGATGAAGTTCTTCTTGTCTTTCCTGAACTTATGGCTAGGATCCAGGAACTGTCTATGCATGTCGAAGCAAGAAAACTTGAGACCGGCCTGAAGCCAACGAAACTCAAGAGCTCCCTTGCATGTGACCCTTGCAGCGACAAAAAAACTGCACATTTAAATCGAAAGATGAGTTTCATAGCGATATTGTTTTCTCCGTCAACCTAAGTAAATATTTACAATAGGACGAGCAGGTTAGGGGTTCCTCGGCGTTGATAAAACCCTAAATAGCAACTACCATCAGTGCAAGATACATGAGGCGCTCGGCGTTGAACACTAGATCCACGTCCCACAAGTGATGTCGGCGCCCGACATCCTGCAACAATAGTTCTGGTGGCCGATGACGGTCGAACACCTTGGCAAATTTGTCTGGCAGCCTCTGCAATGAGGATTTAAGCCTAGCTTTGGAATTTCAAACAACCAAACCGACTTGAGTCAGTTTGGGTGTTTCAAGTTTCAACACTTAGCTTTCAATCGTCATCTCTGAGGCTGCCAGACAAATTCGCAATGGTGTTCGACCGCCATCGACGCCGAGAACTGTTGCCGCGGGACGCGGGACCCCTGTGTCACTTGTGGGACGTGGATGTGGTATTCGACACCGACGGCCATATGTATCTCGCACTGATGATACATGCTATTTAGGGTACCATTAACACCGAGGAACCCCCTAACCCGCTCGTCCCCGGGTAAACTAAATTAGCATGCATTCAATAAGCAAAACTACATCATCTCTTGCGTCCGTACATCATCGAATATTATCACTATACATCTCGAATTGTATCATACATATAGCATCGCTAATATAGCTAGAACTGTAGTGAACGACAGGTATCGGCGCGGGTGGTGGACACCCAAAGAGAACCAATGAGATCGCTGAAGAACCTGCCAGGTACTGTCCAACCTGCCCTCCAACGCAACCATGTAGCGATGGATGTGCTCCTCCTCCTCGCTGACACGGTGACGTACCACCTCCGCGGTGTCCGAAAGCCTCGGCACCGTCACTGGCCCACGCGACCGCCACCAAACAAGGTTCAGGTCAACGACAGGCTGACTCCTCACCAACCTACTGATACCTCTTGAGCATGCGTTGGTTTTCCCTTGAAGAGGAAAGGGTGATGCAGCAAAGTAGCGTAAGTATTTCCCTTGTTTTTGAGAACCAAGGTATCAATCCAGTAGGAGACTACACGCAAATCGCCTAGTACCTGCACAAACAATCAAGAACCTTGCCACCGACGCGATAAAGGGGTTGCCAATCCCTTCATGACCACTTGCAAAAGTGAGATCTGATAGAGATAATAAGATAAATATTTTTGGTATTTTTGTTGTATAGATTGAAAGGTAAAGATTGCAAAATAAACGGCGGCAAGTTGACGGGGAACTAATATGATGTAAAATAGACCCGGGGGCCATAGGTTTCACTAGTGGCTTCTCTCATGATAACATATATTACGGTGGGTGAACAAATTACTGTCGAGCAATTGATAGAAAAGCGCATAGTTATGAGAATATCTAGGCATGATCATGAACATAGGCATCACGTCCGTGTCAAGTAGACCGAAACGATTCTGCATCTACTACTATTCCTCCACACATCGACCGCTATCCAGCATGCATCTAGAGTATTAAGTGCATAAGAACAGAGTAACGCATTAGGCAAGATGACATGATGTATAGGGATAAACTCAAGCAATATGATATAAACCCCATCTTTTTATCCTCGATGGCAACAATATAACACGTGCCTTGCTGCCCCTGCTGTCACTGGGAAAGGACACCACAAGATTGAACCCAAAGCGAATCACTTCTCCCATTGCAAGAAAGATCAATCTAGTAGGCCAAACTAAACCGATAATTCGAAGAGACTTGTAAAGATATCAAATCATGCATATAAGAACTCAGAGAAGAACCAAATATTGTTCATAGATAATCTTGAGCATAAACCCATAATTCATCGGATCTCGGCAAACACACCGCAAAATGTATTACCGAATAGATCGTCAAGAACATCAAGGAGAACTTTGTATTAAGAACCAAAGAGAGAGAAGAAGCCATCTAGTTAATAACTATGGACCTGAAGGTCTGTGGTAAACTACTCACACATCATCGGAGAGGCTATGGTGTTGATGTAGAAGCCTTCCGTGATCGAATACCCCTCTGGCAGATCGCCGGAAAAGGCCCCAAGATGGGATCTCATGGGTACAGAAGGTTGCGGCGGTGGAAAAGTGGTTTCGTGGCTCCCCTGGATGTTTTCAGGTTATAAAGAGTATATATAGGAGAAAAAAGTAGGTCGGTGGAGTTACGAGGGGCCCACGAGGGTGGGGGCGCGCCTACCCCCTGGGCGCGCCCTCCTGCCTCGTGGCCTCCTCGTTGTGTCTCTGACTTCCACTCCAAGTCTCCTAGATGACGTTTGTTCCAAGAAAGATCATCGCGAAGGTTTCGTTCCGTTTGGATTTCGTTTGATATTCCTTTTCTGCGAAACACTGAAATAGACAAAAAACAACAATTTGCACTGGGCCTTCGGTTAATAGGTTAGTCTCAAAAAAATAATGTAAAAGTGCATATTAAAGCCCATTAAACATCCAAAACAGATAATGTAATAGCATGGAACAATAAAAAATTATAGATATGTTGGAGACGTATCACCTGCGACCCCGGAAGGTAGAACCTCCCAGTACCAGCCCGGCGGAGCCTAGTCTCGGACATGGCCCCTCTGATCAAGTAGGCCTCCTCCGCCAAGCCGCCGACGAGTATACCTGGCCAAACGGGCCGGCCCGGCACGGCACGGCCCGGCCCGCCGTAAACGTGCCTGGCACGGCACGACCCGTCTCGGCACGAATAATAACCGGGTCGTGCCGTGCCGGCCCACGGGCGGGAGCTAGCAGCCCAGGCACGGCACGTAGGCTACGTGGGCCGGCACGCGGCACGCCCAGGCACGCCGGCCCGTTGGAGGACGCTGGGCCATCTGGCGCGATTTTTTTCTTTTTCTTCGCAATACCTCTGAAAACAGCAAAAAAAGGCCAAAAAAATTAAAAAATTGTAAAATCTGGTAGACTATTATGTGAGATAAATCTAGAGTTTTATTAGCACATGTACATCATTAAAACTCCCATCTAAAAGAATAAAAGAATACAAGACATACTCTATAATTACAAAAGGATAAAACATACAAAGACTACACTATAACACTACTACTACTTAGATTCAAGCACTAATAAAATACGCATGCACTATGAAAATATTAAACATATTAGGGTATTCGGCATTTATATAGGACATATATATTTATATTTTTCAAAAAAACATAAACGGGCCGTGCCGTGCCGGCCCGCGTGCCTAGCCTTCAGGCCCAGGCACGGCCCATGGCGTGCCGCGTGCCGGGCCTGGCCCGTTTAGCCTGGGTCGTGCCGGGCCTGCATGCTACCGGGCCGGCCCAGTTAGCACGACCCGTTTGGCCAGCTATACCGACGAGGATGCAGGATAGGCATCGTCGATGTTGAAGTGGGAATAAATGTTTGAACTAAAAAAATAACAACAAATTTCACATGTTCAAAATAAACCAGAAACTTAACCTAACCTAAACTAAACTAAACTAAACCTAAACTAAACTACTAAACCTAAACTAAACTAAACTAACTAAACTAAACCTAAACTAAACTAAACTAACTAAACTAAACCTAAACTAAACTAAACTAACTAAACTAAACCTAAACTAAACTAGAAACTTGACCTAAACTAAACTAAACTAAACCTAAAGTAAACTAACTAAATTAAACAAAACCTAAACTAAATTATACTAAATCTAAAAAACAGAAGAAAAAAAATGAAAATGTCTCACCTTGGAGCGGACAGGGCGGCGAGGCGCCGCGGCGGGGTGGGGAGGCGGCGGGGCGGCCGAGGTGGGGCGGGCCGGCGTGGCCTGTCGGGGCGGGGCG